>NC_137893.1:91629973-92028854 GCF_963455335.1 Martes martes | reverse complement strand
CTTGCTTTGTGTCTAATGAACATTGGTTTTAGTCCCAGAAGGAGGACAATTTTTCCAAGAGGGGCACACATGCTCAAATAAGGAGAGCTCAGATCCTTCTTCCTTCTCCCTGTCATTCTTTCCTGCTGAAACTGGACAGTGGACGTTGACTTTGGGTCCCGTGACTCATAGATCCAGGAGCAGAAAGAAACATGAGAAAGGCTGGGGATCAGTATCTGATCTATTCAGCGCCCACGGGCAGCCAACCAAGTCATCAAACCTGGGGAAAATCATAACAAAAAAAGTGGGACTTTGGAAAAAATGCAAAGATGTGAATTGTGAGTCATTATTTTGAGAGTAATGAGTGACTGGCAAATCTGAGGGGCTGGCCAGCCTTGGGCCCTGGAGGTCTGGCTGTGATGTGATTCTACCTGGAAGTGGTTGTCCTCTCCAGCTGAAATATCAGTCAGGACAATTCTGGGTTCTGTGGCTGCCTGAGATTCCCAGGACAGAAGCAAAGATTCAAGGGACCTCACTGCAGGAGTTGGCCAAGTCTGAGAAGATCAGGTGAGATGGATCCTAAGAACGTGGGGACTGTCCTACCCCTTGCCAGCCTCTGGAGTTAGGTTGCCCATCAGCTTCACCAGGCCCTTCCCTCCTTTCCTTGTCCTCTTTACTCCCTTCCTGAGCCATTAAAGATAAACATTTGAACCCCCTCCTGTTTGTGTATGAGAATATGGCTAAAGATGGGAGCCCATCAGCAAAGGCTCATTTTGTATTTTCTCAGCTCTTTATAATAGAGTTTTACACTAGTGATTTTAAGGTGTTTCTTGAGGTTACCTGAGCTACTTCCATCAATCCTTAAATAGCTCTGCCATAAAGAAATCTCTACCATTAGCTAGCAGGTGTCATATCTTTCTGTTTTATACAGGATTGTATTCTCTTATTAGTCCAAGGGGAGGAAACCAAACTTTTCAATAGTTCAGGTATGTCTATTATATTGTATGGTCACATAACTTCTTCTTGTGCTGACCACATCCCTCAGGAAGCACATGGCAAGGCCTTTGAGAGTAAGGATGATGTCTTATCCTGCCTAGCTTGACCTATAACACCTTGTCCTGGGCTGAGCATCTATTAAATGCTCTTTGATGGGTAAAATGGCTAAATAAATCAGATGATTTAAAATTCCAATGATATATACAAATCATAACAAAACTGAAAAAAAAAAAAACTTCACACAAGAATATAAGAAAACTGTCCATGAAAAAATAAAGGCCTGCCTAGTTGACCTATTCTCATAGACTTCTTCAATTGCAATCTCAATTTGATGGAAGAAAAGGAGGCCATCATCCATTCACTCAACAAATTATTTATGGAGGACTCACAATGCTCCGGGTGCTGAAATGGGCCTTTGAAAAACAGGACATCTCGTTGGAAAAGACAATCCAAGTTCCCGCCCTAACTGAACTTACGTCTATAGTGGTTAGTGGTTAGAAGGTGTTATGGATTGAATTATGTTCCCCAAAATTCGTATATTGAAGCCCTAACACCCAGTGTGACTATATTTGGAGATAGGACCTTCAGGGAGATAGTTAATATTAAATGAGTTCGTAAGTGTGGGACTCTAATCTGTTAGGACTGGTATCCTTATAACAAGAGGAAGAGACACCAGAGATCTCTCTCTGCTGAGAAAATGCATTTCTGTGTTTGAGCCATCCAACTTGTGGTATTTTGGTAGAGCAGACCGAGCAGAACAATGCAGAGATTGTCAATATAAGAAGAGTGGAAAGGAGAAAGGTAAGAAAGGAAATTGCTTACAGAACAAGGATACTGAATGATTTTGATCACCAGTTAAAGTTTTTGTCATTTATTTAACGAGTTAAGATCACTACTACTTTTTACGGATTCCAGGAAAGGAAAATCTACAACTTCGCTCACTACTCCCCTTGAAGATCACTTCATTTTCTCAACCCCATCTAAAGCCTTTCACTGCATGTCTATAGTTCATGTTTATTTACCTCCTGAGGCTCATAGCCTACTCCCAAAGCAAGTTTCGGTCTCGTTCAAATGCCAGCTTCCACTGCTCAGAGTCTGGCCTAGATTTAGCTGTATCCCTCCCAGGGTTTTCTTATTTCTCCTGGGAACCAAATTCTTTGATTCTCAGTCCTGGTTTTAATTGGCCAACTGGGTAATTTATTTCCACATATAAGCCATCTCTCTGCAGTATTTCTGAATCACCGAGAGTCTACCTTCCCTTGGCTCTTGGAATCATGTAAACATATACCCCAGCTAACTGCTACATGGGCCTGATCTCTGCTTACACAGCTACACTTGTGGTGTTTACATCTATGTGTACTGTCACTTAATAAATTACCATAGAGTTAGTGGTTTAAACAACACAGACTTACTGTCTCCATGTTTGTGGGTCAGGAGGCAGTCTAGCTGGGGACCTCTACTTCAGGTCTCTCACAGACTGCATGAAGTTAGTGACAGCGTTTTGCTCTCATCTGAAAGTTTGACTGGGGAAGGATCCACTTTCCAGTTCACTCAGATTCCCGGCAGAATTCTGTTCCTTACAGGCTGCTGTACTGAGGGCCTCAGGTTCCTGAGAGCTGGTGGCCAAGCCCACTCTCACTTCTTTGCCACGTGATCCTCTCCAACATATTCATTACTTCAGCAAAGCATGAGAGCCAAGAGGGCACATAGAGAGAATCTGCTAGCAAGACAGAAGTTACAATGACCTGTGACTTAATCATGGGAATGACATCTCATCACCTTTGCCATTGTCCTGTTGATCAGACACAAGTCACAAGGTTCAAACCACTCAAGGCAGTAGTGGGTTGATTACATGAAGATGTGAATAGCAGGAGAGGGGAATCATCAGGGGCCACCTCAGAAGTTACCCACCACAGTGCTGGTGAGCAGAAAATAAGCTGTGATCTCTCCAGCATCTCTACGTTTCTTCTGCATCCCTGGAAGAACAATTTACCTTCCTGTTCCTTATGAAGGGGAAGTCTAGGAAGGTGATATTGGTTTCATTGTGCTCATCAACCACTTAGAGCTCAGAAATTCTACTTATGCTATTTCTCCTGTACTCCCCAAACCCATTACCCTCAGCCACTTGGCTGACTGACAGGTACCACCTCTTAAATGCACCCTAGACAGAACTTACATAATGTCTGCCAAAAATTGCTCTTCCTCTCCTAGGAGACAGACAATCATATAGAAGTTTCTCAAGCCAGAAACTATAACATTACCCCAACTCCTTCCTTTCTCTCTCTCACTGCCCTCGTGGAGTAAAATATTAAACAGGTACCTGGATAAAGTAGGATAAGTTATGTGGCAGGGGACATACATGGCAATAGAAGTTCATTATTAGGTGATATTGGAACAACAAGGAGATTCCCATGTGATTTGGGTAAATTAATTTACCTCTCTAAAGTCTAGTTTTTTTTTAACTAAAAAAACGTGGATAATAATAAGAGACATATGTCAGAGTTGTGAGGATAAAACGAACTGACGTCTGTAAAAAGCTTAGTGTATTATCTTATATCATATGAGCCATCAGTACATGTTTGTGGCTGTCCAGCTATTAGGGAGCCACACTGTGGCCATCTTCATTTGCTCACTGCCTCAATGGTCGCTTCACAAAACCTCCCCTTTAGAACCCTCCTACACTGGTGCTGGGAATGCAAGCTGGTGCAGCCACTCTGGAAAATAGTATGGAGGTTCCTAAAAGTTGAAAATAGAGCTACCCTATGACCCAGCAATCACACTACCGGGTATTTATACTAAAGATACAAATATAGTGATCTGAAGGGGCACGTGCACCTGAATATTTATAGCAGCAATGTCCACAATAGCCAAACTATGGAAAGAGCCTAGATGTCCATCAACAGATGAATGGATAAAGAAGATGTAGTACATATATGCAATGGAATACTATGCAGCCATCAAAAAACCCAAACTCTTGCCATTGGCAACAACGTGGATAGAACTAGAGGGTATTATGCTAAGCGAAATAAGTCAATCAGAGAAAGACACTTATCATATGGTCTCACTGATATGAGGAATTTGAGAAAAAGACAGAGGATCATAGGGGAAAGGAGGGGAAAATGAAACAAGATGAAACCAGAGAGGGAGACAAACCATAAGAGACTCTTAATCTCAGAAAACAAACTGAGGGTTGCTGGGGGTTGTGGGTGGGAGGGATGGGGTGGCTGGGGGATGGACATTGGGGAGGGTATGTGCTATGGTGAGAAAATAAATAAATAAATAAATAAATAAATAAATAAATAAAATTGAATTAAAACAAAACATAACAAAACCAAAAATCCTCCCCTTTAGAAGCCAAGAAATTAATACACATTTTCACAACCCTTTGTGTAACTGTGGATGCCTGGGGACACAGTTCTTGAAAATGTTTCATTCTTCTGATAAGAAGCTCTTCCTTCCTTAAACATGGATTCGGTGTCTGCAACTTTAGCAGCCATTTGCATCCATGAGATAGCAAGCATGGGGTTGAACAGCCACACACTAAGGATGGGGGAGCAGAAAGAGTTTGTGCCCCTGGAGACACTGTCAAACAGCAGAGTCAAAGCCAACACCCAGCTGCCTTCAGTCTTCTTGTCATCGAAGGAAAAGAAACTTCTGCATGTGAAACCCTCTCTTTGTCAGGTATTCCATTATTTTCAGTTGAAAACTCTCTTCACAGGTACATGTTTTAATACTCTGCAATTCAAATAGCTGAATTTTTTAAGCCAGACAGTTGGACAAAGTTCACAACCTCCATCAATCCAATTTTGAAATTCTTTTTCCACATTAGGTGGCTTCTTACAGATGGTATAAATCCAAGAAAATTGTGTGAACTTTACAACCTGCTCTATGTGTTCTTCTCATAATTGATTTATTACATATATTTAAAAATTATATTCCTGACAGTGAAAGAGTTCCACATATTCAAGGCTCTAATATTATGTCAAAGAAGCAGCAAAGAGAAAAGGCATGAGCAGAAGAGAGGCCGAACCTCTGAGATAACAAACAAAAGAAGAAGAAGAAATGTATGTTGATATAACCACAGAGAGCATCAGCCCTTAATATCCCAAGTTTTTAGAGAATTGATCTTAGACTTTGCCTACCAGGTATATTTATTATTAGACGTTCCCCTCATTTCATCTCTTCCTAAGAATTCTCAAGAGTGGAATTTTGGGGTCTTGAAAGACATATATATACAGATATCAGATGGGCAATATGCAAAGTACATTTGTGCCTTACCCGTATAAATTCGGGACCCAGTGAGGAATCACCTGCTGCAAAATATCTAGTCCACAGTCCTGCCTGGAAATGCCCAAACCTGACTGAAAATGCTGTCATGAGAATACCTGTGGGGCAGTTCACCTGCCAAAGAGACTGGCTTGCTCTGGGACCGCATTGACCACTGGCTATGAAGCACCTGGATTGTGGCCAGTGCCCCACGTTGAAATGAAAATATTTGGTATACATGTTAGAACATAGAATAAAACATGTTCTAAAATTAATTTAACCTGTGTCCTTTATTTTAATATAGTCACTAGAAAATTTTAATTTATCTATGTGCCTCTTGCTACATTTTTATGAGAGAGTCCTGCTGTCAACATGCCTGTCATAAGAAGAGTGACCCAACTTCATTTAGCGGATTTAAAGAATTGAACTCTTGATGGACTAACCACTGGGTGTGGACATTTCCATGTGCTGGGCAGATAGGGTTAAGCAGAAGTGGGTGTGGTTCTGACAAATGGAGAGCATGCTTAATTAGATTTATGAGAGGCTGGGGCTGTGGAGGAAAAAGGAAAATCCTTACGATAGTTGTCTGCAAAATTGTGTTCAGCCAACGGTACAATCCCACCTGGGGCTCTTCGCTGCTTCTAGTACTATTTGTCCACTTTGGTCACCTTCCCAGGGACATTTGATCTTCGCGATCTATTTCACATGGCTGCTTCTTCCAGTACCTTCCATGCCTCCCAGCATGACGGATTTCAATGTTCTGGAATTCTAGTTGCAAGGTGAGCAAATGGAACCAAAGTGACGAATGTTTTGCTGCACAGCACAGACCCAGCCAGTTAACTCACATACAGAACTGCTGAACTATTTTTGAAATGAGCTACAGGTAGAGAATCTCATCCATCTTCTGCTTGGAGCCTTCAAGGCCTCCATCCCTGGTGATATATTGTCAGTTTCTATTACGAGCCTGGAGTCCCACAGCACTTTCTCTCTGAAGAGCATTGGCTGTGCTAGAGAAACTCATTAAATGAACAAGTCAGTGGAGCTTTAATAAACAACCAGATTAACAGCCCAGTAGGAGAGTTACAATCCCATAAGTGTTAGATTTAAAACCTCACTAGGCCCAAGTTGTGGGTCAGCAGAAGCATTCACTTCCAAATGATTTTTGGGCAAAAAGCCATTACATTACCTGGCGGTCTTAGTGGATTCCTTTTAAATTTAGTCCTATTTGAGAGCACTCACCAAAAAAGGCAATTTCCAGATGATGAGAATTTTGTTTTTTAATGTTCTGTGAGCCAAACCCCAAACCATCCACATTTTTAAAATTAATGAAGCAAAAAGAAAATACATTTACTCGGGGGTGGAGTTACTAGTCAGATTTGAAGGATGTTTAACTCCAACAAATGCCCTCTGTGGGGGAGGGGGGGGGCGTCCCCTGGCAAGTGTTTTGCTTTATTTTTGTAGTAGAAGCCAAGCTACCCCAGATCCTCAAGTCTTCAGCCAGCTCAGTGAGCATGGAAGGGAGGCAACGAGCCTAGAAGAAAGCTTCCCTCCCCTTGTCCCAAATCAGTTGGTGAACAGCTGCCAAGAAGGTCATGTACCACATCTGAATGAGAGACCTGGAAACAGAGGGAAGCCATCTATAAGGGAGTATGAAGCTGAGACCATATTTCACTTGCTTGTAGACAACATCCAGGAAGACAGAATCAGAAGTCAGAAGACAGAATGGATTGGCTGAAGCTTCTGAGGAAACTCACCTATCTCAAGACGGATTTTTCTTGCTGTGTGCTTACTTGGAGAGGTCAGCCAAGCCACAGCTAGGTAAAAATTCACCCTGGGAGAAATGGCCAGTTTCTTAAGAAGTGTCTCTATTACTCCCTCACAGAAGAACGTGGTAATCCATTGACTTGCTTGGTGAAAAAGCTAGCGTGATGCCCCCATGCTGGTGTTCTTGAGGTACCAGAGCTCGACTCTGGGGTTTTGGCCCAGACGGCTACCTCCACATCTCTCTCATTTCTATGGTCCGTGAAGTGGTCATTTGACTTCTGTACCAGATACTATTGGCTGCTTTCCCCAAACTATGATACTATCTTTTGTCTTTGTTGACAGAGGTTTATAGAGTCTAAAAATGCCAGGTACTTCTTTTCAGCATCTTTGAAGCTATAACTTAAGTTCATAGGACCTTAAGGGAAGTCTGAGTGGGTTTTCTGGCAAGGGCTTCTCTCTAGAAAAGGAAACACATGAGAAGAAATACCTCCTTTTGTTCCCTGCTATAACAAATTACCACCAACTTGGTGGTTTTAAGCAACAGAAATTTATTTTCTCATAGTTCAGGAGGACAGAAGTCCAAAATCAGTATCACTGAGTGAAAAGCAGGGTGTCAGCATGGCCACACACCCTCCAGAAGCTCTAGAGGAGCTCGGGTTTCTTGACTCCCTCAGCCTCTGGAGGCTGTTGGCTTTCCTCAGTGTGGCCACACCACTCCAGTCTCCGGCTCTGTGGTCACACTGCCTTCTCTTCTTCTGGTTGGCGTCAGGTCTCCCTCTGCTTCCCTCTTACAGAGACATCTGAGATGGCATTTAGTGCCCACTCGGATAATCTGGGAAGATCTCCCCATCTCAAAGTCCTTTTTTGGTCATATAAAAATAACATGCACAGGTTCCAGGGATTAGAGTGCAGATATCATGGGGGGGGGCGCTATTATTCAGCCAACACTTTCCCTGTGGGAATCGAGGAAGGATGAGATGTCTGCAGCTGTGGATGCCAGCTAATGATCACAGAGGGACAAGCCTGAGGAGCCAGAACAGAAAGAAGGAATGCAGCTGGGTTCTTGACCTGGTTATGCTGCTGACATAACCAAACCTGGAATCATTCTTCCGGGCTTGCACTTACGTGACATAACATACCCCACTGTTGACTACTTGGAGCTGAGGGTAATGTTACCTGTAGCTTAGCTCTTAATGGACACAGCTACTGGCTTTCTTTTTTTTTTTTTTTTAACCTAAGAAGATGATAAGAATAAAGATGATATGCTAAATGTCAGCTGACACATGAAAAGCCACTCAATATCACTCCTCAATAGGGAAATACAACTCAAAAACCTCACACCTGTAGGAATGGCTAAAATCATCAACACAAGAAACAACAGGTGTTAGTGAGGATGCACTCGTGCACTGTCAGTGGGAATGCAAACTGGTACAACCACTCAGGAGAACAGTATGGAGGCTCCTCAGTAAGTTAAAAATAGAACTTCCCTAGGGCACCTGGGTGGCTCAGTCGGTTAAAAGTCTGACTTCAGCGAGGGTCATGATCTCAGGGTCCTGGGATAGAGCTCCACATCGGGCGCCCTGCTCAGTGGGGAGCTTGATTCTCCCTCTCCCTTTGCCAGCTGCTCCTCCTTCTTGTGCTCTCTCCCTGTGTCAAATAAATAAATAAAATCCTTTAAAAAAATAAAAATAGAACTTTCTTAGGACCCAGCAATTGCACTACTAGGTATTTACTCGAAGGATACAAAAACACAGATTCAAAGGGACACATGTGCCCCAATGTTTATAGCAGCATTATCAACAATAGCAAAGCTATGGCGAGAGCCCAGATGTCCATGGACTGATGAACGGCTGAAGAAGATGTGCTATGTGAATACGACTCAACCATCCAAAAGAATGCAATCTTGCCATTTGCAACGACACGGATGGAGCAAGAGAATATAATGCTAAGTGAAATAAGTCAGTCAGAGAAAGACAAATACCATATGATTTCGCCCATATATGGAATTAAAGAAAGAAAACAGATGAGCATATGGGAAGGGGGAAAAGAAAAAAAGGAGAGAGGGAAACAAGCCATAAGCAGCTCTTAATGATAGAGAGAAACCTGAGGGTTGATGGATGGCTCTGGGTGGGGGATGGGCATTAAGGAGGGCACTGGTTGTGATGAGCACTGGGTGTTGTATGTAAGCGAAGAGTCACTGAATTCGACTCCTGAAACCAATATTGCCCTGTATGTTAATCAACTAAAACCTAAATTTAAAAAAAAAAGAGATGATAAGCTAGATGTAAAGGGGTCAATTTTGCCAATATTCTTATAAAAGACTTTGAGATTCACCTAATCTTTGGATGTTATCATCCCCGTTTATAATATTCTAATTGATTTCCTGTGTCTGTATTATCACCCTAACCAAACAGAGAGCTCGATAAGAACAGAGATGCTGAATCATCATGACTCTTACCTATGACACACTGCTGCGGCAAAGGAGGCACTCATTAAATTATCAGCTACTTAATCAATTTGAATATTAAAGTCCTTCATTAGAATTGATTATATTTGGATTATCTGTGGATTTCCAATGCAAATGACAAGACAGTTTCCTATAAGAATTAATAACTACACTGTGTTCACATTTCATATGCAGAAAACAGTTTCCATTATTCTCTTGCGGGTTCATACAGCTCGTAGCACTAAGCCAAGTAAATAATACTCCCTGTCTCTCTCTGTCTCTCCCTCTGCCTCTCTGCCTCAATCTCTCTCATGCACACACATGTTCCTTGTTTAATTCTCAGACCATTCTTCTAAGAAATCAGCTTACAAATGAGAAACCGGAAACACCAGTTGGCTGAATAACTCACCCAGAATCACAAAGCTAGTAAGGACCAGAGCCTAGATTCAAACCAATTTCCAACTGATTCCAAATTCGATGAGCTCTCTCTCACGTATGGTGCCCCCACCATTCTATACTATTGTCATAAAGTGATCCAAGATCTTTCTCAGAAAGATTTTGGGGAAGAGGATTTAAGAAAAGGAAAATATAGGGGGAGGAGTCAAGATGGCGGAGAAGTAGCAGGCTGAGACGACATCGGGTAGCAGGAGATCAGCTAGATAGCTTATCTAACCATTGTGAACACCTATAAATCCAACGGGAAATCGAAGAGAAGAAGAGCAACAATCCCAGAAACAGAAAATCGATCACTTTCTGAAAGGTAGGACCTGCGGAGAAGTGAATCCAAAGCGACGGGAAGATAGACCCCGGGGAGAGGGGCCGGCACCCGGCAAGCGGCGGAGCGACGGAGCACAAAATCGGGACTTTTAAAAGTCGGCTCCACTGGGAGACATCGCTCCAGAGGCTAAACTGGGGGGAAACCCAGGCGGGGTCAGCATAACCCCAGGACCCGCAGGGTCACAGAAGGACTGGGGATGTCTGAGTGCCGCAGAGCTCGCAGGTATTAGAGCGGGGAAGCCAGCTATAGCGACAAAGCCGAGGAGTGAGCTCTAAGCCCGGGGTTACCTTGTGCCGGTCGCAGGCTGGGTGGGCTCGGAGCGCGGCCGGAGGCCACGGAGACAAAAGCGACCCGGCGCTTTTCTCCAGCTCCAACAATTGACTGCTTTCCTCGAGGCGCGACCGCAAGCCAGGGAGGCGGGGCTATTGGGCGCTTTGCTCTGAGAGTGCACTGAGGAGCGGAACCCCAAGCTCTCGGCTCCTCCGGGCCGAGAGATTGGGAGGCCGCCATCTTCATTCCCGTCCTCCGGAACTCTACGGAAAGCGGTCAGGGAACAAAAGCTCCCGAGAGCGAACCCGAGCGGATTACTTAGCCTGGCCCCTGGCAAGGGCGGTGCAATTCCGCCTGCGGCAAAGACACTTGAGAATCACTACAACAGGCCCCTCCCCCAGAAGATCAACAAGAAACCATCCAAAACCAACTTCAGTCACCAAGAACAGCGGAACTCCACAGCAGGAGAAAGCAAATCCTACCTGGACAAAATGACAAGGCGGAAAAACTCACCTCAAAAAAAAGAACAAGAGGCCATACCGAAGGCTGGAGACCTAATCAATACAGACATAGGTAGCATGACAGATCTAGAGTTCAGAATGACAATTCTCAAGGTTCTAGCCGGGCTCGAAAAAGGCATAGAAGATATTAGAGAAACCCTCTCCGGAGAGATAAAAGCCCTTTCTGGAGAAATAAAAGAACTAAAATCTAACCAAGTTGAAATCAAAAAAGCTATTCATGAGGTGCAATCAAAAATGGAAGCTCTCACTGCCAGGATAAATGAGGCAGAAGAAAGAATTAGTGACATAGAAGACCAAATGACAGAGAATAAAGAAGCTGAGCAAAAGAGAGACAAACAACTACTGGAACACGAGGAGAGGATTCGAGAGATAAGTGACACCATAAGACGACACAACATTAGAATAATTGGGATTCCAGAAGAAGAAGAAAGAGAGAGGGGAGCAGAAGGTATATTGGAGACAATTATTGGAGAGAATTTCCCTAATATGGCAAAGGGAACAAACATCAAAATCCAGGAGATGCTAAGAACGCCCCTCAAAATCAATAAAAATAGGTCCACACCTCGTCACCTGATAGTAAAATTTACAAGTCTTAGCGACAAAGAGAAAATCCTGAAAGCAGCCCGGGAAAAGAAGTCTGTAACATACAAGGGTAAAAACATTAGATTGGCAGCGGACCTATCCACAGAGACCTGGCAGGCCAGAAAGAACTGGCATGATATATTCAGAGCACTAAACGAGAAAAACATGCAGCCAAGAATACTATATCCGGCTAGGCTATCATTGAAAATAGAAGGAGAGATAAAGAGCTTCCAGGACAAACAAAAGCTGAAAGAATTTGCAAACACCAAACCAGCTCTACAGGAAATATTGAAAGGGGTCCTCTAAGCAAAGAGAGACCCTAAAAGTAGTAGATCAGAAAGAAACAGAAACAATATACAGTAACAATCATCTTACAGGCAATACAATGGCACTAAATTCATATCTCTCAATAGTTCCCCTGAATGTTAGTGGGCTAAATGCCCCAATCAAAAGACACAGGGTATCAGAATGGATAAAAAAACAAAACCCATCCATATGCTGCCTACAAGAAACTCATTTTAGACCCGAAGACACCTCCAGATTTAAAGTGAGGGGGTGGAAAACAATGTACCATGCTAATGGACATCAGAAGAAAGCTGGGGTGGCAATCCTTATATCAGATCAATTAGATTTTAAGCCAAAGACTATAATAAGAGATGAGGAAGGACACTATATCATACTCAAAGGGTCTGTCCAACAAGAAGATCTAACAATCTTAAATATCTATGCCCCTAACATGGGAGCAGCCAACTATATAAACCACTTAATAACAAAATCAAAGAAATACATCAACAGTAATACAATAATAGCAGGGGACTTTAACACTCCCCTCACTGAAATGGACAGATCATCTAAGCAAAAGATCAACAAGGAAATAAAGGCCTTAAATGACACACTGGACCAGATGGACATCACAGATCTATTCAGAACATTCCATCCCAAAGCAACAGAATATACATTCTTCTCTAGTGCACATGGAACATTCTCCAGAATAGACCACATCCTGGGTCATAAATCAGGTCTCAATCGGTACCAAAAGATCGAGATCATTCCCTGCATATTTTCAGACCACAATGCTCTGAAGCTCGAACTCAATCACAAGAGGAAATTTGGAAAGAACGCAAATACATGGAGACTAAACAGCATCCTTCTAAAAAATGAATGGGTCAACCAGGAAATTAAAGAAGAATTGAAAAAATTCATGGAAACAAATGATAATGAAAACACAACAGTTCAAAATCTGTGGGACACAACAAAGGCAGTCCTGAGAGGAAAATATATAGCAGTGCAAGCCTTTCTCAAGAAACAAGAAAGGTCTCAAATACACAACCTAACCCTACACCTAAAGGAGCTGGAGAGAGAACAACAAAGAAAGCCTAAACCCAGCAGGAGAAGAGAAATCATAAAGATCAGAGCAGAAATCAATGAAATAGAAACTAAAAAAACAATAGAACAAATCAACAAAACTAGGAGCTGGTTCTTTGAAAGAATTAATAAGATTGATAAGCCCCTGGCCAGACTTATCAAAAAGAAAAGAGAAAGGACGCAAATAAATAAAATCATGAATGAAAGAGGAGAGATCACAACCAACACCAAAGAAATACAAACAATTATAAGAACATACTACGAGCAACTCTATGGCAACAAATTTGACAACCTGGAAGAAATGGATACATTTCTAGAGATGTATAAACTACCACAACTGAACCAGGAAGAAATAGATAACCTGAACAGACCCATAACCAGTAAGGAGATTGAAACAGTCATCAAAAATCTCCAAACAAACAAAAGTCCAGGACCAGACGGCTTCCCAGGGGAATTCTACCAAACATTTAAAGAAGAATTAATTCCTATTCTCCTGAAACTGTTCCAAAAAATAGAAATGGAAGGAAAACTTCCAAACTCATTCTATGAGGCCAGCATCACCTTGATCCCAAAACCAGACAAGGATCCCACCAAAAAAGAGAATTACAGACCAATATCCTTGATGAACACAGATGCGAAAATTCTCACCAAAATACTGGCCAATAGGATCCAACAGTACATTAAAAGGATTATTCACCACGACCAAGTGGGATTTATTCCAGGGCTGCAAGGTTGGTTCAACATCCGCAAATCCATCAATGTGATACAATACATTAATAAAAGAAAGAGTAAGAACCATATGATACTCTCAATAGATGCTGAAAAAGCATTTGACAAAGTGCAGCATCCCTTCCTGATTAAAACTCTTCAAAGTGTAGGGATAGAAGGCACATACCTCAATATTATCAAAGCCATCTATGAAAAACCCACCGCAAATATCATTCTCAATGGAGAAAAACTGAAAGCTTTTCCGCTAAAGTCAGGAACACGGCAGGGATGTCCGTTATCACCACTGCTGTTCAACATAGTACTAGAAGTCCTAGCCTCAGCAATCAGACAACAAAAAGAAATTAAAGGCATCCAAATCGGCAAAGAAGAAGTCAAACTATCACTCTTTGCAGATGATATGATACTATATGTGGAAAACCCAAAAGGCTCCACTCCAAAACTGCTAGAACTTATACAGGAATTCAGTAAAGTGTCAGGATATAAAGTCAATGCACAGAAATCAGTCGCATTTCTTTACACTAACAACAAGACAGAAGAAAGAGAAATTGAGGAGTCAGTCCCATTTACAATCGTACCCAAAACCATAAGATACCTAGGAATAAATCTAACCAAAGAGGCAAAGAATCTATACTCAGAAAACTATAAAGTACTCATGAAAGAAATTGAGGAAGACACAAAGAAATGGAAAAATATTCCATGCTCATGGATTGGAAGAACAAATATTGTGAAAATGTCTATTTTACCTAAAGCAATCTACACATTTAATGCAATCCCTATCAAAATCCCATCCATTTTTTTTAAAGAAATAGAACAAATAATCCTAAAATTTATATGGAACCAGAAAAGACCTCGAATAGCCAAAGGAATATTGAAAAAGAAAGCCAAAGTCGGTGGTATCACAATTCCAGACTTCAAGCTCTATTACAAAGCTGTCATCATCAAGACAGTATGGTACTGGCACAAAAACAGACATATAGACCAATGGAACAGAATAGAGAGCCCAGAAATAGACCCTCAACTCTATGGTCAACTAATCTTCGACAAAGCAGGAAAGAATATCCAATGGAAAAAAGACAGCCTCTTCAACAAATGGTGCTGGGAAAATTGGACAGCCACATGCAGAAAAATGAAATTGGACTATTTCCTTACACCACACACGAAAATAGACTCAAAGTGGATGAAGGACCTCAATGTGCGAAAGGAATCTATCAAAATCCTTGAGGACAATGCAGGCAGCAACCTCTTTGACCTCCACCGCAGCAACTTCTTCCTAGGAACATCGCCAAAGGCAACAGAAGCAAGGGCAAAAATGAACTATTGGGATTTCATCAAGATCAAAAGCTTTTGCACAGCAAAGGAAACAGTTAACAAAACCAAAAGACAACTGACAGAATGGGAGAAGATATTTGCAAACGACATATCAGATAAAGGGCTCGTATCCAAAATCTATAAAGAGCTTATCAAACTCAATACCCAAAGAACAAATAATCCAGTCAAGAAATGGGCAGAGGACATGAACAGACATTTCTGCAAGGAAGACATCCAGATGGCCAACAGACACATGAAAAAATGCTCCACATCACTCAGCATCAGGGAAATACAAATCAAAACCACAATGAGATACCACCTCACACCAGTCAGAATGGCTAAAATTAACAAGTCAAGAAATGACAGATGCTGGCGAGGATGCGGAGAGAGGGGAACCCTCCTACACTGCTGGTGGGAATGCAAGCTGGTGCAACCACTCTGGAAAACAGTGTGGAGGTTCCTCAAAAAACTGAAAATAGAGCTACCCTACGACCCAGCAATTGCACTCCTGGGTATATATCCTAAAGATACAAACGTGGTGCTCCGAAGGGGCACGTGCACCCGAATGTTTATAGCAGCAATGTCCACAATAGCCAAACTGTGGAAAGCGCCTAGATGTCCATCAACAGATGAATGGATAAAGAAGATGTGGTATATATACACAATGGAATACTATGCAGCCATCAAAAGACATGAAATCTTGCCATTTGCGACGACGTGGATGGAACTAGAGGGTATCATGCTTAGCGAAATAAGTCAATCGGAGAAATATAACTATCATATGATCTCTTTGATATGAGGAAGTGGAGATGCAAGGTGGGGGGGTTTGGGGGGAGGTAGGAAAAGAAAAAATGAAAAGATGGGATTGGGAGGGAGACAAACCATAAAAGACTCAATCTCAAGAAACAGACTGAGGGTTGCGGGGGGGAAGGGGGACGGGAGAGGGTGGTGGGGAAATGGACATTGGGGAGGGTATGTGCTATGATGAGTGCTGTGAAATGTGTAAACCAGACGATTCACAGACCTGTACCCCTGGGGATAAAAATACATTATATGTTTATTAAAATAAAAAATTTAAAAAAAAAAAAAAAAGAAAAGGAAAATATAGATACATACACACATGCCAATGAGGCTGATTGCCTTATCCCACACTTCAAGGCTGGATCAAGAAGAAGAGTGTGGAAAACAATGTGGGAAGAACAGAGGAAATTGGGGAAAGGCAGGAAAAGAACTAGGAAGAAGGTCTCAGCCCCTTTGGAGACCTGCCTTCTTGACAATGGTAATCATGTGAATTCTGGCCACCCACTTTAGTAGAAATCACTAGTTTCCACCTGCAGTAATTTATTTGTGACTGAACATGCCTCAGTCAGCATTTCAGAACTAAGCCTGAGTTTGGCCCTTTAAGTAAAACGGAAATGGCATTGCCTAAGACCAGGCAAAGCAGTCATACAGTGCAGGCAAGGATTTTCCCCAGTGATAAAGTTTAAAAGGACAGGAAATAAGAACAAAATCCTGCTTATTCAAAATACATATATTGTGTATATTATAGGGTTTTATATTTCTACATAAGTAACTATAATTGTGAATATATGTTTATGTATTTCCTAAGACATATTATTACTTGATAAAAAGAATAATGCATAAAACATAAATACCACTTATGTTAAAAAAGAAGAAACCAACAAGTCCAGAGTATTCTTATTTTGACTTTCCTTATTCTACCTTGGAAATTTTCAGTATTTAAAAATTCTGATAAAATTCAATAACCTAATCCCACATCCAAACATTCCTTTTCTTTCACATTTACTACCTCCACGGTTTTTAAACACAACAGTGGTATCTGATAGTATATCATTAATGACGCCAACTCTTTCCAAAAACACGAGACAGGATGGAAATTAGCTATTTTAAAAAAATTGTAAAATCTTTCTGTCTAGAGAGTCTGACTGTTTCAGCCACTTCTCCATGGCCCAGATAAGTAAACATTTTATTCATGGGTCAACCTGACTTAACTATTTATTCCAGAAAATTCTTGCTCAGGAAAATTGAGACTGTTAACCAATAAATACTTGATTGTTTGCATCAGGAAATTCCTCCAAGTACCAATGTGTCCAGAAACGCGTTTCCTTAGATGCAGAAGCAGCTCTCCTATGAGACAATGGTGGAGTCAGCAGTGGCCTTATCTAGACTCACTTCCAGACCCATGTTTTGTTGCATCCACCAATCCAAAAATGATGCCATACATTTTATCCAATTTTCAATCAGTTTTCTGCCTTGAAAAAAGGGCCTTAAACCACTTGACCCAAGCAACAAATCCAACAAATAACTTCTCTGCCCACCCCTCTAAGGCACATTAAGACTGTTAAAGCGGAGTTCTTCACTGTAGCAGGTCCAATAAACCTAGCTTTGTTTGCCCAGTAGGTTTTTGAGTGGTCTTTTGGGGACCTCATAGTCAAGACCTCTACCAGTCTGTGAGTTAGTTACATTCGTTTCCTTAAATCGGATTCATTACGTTCCAAATTCTGGTCTGGTCCATGGGGTGGAGGGTATGATTGTAGGTGAGGGATCACAAAAAGTTGGTCGTTCTTGTCTGACACCTTCCTTCGCAACTTCCCAGAGGCTACTCTGTGGTTTCCTGCTCCCATCTATTCTCAAAGAGAGGCTCTTCTCACCGCAGAGAAAGCCATTACGGGGAAGCCAGAGAACTGCTCCTCCAGGAAGCTATCCTGGGAATCTTGTTTCTTTTGTACTCCCGGTGCCTGCCAGAGGGCCTGTTTTCTAGTTCTCTCAAATGAGCAGCTGAGGCCCTGACCCTGAGAATGACGGGAGACAAGTACCCCTCCATTCTAAAGACACTAGGTCTGCTCCACAGGGGATATAGTTACAAATAGCACAATTAGGCCATGCCCCATGCCCCACCTCCAGCCGATAAAAGAGAAGACTGTTTAAAAGTGGGCTTGGAGAGTGACTTCAAGGTAGAGGGTTGCCAGCCTGGCAAATGTTATTGCATTTCCTTCCTTGCCCCACCTTGTTTTTTAAAGTAGTTTATATTAGGACCCACAATTGAAAATACATTTTAGACACTGGCTGCAGCAGTATTTTTCTAGCTATGCCTCCTGAGGCATGGGAAACAAAAGCAAAAATGAACTCTTGGGACCACATCAAAATAGAAAGCTTCTGCACAGCAAAGGAGACAACGAAACTAAAAGACAAACTACTAAATGGGAGAAGATATTTACAAATGATATATCCAATAAGAGGTTAGTATCTAAAATACATAAAGAACTGATATAGCTCAACACCCCCCAAAACCCCAAATATTCCAATGAAAAAATAGGCAGAAGACATGAACAGACATTTCTCCAAAGAAGATACACAGATGGCCAACAGGCACATGAAAAGATGTTCAACATCATTCATCATCAGAGAAATGCAAATCAAAACCACAATGGGATGTCACTTCGCACCTGTCAGAATGGCTAAAATCAGCAGCACAAGAAACAACAGGTGCTGGTGAGGATGTGGAGATAAAGGAACCTTCTTGTACTGTTGGTAGGAACGCAAACTGGTGCAGCCACTGTGGAAAACAGTATGGAGGTTCCTCAAAAAATTAAAAATAGAATTAACATCTGATCTAGTAATCACATTACTGGGTATTTAACCAAAAACTATGAAAACACTAATTTAAAGAGATAGATGAACCCTTATGTTTATTGCAGCATTATTTATTTTTTTAATTTCTATTTTTTTTAATTTTATTTATTTATCAGATAGAGATCACAAGTAGGCAGAGAGGCAGGCAGAGAGAGAGGGGAAAGCAGGCTCCCCGCTGAGCAGAGAGCCCGATGCAGGGCTTGATCCCAGGACCCAGGGATCATACGACCTGAGCCGAAGGCAGAGGCTTTAACCCACTGAGCCACCCAGGTACCCTGCAGCATTATTTATAATAGACAAAATATGGAAGCAACCCAAATGTCCCTCAACTGATGGATGGATAAAGATTTTTAGATAGATAGATAGATGGATGGATATATAGATAGGTGGATAGGTAGATAATGGATTATTCAGCCATAAAAAGGAATGAAATCTTGCCATTTGCAATAACATGGATGGATGTAGAGGGTATAAAACGCTAAGTGAAATAAGTCAGTAGAGAAAGACAAATGTTATATTTGTTCACTCATATGTGGAATTAAAGAAACAAAACAAACTAACAAAGAAAAAAGACAAAACAAAAAACAGACTCTTTTTTTTTTTTTAAGATTTTATTTATTTATTTGACAGACAGAGATCACAAGTAGGCAGAGAGGCAGGCAGAGAGAGCAGAAGGGAAGCAGGCTCCCCGCTGAGCAGACAGCCTGATGCGGGGCTTGATCCCAGGACCTTGGGATCATGACCTGAGCTGAAGGCAGAGGCTTTAACCCACTGAGCCACCCAGGCGCCCCCAAAAACAGACTCTTAACAATAAACAAACTGATGGTTACCAGAGGGGAAACCGAGTGCGGAATGGATGAAATAAGTGAAGGATAAGAGTGCCCTTATCATGATGAGCACTGAGTAAAGTGTAGAATTGCTGAATCACTTTATTGTACGCCTGAAACTAACATAACACTGTGTATTAACTATACTAGAATTAAGAAAATCCAATAAATTTTAAAAAATACATTTTACATTGAGACTCAATGCATGAATACATATATACGTGTTTGGGTGTGTATAAACTGAAATAAAGTTTTTACAAAATAATGCCTATTCTCTTTACATGCAACACACTCTGATATTTTCTATTCCGATTCGGTGTATTCTGTTATTTTCAAAATGTAGTCGCCAACCACGAAATGAATTTGACAACCCATGAACCACAAACCCTAAGTTGAAAAACAATCTCAGAGATACACCGATAGAAATCCGGGCACCTAATGAAATGGTGGCCGGCATCTTAGTCCCGGCTGGGTGTTGGGACTCTCCGCATTGACTTTGGAATCTCAGTCCAAGGAAGTCATGGAGCCAAAGTGAGTCGGGCTGAATCAATTTCAGGATTCACTAATGGGTCACAACCCATGGAACAAAAACCAATAACAAACCCAGGTTTTTCCTGGACTTCATTTGGATTGCCAATTCCCCATTCGGATAGGGTTGACAGAAACAAGATCCATTCAACCTCCCTCTTGCAGAGCCCTTTAAGCCTTGGGACATAATTTCTCACAATGTTCTCTTCTTCTCTCCTATCTCCTGTGGATGGTGATCCTAGAATCCAGGGTGTGCAAAGGAAAAGAAAATTTGTCCAAAGTCTCCTGGTAGCTGGAGAAGAAATGGCTCTCTCAATTCCCAGTCGAGGACAGTAACAACAAATGGTCTGTCGGGAAGAAATATTCTTTGCTTGGGAAGAAGTGGCTCCATTCCAGTCCTGGCTAGACACAGCAGGATTTTTCCTGGGTATGTACATGTGTGTGAGTGCACCCAGCACTTGTTATTATCACCCAGAAAAGGAAGACCTTTCTCCATACTGAGAAACCACAGAATTTTATTTTTACAAATTCTAAAAATCCTAGTAAGGAGGATGAAGCAATATTGTAAGCACACCCTTTGACTTCTGTTGAGGAAAATACCTGTATTTGTAAACATCAGAAAAATAACTTTCATTATTCTAGCTATACATGGAGTTTTTTTTCTCATCGCTTCAGAAACAAAGATACCGGTGACCCATTTCCTAACCAGCTCTAACTCCTCCCACTGAAATAGAATGCTACATTTAGAGTCAGGCATGAACAGAAGTTGTGAGATCTCATTTTTATAAAGATCAAATAGCTTCTTAGTTCATGCTGAATGATTTAAGCTAGAGTGTAGGGACAGAATAAGAGAAATGAAATATGTCACTATTCCTACATTTGGCAAATCTGACCTTCCCCAAACAAGAGCATTTGACTCCAAAACTAAGCTAGTTATGGATAAAGAAGTTACCCAGAGAACGGAAGCATAAAGAACCCTGGAGGGACATGTGCAACCAGTTGGCTCAAAAAGCACCACGTGGTCCAAACCATCACAGCAGGCATCATTGGACTGTCCCTCCCTGCTGCCCACAAACCCCTCTGGTCACACACTTCATGGCTCTTTTATTCCCTCAAGGCCACCAACGACACTCGCCTTAGGCTTGGGGACTGGTGGGGACTGGAGACAGGAGAGAACACAGTGTAACTATCCTCAGATTCATGCCCCTCAGAGTGGTTCTGTGACTTCCCCCGCAAGGCTGATAGGGTCTGGGAGGGACACAAACACAAAAACAGAACCATCCAGAAAGGAGCAGGGAGCCACACAAAGGCCTTCAGACAGCTACCAGGAAAACACTCTCTCCAGTAGCCCCCTCCGACAACCCCGACACAGTTCAACTCCCTGCTAAAGTCGGGGAAATAATAATTTGTAAAAGCGTAACTACTATATCCCTTTATTATTTACCCTTACGACGGCACTAGGAAGAAAAGCAAGAAAAGGATCAGAGAAATGTCCCCATTCTACAGATGAAGAAACCAAGGGAAGACGTAGAGATTTTCCTAATGTCCTCAATCTAGTAAGTGGCAGAACCAAGTCTCAAGCCAGTCAATGTCCTCTCTTGGGTGAAGAGGGGGCAGGGGGACTCTGGGAGAGGAGCAGTGAGGTAAGATGTGTGACAAAGTCCTGTCCCTGAGGTCCAAAGGTCAGCTCAGCCTCCCTCAAAACTCTGTTGGGGATGGAGTAATTTGTTCAGCAGTTTTGGGAAAGCAGGAAGGGGTAACCACGTGATGTAGATGATAAAGAGAAGGAAAAACCTGCTAATTCAGTGCTGAGCAGGTGAGCCACTTCTGATCACTGTCTTACTGGCAATTTTATTGGTGCTATCAATTGAAACAGTCCCGGTATGTATTGATCAATTTTACTGTCTCACATGAGCTGAGTGCCATCTGCTCTGCTCTGTGGAAACTTTATGAGCAGCTGCTTGTCAAACAGTCACTGCTTTGGGCCCAGTTCAAGAGCTCATCGGTTGGAAAGGACACTGGAGTTTCAAAATGGAGTCTCTTATGTCCCCAAACTTCACACATCCCACAGATACGTCCTGCCACATTGGCGTCTTGTGAGGATTAATAAGCGAATATGTGGAAAAACTAGGCGTCCCCTAGAACCTGGTAAGATCTCAGACGTATCCGTAATCTTTAGCACTGGGTGTTACAGAGTTACCGGGCCCCTGACTGAGCCATGACAGAGAAGCTGTAAGACGCTCCCCAGAAATGAGGCAACACAGCAAAAAGTGGCAGCGTGATGAGCGGCGGTTCTCCATCAGTAAACAGAGACATATAGGAATAGTCATACAGGGGCCGGATTCTGTCCCCCTCTCCCCGCTCAGGGGACATTTAGCAAGGTCTGGAGACATTTTTGGTTCTCACCCAGCAGGGGCTGGGGAAGGGGCTAGCGGGCTACAACACACAGACAGGCAGCCCTGCGACAAAAACTGGGCAGGTCCCCAATGTCTGTAGCACTGAGGCTGAGAGATCCTGGTGCAAAGCATGGGGTTTCTGTAGCCAGAATTCCTGGGTTTTGTCTGGGGAGGATATCTCCTCTGTTGTCAGGTTTGATGAGGAGCCCACCGGTTAAAGCGAAAACAGGCGATCCTAACAGGAGAAAAGGACATATTTGTTTGCACACGGGGGTCTACAGACGTCGTCACTGGCTCATTGGATGACTGAAGTGAAAGGCTTATACGGCTAACTTAGTGGAGGCAGAGAGGGGGGAGAAAGGCTTCCATGGGAAGAGCAAATAGGTTTCTTTAGGAAAGATAAGCAGGTTTTAGAAGAAGAGGAGATGACGTTTGGGACAGTGAGTGGTCTTTCCATCTTCTCAGGACCGTACGGCGCCCCCAGAGAGGGGATTTATGGCAGGTGTAGCTTGGCCCCTCCCTCAGGAGTAGAAGTTGTCCCTCAGGTGGAGCTGAAGGTAGTCCTCATTTCTCAGTTTCTGCTTTGGGGCGGATAAGGGAAACTCCGTGAAGGCTTCTTTCTACATCTATTGAATTTTAAGTGTCTTCAGCTTAAAATCATCTGTCCCAACTCTGCGGGTCCAAGTTTCCCTCCCCAGTATTAATTCTGGCTCTGTCACTCACTTAGCCGGGTGACTTTGGGCAAGTCACTGAACCTTTCTGTGCCTCATTTACCTCATTTGTAAGGGAGCACTTCAAAAACTGAGTTAACACCGATAAAGAGTTAGAATATAGTAAGTAGTACTATGCTATACTTACATAAATTCCAATGTCTCTGTAAGTCCTAAAGCATATTTTCCCCCAAATCAGGAGTAATCACCTACTGACACCCACTCTTTCTACGTCCTATATAGCTGCCGGGGAGATCACTCTGAGTTCCATGAATTTTTAGTAATTATTTCCTTTGGACTGTGTATCTCAGTCTCAGTCTGGCTTACTTGGCTCAGTCCGGTGTGATCTAAAAGTCACACCAAGACATGCAACAGAGAAGCCGGCCCATTCTGGGATGCTGCTGGAGAAAGGGCAGGAGGGGGCAAGGAAACATCAGAGCCAGGGAGAGGACCATCACTAGCCTTCTCTTCTGGGACACTGGCTTTTTTATTTTTATTTTTTTAAATTTTCCTTCCTATTGAAGACTTCTGTCTCTAACATCCCCAATATGATCCTCTGCTACTTTTTTCTTAAGAGACATTATGATAAAGTGTTCATAGCTTCTCTCCGCCTAAGGGCATTTTGGAATAACAACCTGTGCTCAGACTGTTGAAGAACAGATGAAAACTTCTGGGATTTCTTTACAGTTTAAAGAAATCCTTAAAATTCAGTCTCTTAACTAAGCAAGAGGGCAGCTGGGGCACTGGCGAACTGACAGAAACACCTGCATGTGAGCCACTTGTGAAAAGGAAAGGCTTGGAACAGTCAGCCTCTTACAAGTGAGGGTTGTTTTGTTTTGTTTTGTTTTTTATTTTAGAGAGAGAGCAGAAGGAGAGGGAGAATCCCAAGCTGACTCCCCAACATGGGGGTCATCTCTCCATGCTAAGATCATGACCTGAGCCCAGTCAAAAGTCAGAGGCTCAACCAACTGAGCCACCCCGGCACCCTGACAAGTGAGTTTAGTACGGAGCATGGAGCAGGCTGGAAGCAGGGTGATGTTTCCTTTCTCTGAACACTTCCCCTGTACTCTCTTCTTCCCCATGCCTCGTGATTGTGAAAGTCTGTCCCTCAGGCTGGACGCGTGCAGAAATTCCATCTGCACTCCTCAAGACCTTTCCAACCTGACTGAGAACGCAGTGAAGGCCTTGAAACTTGAAACCACTCAAGGACACAGTCATTCCTCTTCCTGAAGACATCCTTCTTCTGGATCATGTCACTGTCTCATTTCTCGTTTGTTTCATTCCTCAGGCCAGAGAAAGTCCAAAGCATCAACACCATCTGAAGGGTCAACCAAATCTGGAAATTACATTGAGACATTCAAAACAGGATGAGGGAAGGGCCCATCTCCACAATGCCTTGACTATGGCTCCACAGTGTCAATCCACATGTTAATGAGACACAGCCCATCAAGTTGCTTATTTAATTTCTTTAAACAGCCAGTCCAAGAAGGGGCATCAAGGTCATTAGCAAAAAGTACTTTCTCTCTTGCCCAAAACATCTTCCAAAAAGTTGAGGTCAGTAAACCTACTTCCTTATAGGAAGGCTATGACAAGGAGTGGGCTCCATTTTTCCATTTACTATTCTTATGAAGTAAGTTGTGGAATTTATAGACTCTTGTGGTTCACCTTTGACCAGAGCTGATTTTATAAAACAGAGTTAAAACTATCTCATTTTAAAGACAGGTTCCCATACAAATACGTTCTATGATTATAAGAAATGGGGCTATTTGGGCAGTATTCAAATCTAGGTCAAAATTCAACCTGAACAATAATACCTTGTTTTCTTTTTTAAATAAACACTCAGGAGCTCTTAGGAAGTAGCCCTGTGTTAATTTGTTTTTTTGTCTCGACTGCTGCTTTTTCTTCATCCCCACCCCACCCCGGCCCCCGGCTCCTCTATCTCCTCTCTATTCTTTACAAAGACCTTGAAAAGACTGACATTTCTCTCTTGTTTCTTTGTTTCCTACTTGCGATTCTATCCCTGAGGTTAGCTAATTTATTTAGGTTTTTGTTAAGGTTTTTAGCAAAATAAAACGGTTAATATCAAATTTTGAATTTACTATGACCTATAAATTAAAAGAACATTGGTAATGATACAAAGAAAAGGGGTCAGGAATAACTTTATTAGTGGCCCAAATCCCTAGAACAGAGGTCATGGGCCAAAGCCATTGGGCTAAGAATGCTTTTACATTTTGAAATGACTGTTTAAAAAACAATTAAAAATCCAAACAAATGCAACAGACCATTTACAACTGGCTCTTCACAGCAAACATTTGCAGATCCCTGTTCTGTTGAATCCTTCCTTTCCTGACCCGATAGATCACTGATCTATCTGTCTTCAGATTATTAAATTAAGCTTACACTTTCTATTTGCGCCATGTTTTTGATCTGCAAACTCTTGTAACATTATTCCTTGGATTTATTTTCTGCGGTGACTAATTTTGTGATGTCATCATACATTTATATTTATGGAGCTCCTACCGTGTGGCAGACACTGAGATATTACTTAAGTAAACTAAGCTGTGGTTGCCAATGAAGTCCCAAATCCTGGGACTTAATACATTGATACATTTCAAACAGACTCATTTAAGCTTCTTTTAAAAAAAGATCTCTTCTGGTAAATATGTATTCTTGCTATTTGACACTCAAAAGCCTTCCATGGTCTCCCTTTGCCTACAGGACAAACTGCTTTGACTGGCTGGCTTCTAGAGCTTTTCACGACCATCTCCCTCTTCCCCCTCCCACAACTTCCCATACGAACCCCACACAGGACTAGTGGCAGTATGCATCAGCCAAATCTAAGTTGTGCTCTTGATATTCATTCTGCTAAGCATGCCAACCTCTCTGCTTGGAAACATTCCAGATAGTTCACTAAAAATACAATGAGTGGGTAGAAACGCTGTTGTGGGTATGTGGCTACCAGGTATGGTGGACCATTTGGATACAAGCCTTGTTCCCCATGATCAGCAGTCTCATCCTTAAGGAGTAAAGAACAGTGAGTTCAGAACATTGAAAAAGACTGATGTGTCAGGCCCAATGCTATGAAGGAAGCATTGTCCTTGACTTCAAAGGACACCAAAGTTGAGAACGCAACAAGGCAACCCAACAGTCTCCTCATCACTCAATCACTCACTCATGCATTCAGTCAACTTTTACTGAGTGGCTATTGGCCACACAGGGCTTTGTCAAGCCCGGTGTTGGCTGAGGTGTGCAGGGCACTCTGGGATCATGAGGGAGAGGCACACAGCCAGGCCTGAGGGCGGGGGAGGTGCCCCAGAGGAAGGTACTCATGAGCCTGGTCTTTAAAAATTTGAAGGAGGTAGCCAGGCAAAGGGTAGACAGAGAAGTACCCAGAGTAGCTTTCTCACCTCTGCAATTTCACCTACAGCTGTGAATATTATTCCTTTCTGGAAGCATCATGCTTCTCCAAGAACTGGGAGCCATGTTATAGAAAGAGTTGGGGTTATTTTTTTCTCAGTTTTTCTTTTCACTAGATTGCATGGCATGACAACAGAAGGTATATCTTGTTCTTTTGTATGTTCAGTTGTTTGCCCTACGTAATGCCTGAGTTAAACATGTACCAGTGAAGCTAGGAGATTCCTAAATTCATCCCCATGTTATTGATAGGTTGAGAACGAATCATTTCAAGAAAAGAAAGAAAAGGAGAAATGGAAGGGAAGGGAAGGGCGGGGAGGGAGGGAAGGAAGGAAAGAAAGAAAAATATCAATAAATAGACTTAAAGGAAATGCCAAAGTGGTAGTTTAAAAATGTAAGCTAATGAGTTACTTTAAAAATTGCCTTTGTTCTATTAGTATCACAGGATGTACTAGAGGCAGGATAGAGTCAAAAGGGTTTTCTTTAGAACCAGACTTCCAAGGGTCAAATCCCAGCTGTGTGAACTGGGCAAGTTGTTTAGTATCTCTGGGCCAGGTTCCTCAAGTATAAAATGGGGAATCATAATGGGAGCCAAGTCACTGAGAAGCAGAGAAATTAACAGGAGGAAGTGACTTAAGGAAGTGAAGTAAATGTCTAATACAGACTCTCTGCCATTAGTAAATGGCTGAGTAGCTTCCCCCAGGGGGATTTTGTCAAGGCCCACAGCAAGTCCTGTTTTCCAGGTCCTGGAGTACTATCAGTATGGAGGGACAGGGATGGAATGTTGGCAGGGGACCACATCCAGGTCACCTTGGGAATTCCCCATGGCCCCTCCATGAGCATATGCTGCAGGTGTATTATTATTATTATTATTATTTTTTAGAACAGCCATATTCACGACCTGTCTAAGAGCTACAGGGAAAGTGTAGTACCAATCCACTTTCCCGCACATCGCGTTCAATTCAAATACACACGCTCATCTTTGCCAGTCTCTAGCTTCTCCTTGTCAGGTAATACCCACAGGGTTTCCTGTATTTTACTGAGCCAGTGAGGGCACGGGCTAACTCATCTCTTTTCAAGCGTGAGTGTGTGAGCGTCACTGATCTCCTGATTTCATGTCTACCATCCTCCAGGTGTGCACCCTTCTCCTCTCTAACTCCAATGTGACCAGCATTAGATAGTGAGTCTAAGGTGCCACATCTCGAAATTTCTCAGGGAAATTATGGACAAATGAATAGAAGATATGACAATCCTGAAGTAAGGTTGGTCCTGTTTATTTTGTTTTCTGCCCAGTTTTGTATAGAGGAAAAGAACTCATCATGTGGGTATAAACAGTGCTCTGGCAGAGCAACCCAACCATTCATCTAGAGGGTCTGGGGGTTCATCTAATATCATTCATAAAAATTTATATATGGTCAGCTCTGGGGTACAAAACACATCACTGGATGTTCTACCCAATAATACTAAGATCCCATAGAGGAAATTAAATAATGACATGCCCCTCATCATGGGAGAGGCAAAATTGCTCCTCACAGAGACCAGAGCAGCACAGAGCGCATCATGTGAGGGAGAGAGAAGAGCACATCAAGGGCAGAGTCTGGGGTCAGAGCTCTGACAGAAGGAGGCAACTTGAGCTTCCAGGACTGAACTGTTCTGAGAGAGAGAGAAAACTGTATTTTGTTAGTCCCTCTACCAGAGAAGGGATTACATATGCAAATCAAGGCAATTCCCAAAAGGACTGGCTTTGCTTCAGATTTTGGCAGTTTGTCCTGTTTGTCCTCACTGACTTTTCTAGGAGCTCCTAGTTTGAAATGCCCCCCCACCCCCCACCGGGCTGGTGCAGGACAAAGAGATGTGTCCCGGAGAGCACTGCTGGTGGGGAGGACAGTGGGGAAATGGAATTGTCTGGTAATAAAGTCACTGGGGTTGGGGAGTGAGAAGGCAGTGTCACCGTGTCAGCTTTGCCACATGATTGCCTCACGCAGAGAACCACGTGGAACTAGGCCCCCAGTTAACAACAAAGATCACAGAAAGTTCAGCAAAGGGTAATTGGGAAACCGGGAATATAAATACTGTAACTATCAGGATCCTTCTGTATAGACAATTTTCTAAACTGCTCTTCTCTTTTGTCAGAAGAATTTTCCCTTATTACTAAATATTCTTCAAAAATGTGCTTTTTAATGGCTGAATAGTAGCCATCATATGAAAATATCAAAATGGTCTTAATCATTTATTTTTATGAAATACATAGGCCATTTCTCATTGGGGAGTATTAGTACTAAGACTTTGGTGAATATCATCACACCAAAATCCTTGTCCCCACCTCTGACAGGATAAAATCTTTTTAAAAAAATATTTTATTTATTTATTTATTTGAGAGACAGAGAGCATGTGAGAGTGAGCAGGGGGAGGGGCCAAGAGAGAAGGAAAGACAGAATCTCAAGCAGACTCCCCACTGGGCATGGAGCCCAATGCAGGGCTGGATTCCACGACCCTGAGATCATGAACTGAGCCGAAATGGAGAGTTGATTACTTACCGAACTGAGCCACCCAGGTGCCCCCGACAGGACAAATTCTTTAAAGACAGACTTACTGGGGCTCCTGGGTGGCTCAGTTGGTTAAGTGACTGCCTTCGGCTCAGGTCATGATCCTGGATTCTGGGGATCAAGTCCCACATTGGGCTCCCTGCTCGGCAGGGAGTCTGCTTCTCCCACTGACCTCTCTCCTCTCATGCTCTCTCTCTCAAATAAATAAATACAATCTTAAAAAATAAATAAATAAATAAAAATAGACTTACTAAAAAAAATTGACTTACTAGGTCAGAATTTATATTTTTCCTTAAATTATTTAATTATGACAAGGACTGTTGGCAAAAACGGATACTGCAAAAAACAGAGCGGACTCCTGATGAGCCTACAGATCACCTAGCCCAAGCAGAAATGTTAGATGGAAATAGTAGCCAACAAGGTTTACAAGGCCATGGGGTAGTCATGGTGTAACAGGCAGTATGATTTGCAGAAGGAAGTAAGAATATAGGGCAGTTGGGTGAGTCAGTTAGGTGTAAATAGATGAAAGAGTTTTGCTGCTTTAGTTTTATAACTCTGGCAAGTCACTTAGGGTCTCTAAACCTCAGTTTGCTCATTTTGAAACTTAGGGGTATTTACTACCTTCATAGGCTGGAATACTTAATATTGTTAAGTTAAATTTTCTCTCTAACTTACCCATAGATTTGATGTAATCTTAATTACAATCTAGGCCAGCATTTCTGTAGAAATAGACAAGCAGCTCTTAAACTTTATATGAAAAGCAAAAGAACTAGAAGAGCCAAAACAGTAACTGAAAAAAAAGAACCATGTTGGAGGATTCCTACTTTCTACCTCAAGATTTATTAGAAAGCTCTGGTAACCAAGTCAGTGTAGTATTGACATAAGGATAGACAGACGGATCAATGGGTCAGAATAGACTGTCCGGAAATAGGTATGTAATTGGTAAATTGTTTTTGACAAAGAAACCAAAGAACTTCAAAGGCAAAGAGAATACTTTTCAACAAATGGTACTGGAACAAGTGGGGCTATCCACATGAAAAAAAAAAAAAAACCAATTTGAATCCCTATTTTATATCATGCACAAAAATTAATTCTGGATGGTAGAAAGATCTGTAAATAGAAATTTGAGAACCTTGAAGTATTGTTTATAGGAGAAAGCATCTGTCCTCAAGCTCAGATTCTCTCCCATCCTTAAACACATCAAAATTGATTTAGATTAGGTTATAGCCTGGCCTTCAGCTCCTCCCCTCCTTATGAGCATACAGAGAAACCCAAATTTGAAATCCAAAATTATCATGTATCTAAGGAATATAATTGCTTCAAACTCAAAAAGGACAGAAATCTTTAAGAGTTTCCATCTAAGGCAAAAATACTGAAGACTGGAATCAAGGATGTTATGTAAACAAGATAAATATTCTTAAAGATATGAAACAATATATTAGCAATATAAAAATAAGAAATTATTAAAAATGGAAATATTAAAGTATAACAGCTGAAAAACTTACACAAAAAATGGGATAAAGAACAGGATAGATGCAGCTAAAGAATGAATTAGTCAACTAGAAAATCAGACATCAAGGAAATCTCTTAGTAAGAAGAAAGATTAAATAGTTAGAAAATTGAGGAGCTAAGCATACTTCACCCTGTCCCTATTATATGGTATCAAATCTCTCCCCTCAAGATAATCAGGGTCACTTATTCCCCCATTAATGTAACTCCCTTCTGATCCACTGGCATAAGAAGCCCAAAGTGGCCAGGTAGTGACGTAGCTTCAAATTTAGTAGAACCCTTAATTTTTCTGCTAGTCTAGGCATATCCCCTCTTGGGAACTGAGATCTTTAACCTAGCAGAGCCTGAAGTCATGAAAATGGGAAGAACAAATTCCACAAATGGGTCACTGGGATCAAAGGTATAGGGACCACTCCTACTTCCACACCTTGGTTCCCAGACCTATGACCCCAACCATATACTGCCCTTGTTTTAGTCCATATACACCAAAACAGAGGACTGAACTCTAACCCTCATGGTGTGTTTTCTGAGAGGCCACTGGGCTGTTCAGCTGGGCCAGTCACTTCTGGCTGATGGGATATATGGTAAAACCAGTGAATCTTGTGATCCCTGCTGCACCCTCTGCAGTAAAATTGGTCCCTCATCTGAGGAAATGTTGCAGGGTACCATGTTGATAAATTAGATACTCAGTTGTCTTTCAGTGGAGATACTGATTTGTAGCTAGCATAGAGAGAAAGTCTGGTAAGGACAAACTGCTGTTATTCTCCTCATGTGAGGACTTGGCATTGGTCTCTGGTACTGATGTTCAGCTGTGGCTGGATACATCTTGGTGGGCTGAATTCCCTTTGATTAGAGGCCAAGGTTTTCAAACTCTTACTCTAAATTTCATTTCAATATAAAGTGACCACCCTTAACCCAATGGCTTTTCAGTTCTAAAGATGGTGCCTCTCTGGGCGACCACTCCAGTCCTGTTTGCTTACTCTCTTACACAGTGTCTGTGTGCTGGCTGTTGAAGAAGAGATTGTGAGAGCTCCCTGTCACCGTATAATCTAACAGTGGAACTGAGTTATTCAACCGGCCTGCAAAATACCAAATCCTCCTTTCACAGACGCAGGCCTGGGCCCTGGCACTCCTTCACTGTGCTCTACTCCCCTTAGATTCATACCATGGAAGACCTCCAGGCTGAGAAGGAAATCCAGAATCACCAACTCTGATGTGAAGACCACAGACCCCTTGTCAGCAAGCACATGAGCTTAGTTCCCGCAGAGCCAAGGTCTTGTCAGTCTGATGACCATGTCTGTCCCCAGAACATCTCTCTCATGTCCACACTTTGGGGGCTCACCGAGTTGAATTAATTGCCTGGTTCCACTTACTAGCTGCCTGACCTTAAATGAGTTACTCAGCATTCCCAAGATCCCTTTTCTTGAGCTGACGTAGGAAAAGGTTCATTTACCTTTCACAAGGCTATAGTATTGCTTGACACAGCGCCTGGTCTCTGGTTCCCACTGAATAATAGATATTGTTATTATATTTAAGCAATATTGTTATTCACCTCTTTTCATGCCCGCTTGCCCTCCCGTGCAGGTGACCATTAGTTCAGCTTTACGACTGTCCCACCGTCCCCATCTCTTCTACATTCCTCCTAGTCCTACCTACAGCTGCCTAGTGGACTTTGCTTTTTTTTTTTTTCCTCATACCCATTCTGGCAACTTTTATAACACCCCTCCTACTTTTGTCCTTGCCTTATACACCATGTCTTTTTCTATTGACTTTATGATTAATAAAAATGTGCAAACAAACTTAGAGCATGATAATGAAGTTACTTCCACAAAGGACTGGAAAGTACACATCCATCTGTGAGGGCATGCCTATTTCTTCTGACTCCCAAGGCTGTGATTTCATGACAGGTCCCTATCCTAAACTGGGGTAGTACTGGAAACAAGACATGACAGCCTGTGCCACACAATGCACCAGGAATAGGCCAATAGATGTCACCAAGAAAAAGCAAGACAAGAAAGCTATCGATTCTCAATTTGTACTCAATGAAAAGCCAAAGTACTTTATATTTTTCAGTATAAGAGTCTGAAGAATGGCTTGATCCACAGCATGAGAACTGGCAATTCCTGCCAAATGAATTCTTTAAAAAAGCAATGTTCATTTCAATGTCAATTAAACATTGACATTAGTTCAATGTCAGTATGCTGGGTCACTGGGCCGCCTGGCACCACTGGTGATTCAAACATGATATTCACTGCTTTGGTCACAACGTGCCCCTCCACAGAAACCTTCAATGGCCCCTCACTGTCCACAAGGACAACTCCAAACTCCTAGTTCTGTTTCCAAGGCCTTTTAGTATGGGGGTCTCTATTCGCTACCCCTGAATATACCTTGGACTTTCTCACCTCATGATTTTGCTTACAGGCTTCTCTGTTCTATCTCTTCTGTTGAAATCCTGCCCATCTTGCAAGACGTGACTTGAATACCAGCCTCTCCATGTCTATACCACCATGAAATCCCAATGTCTTCTTCAGTTAGAGCTAATTTCTCAGTCCTATGTATTTTTGTATCACTTCTGTTTGTTCTTCTCTGGTAGAAATTATTATATTTTGCCCTGTATTCAAATGCTTAAATATGCAGCTTTGATTAAGTCACTCATTCCCTCTGAACATAGACAGTGGCCACAACATTGGCAAAGGTGTTCAAAACATACATCAAAAACCATCGAGCACTATAGAAAGGTAAAATGGTCTCATTATTCTATGTATGTCCTGCAAAGGAACATTTGGTTAATTCTGTGGAATGATCGTTCTTAGTGACATCACTTGGTTAAAGCAGGCCAAGGAGAACGTATATGGTGGTTAATACTGAATTTTATACTTTAAATGGGTGAATTTTTTTTTAAAGATTTTATTTATTAACTTGACAGACAGAGATCACAAGCAGGCAAAGAGGCAGGCAGAGGGAGAGAGGAGGAAGTAGGCCCCCAGCCAAGCGGAGAGCGGAGAGCCCGATGCGGGGCTCGATGCGGGGCTCCATCCCAGGACCCTGGGATCATGACCTGAGCTGAAGGCAGAGGCTTTAACCCACTGAGCCACCCAGGTGCCCCTAAATGGGTGAATTTTATGTTATGTAGATTATGGCCTAATAAAGCTGTTATTTAGAAAATAGTAGGTTAAATCTCTATGTAGATGGTCAGCAAGTTTACTGTGCCCCACGACCTTGAGCAGCAGGGCTCACTCTGACCAGGGAATCTAAACACGCGTATGTCTTTTGTTCTAAACAAGAATAGATGAGTAAATCAGCAAAACTCCATTCACACTGGATGGACCCTCCTATGAAACAGGGTCCCCATTAGAGAGCAGAGAAAGAATGAGGCCAGCAGGTGGCTCATACACAGCTGAGGTGGGGATGGAGTCCTTCGTGAAATCAGACAACAGGTGACAGCAGGTATAAATGAATAAAGATGAAAGTGACTTGAAGAGTAGCAAGGATTGTATATGAGGAAATTCATGAGATGTTGAGTTTTCTGATGAATCTCAATATTCACTATGAATTTTCTAGATCAAGGGCTATTCCAAAAAGTGAAGGAAAAACTTGAAGCACCTCCAGAAGCCAAGTGTTCTCTTCGTTACCTGTGACTTTATACCTTCTTTCCATGGTCTGCTGCTTAATGACGGCCAAAAAGCAGGGCTTGCCTTAAGCAAGTTATGAGAGGTATCAGCTTGGGTCGGCTCCCCTTACTTTCTTTTTCTGTTTTCACCTTCCTCTAGGTGCTGGTCTATTTACTCATCTCTTAAAAGAAAATGCCCAACCTATTGATCCATTCCTCTACGCCTTTCTCTACAACAAAATTGAGTGATTCAGAGAGACTTCTTAGCCACACACATGTGTAAGTAAATGGCTAATAAAGGTGGATCTGACATGGTTCCTGGGAAAAAAGCCATTAAGACAAAGAGATGAATTTCCCATTATGACATTGGAGACATGCAGGAAAGGGGCAGGGAGAAGCCTCCCGATTTCCCCCACCCTGCACTCCAAGAAAAGCCATTAAGCTATGAAGCAATTGCTACCAGCTTTGCCTCTTAGTAAAGTGTAATACTTGGGGTGCCTGGGTGGCTCAATTGATTAAGTGTCTGCCTTTGGCTCGGGTCATGATCCCAGGGTCCTGAGATTGAGTCCTGCATTAGGCTCTCTGCTCAGGGGGGAGTCTGCTTCTCCCTCTCCATTTGCTCCTCCCCTGATTGTGCTCTGCTTTCTCTCTCACTCTTTCTCTCAAATAAATAAATAAAATCTTTTAAAAAAATGTGTAACATTTATTGGCAATATAATGGTTGTAAAGGTATCTACATATACATTTTAAATGTAATAATATCTAGAGTGGAAAGAAATGTCTATTTGATCTGGACTGGAGGGAGAATATATTTTAGGTCCTCCCACACTCACAGTAAATTGGCAGAATTATAACACCCATGAGCAACTTTTCCAGGTAAATGATGAGGTTATCCTAAGTGTTCTGAGGCTTCCTCTGGCTGCGTTCTTCACGAAGAACGGAGGGCGAGGCTGGGAACAAGGGCGCTCAACCACCCGCCCCCCGACTGGCCCACAGACATATGTGCAGTTTTGTTCTTAGAGTGTGTCTTTCAAAATAGGCCTCCAACCAGAGACCAAAAGACAAGTGTCCCTCTGCCTGCATGACTACCTCCACGACTGATGGGAGTTATTCAATAGACAACATTCAGTCCTAGCCTAGAAAATAATCATTCTTTGCTGAGTGATTTCCAGACGTCACTGCGTAAGGTGAAAGAGCGTGAAAACCAGCCAAGCCGGGGCCCCAGGGGATTCCTACACCTGCCAGGTCTGCTCTCCCGCAGACTGAGCTAACAGGCACTGGGACACACCAAAAGTGACCCAGAGGAATCAAACAGCACTAGGCCTGTGTCATGAACATCTGGGCAGGTGATCACAGATTAGGCCTTATTTTTTTGCTGCTATTGTTTCTTGAGGTATAATTTACATATGGTAGAATGAAATATTTTCCAGTGTATCATTCTCTGAATTTGGACAAACTTGGACCATCAGGTAGCCACTGTCACGGTCAAAATTCCTTCACATCTGAGAGTTCCCTTATACCCTTCTGTAGCCAATGCCCTCCACCAAGCTGATTTTTGTCCTTATTGTTTTGCCTTTTCTAGAAGGTCATAGAGATGGAATCAAACAGGAAATAGTCAATTTGTATTTGGCTTCTTTCACTTAACAAAATGCTTTGAGACTCATCCACATAATTGTTCGTATCACTACTTCATTCCTTCTTATTGATGAATAGTATTCCCCTCATGAATAGACCACAATTTGTTTATCTATGCACAAGTGAGGGCCATTTGGGTTGTTTCCAGTTTTTATTTTTTAATTTTTATTTGTTTAAGATTTTATTTATTGATTGATTTGATAGATACAGTGGGAGAGGGAACACAAGCAGGGGGAGTTGGAGAGGGAGAAGCAGGCTTCCCACTGTGCAGGGAGCCTGATCCAGGGCTCTATCCCAGGACCCGGGGATTGCAACCTGAGCCGAAGGCAGATGCTTAACGACTGAGCCACCCAGGCTCCCCCGTTTCTAGTTTTTAACGATTATGAATAAAGCTGTTACTAAAATGTGCTTATAAGTTTTGAGACGTCATCTTCTTCATTTGTCTTGTCACCCCCTGAGTGGGATTCCTGACTCACATCACACATGAATATTTAACTTTATAAGACACTTCCAAACCATTGTCTAAAGGGGCCATATCATTTCCACCAGCAACACAGGAGAGATGCAGCTCCTCTGAATCCTTGTCATTGTTAGATGCTGTCAGTTTCTTTGATCTGAGCCATTTTTGTAATTACTCATGAACTTTGGATCTATCCTGAGCTATAAAATAAAACATTCTGGAAAAAAAAAATTAACATTCTGCCAGCTACGTTGTGCTGGGTTGAATTGTCTCCCCAAATTGTGCTCACCTTGAACCTCAGAATGTGACCTTATTGGGAAATAGGATCTTTGCAGATGCAATTAGATTTGTTTAGATGTGTTCCTCCTGGATTAAAGTGTGTCTGAATTCCAATGGCTAGTGTCATTATAAGAGGCTATCTGAAGACACAGAGACCCACAGAGGAGGCCACCCTGTGGCCACGGAGACAGCGCATGGAGCTAGCTGCAACAAGCCAAGGAACATCATAAACCACCAGAAGCTAGAAGAGACAAAGGATTCCAAGAGCCTGGAGGGAATGTGGCACTGCCAACAACTTGATGTCAGACTTCTAGTCTCCAAAAGAGACTAAAGAGAGAATAAAGTTCTATTATTGTCAGCCACCTAGCTTGTCATACTTTGTCCCAGTAGCCCTACGAAAATGATACCCTATAAACACAATTTATGAAGCACAAGAGTACAAAGAACTTTAGAAGGTTATATTTGGCTTATATAAAGCTTTCTGAGGTTAAAAATATAATAATCATGTGTGTGAAAAAATAGTTTTAAGAGGTACAAATATATCATTAGCAGCCTAAATTACTAACAACTATAAACCACTTGGACTAAATCTTGAATAATCTATAATGTAACTTTGTACTCATCAAGCTGACCTTCTGTTAGTGAATCCAAATTAGTGAAGACCTATTTTTTTAATCAAGAATCAAGGTCAGTCCAGAACAAGAGTCCCAGTGGTTTATAACCTATGGCTATTGGATATGTGAGACTCACATTTTGCAGACTGTTCTCTAAAAGATCATGAGATAGACTCTGTTTTTGTTTGGTAGTTTCTGTGGTATAACCCGTACTGCAACCTTACAGGCTTTTTTTCTGATTGCAAAATAGTATGTTCATTTCCCCTGCCACCGGACAGAGACTAGTTTTGAAAACACAGCTTCTGCGGCAAAGCCAGTCTTGGCTATTTCATAAAGCACACGTCACATTTCAGTTTTCGCACAAGCCTCTTCCAGCTCCTGAGGAAGAAAATAATCCAGCCCTCAAATCCCTATCAGACTTCTTTAGGCACGCAAAGGGACCCCCCTTTCCGCTCCAAAACTCATGAAAGAAGTTGATTCTTCTTGTACTCCATTATTCAGAAACATATTACTAGCTCGATGGTGATTATATGAACTCAATAACATAAAATAAAGGAACAGTTCGTTAATAAAAGTCAGTAACAGGTTGCAGCTTACGCCACCGTGATGTGCTGAGCGGTTGTTACAACAGGACAGGAGTTGAGACAACAGGGCAGGAGACCTGGTACAGATGTAAGCAGGAGTTCCGATTTTTTTTTTTTTTTTTTAACAATCATTCCTCTATTTATACTATGAAAGAGCCTGATTTTGTTTCCCATTATTGCATGAGATATACAACAAGCCTACTGTTCCAGTTGAACACCACATGTCGTTATATGAAGATCTGGGAGGAGTCTCTGGCCCTCGCTGAGCCTCTCCTGAGTCATTTTCCGTATCATGTGCTGTGGAGGAACAGCTGTACCAAGCCTCTCTAGGGTAGCTGGTGAGCACAGTCACCCATTCCATACCAAGTTTGTAGGGTAAGGCCAAGTGTCATCACCTAAATTGAGTCCAAAATTGTTCAGCGACCCAGATAAAAGTCTGATTTTTCAATCCCCCTGCTTGCTAGTCAGCATGCACTGTTCTTTGAGCATCTGGAACAATGCAGGGTTGGTGGGGAGGTGAGGGGAGACAAGGACTTATAATATTGGACCACCCCGTTCCAAGCTTGGGCAACTTCAAAGGACAGAGCTTAAGGAATTTGGAACAATCTGTACAACTTCACTGTCGCTGGGTCTGGCTAAACACGGAAACCAGCCTCTCTAATCCCCACCCCACATGTGGAGAACCATAAACTCAAGTAACTACAAATAAAAGGCCACAGAAGAGTGCCCAGATGCCCTTTGGGATGGTATGGTGCAATCAGAAGGGAGTGATTAGGGTAGGGGCTGTCCTTCCACAAGAAGTTGAGAGAAAGAGAAAAAACCATGACCAAAATGTTTGCCTTGTTTAAATATCAGCAAGAATCTCTATTCATATTACAGTTCCAATACTCTAGACCGGGAGCTAGGGAGCGGGAGGTCCAGAGAGGATCCCAAGCCACTGGTTTGCTCTGTTTTATGGGCTAACTAGATGTTGAAACTTAACTTGTAACAGCCAAGCACAGATTATTTTCCATTGCAGGGTGGTAGGAATCAGGCCTGGGGACCGTGTAGATGAAGAAATCCTTCCAGGCAGCTCAAGGTCATTGTTACAATTTATGGTATAGTTGAGATCAAACTGAAAAACCATGCACTTGCCCACACACAAACAGAGCCACTAACAAACCAGAAGACTTCCTGAGAGAGAAATGAGACCTAATGCTTGTAGCCTGACTGCATATTTAGAAACAAAGCTAGAAGCAGAGTCTGGAGTCTAGATGAAACCATCAGAGTAGCTGGTCAGCCTCCACCCCCTCTCCCCCACCCCCCGTGCAAATTAACCTACTCCTGAACCTGGCTTCGTTGATTTCGAGCAGTTTCAGCTACCACAGAGACCTCATACTGCAAAAACCTGCAACACTGCGGCTGCAGAAGGGACTGAATTAAACCCTCCTAAATCAGACTTTTCTAAGGTAAAGCAGGTCACACCAGCTAATAAAGAGTTAAAATGTCATTGTCCCATCGACTTTCTGGGGTGTTCGAGTGTTCCTCAGAGCAAAATCCAGGGAATGGAGTCACCAATTTTTGATAAGAAAAAAAAAAAGAGTAACCAAAAACCTTGAGAGATAAGAAAAGTACTGTTAACCGAAACAGTTGAGTGTTGACAAACCACTGGGGGGTAGCGCTTTCTAATCTTCCTACATCACCGACAACACAACCAACCGGCAAGAAAATGCCACACCGCAGGACGGTATGTGACCGGGCAGAGAGGAGACCTCAGCGAGGACCCAACAGCCAGAGCGTCTGCCTCCGCGACCCCCGCGACCTCCCCCCGACCCTCCGCTCCCGCAGGCTGCGCCCCCTCCACCCTCCAGACGCAGGCAGTGCCCGCCCCCCGGGCCCGCTGATTGGCAGACGGTGCAGCGACTCCTAGAGCCCGGCTTTGGTTTGGCAGGCCCAGCGGAGGGCACCGTCCTACCGTAGCCAATAGGAGGCAAGAGGCGGGACTTGCGGCCAGGAGGAGGTGCTGGTCAGGTGCTCTGCGCCGAGGCTGCGTGCAGGTGAGCGGCTGCAAGTTCAAGGGGCAATTCTCGCTTCCGCCACCTCCCAGCCATTGCCCCCCGGTCTGCGTGAGCCCCCCCACCCCCCGACTCACCATCCTCTTGTCCCAACCCCATGCGGGCCGACCGGATCACTGCAAGGGTAAGAGTCCAGGGGAGTGCGCTGCTTGCCTCCCGGGAACCCACACGGCTCCTGTGGTCCCCTCAGACCAGCCCCCCTTTCCTTGCACACGCGCACAGCTCACGTGGGGGCACCTGCCGGCCTCGGTGGGCGGGAGGCAGCGAATGGCTAAAGTATTCAACGCCCGGACCCTTCCCAGTGACTAGGTTGGAATCCCAGGGGGGAAGATAGGGCACTACTGTGTTCTCTCGACGTCGAGTCCCTCTAAACCCACCGACTCCTCCTCCACTTTCTTCTCCGCGTTTGTTGGCGCCCCTTCCCTCTATTTCCAAGGCAGCTTGTGGGGGAAGGATTGGAGGGGAGGAGAACCTGGAAAGCAGCCCGGTGAAATCTGGACCGAGAACTAGGGATTCCACTGCACTGTGCAGCAGTTTGTGCGTGGAAAAGAACGAAATCTGATTATTTCTTTCATCCTCCCCCCACCTCTTTGCTTATTGCTTTATGTCATCGATGTGATAATGTTGATTCTTCTTACCAAACATTCCTACGCTGTAGACAACACAGCATTTGTTTATTTTCTTCTGTCCAGGAAAGCAGTTCTTTCCTGCTTACCACAGTTGCTGAATTCATTTACTTAGAGGAAAATCAGGCGTTTCATGTAGTTGATTTTTTTTTTAGCCTTAAATTATATTTGTTTCATAACAGCTTTTCTTATGTGAGGAAGGTGAAGGGGGAAAAGGGAGAGGAAGCAGCATCCTCAGCCAGATGTTAGTAAGTATAGTTTTTAAATTTAATTTTTGAACCATTGCCGGAAGACCAGTACCTAATGCAATTTCAGTTTAAGTAATGTACTAGATACAGTGAAATCATAGTTAAAAATTAGTGTATCTGAAAGCAAAGCAACCATGCCAAACTGTTTTTACTTACCTATACCTATAATATAGCCAGCAAGACAAGACAGGATCTGTTTTTGAGGTTTAAAATATCTTCAACATATTCAAGTTAACAAAGCATCAAAGGCTGAATTCAGGAGATTTCTTGGCACAAAAGTGTGGATAGATCCAGGTTTTGGTGGACTTACAAATACCTTCACGCAAGAATGGACAAGAAAAGAGAACCAAAAATCCTTGCTTGATTTGCAAGCCCAATTAGAGTTCACAAAATTTACATATGTATTGTTTATCCATACTGCCTTTTGTTAGCTTTCTTGGGTAGAATAAAAACTTTTTAGACATATAAGCAGATTTGAAAAAAAAATAGAACAACCGACCAACAACCTTGATCCAAAGGGAGTCTTTAATCCTGGCAAGTGCCTTTTCCACACATATCACAAAGATTAAATATTGACGAATTTTAGCTCTCAGAAAGTCAACACCAAATTTCAGAATTATGTCTCTGTTCAGACAGAAACTGTTTTAGAATAACAAAGGCTATGCTTTAATTATGAAATAAATGAATGCAAATTACACTTCAGAAGTGTATTTGAGTATCACAAATTTTATGTCATTTCAAAAAACCAAGTTCCTCTATTTTCTCTTTTCTTGAGTAACATCCCTAAATATAAGACTTTGGCTTTGAAAAATAGACGTATGTATTTTTTTTAAGCATTATTATTGGATTTGCTGATGGTACTTCCTTGTTTCTAGGTTCCTGTAGTTGGTCTAACCATAATGATAAATACTTTCACAGATATTAATTAGACTACATAAACTTTACAGGCCAAAAGTCAGAAGTCTGGGTCCCCTGTAAAAGTTTCTGAAAAGTTTTTGGTTTTCTCGAAAGTAAATTATAACATTTTAAAATGATATTTGGCGTGTTTACTTAAATAATTACTTTGAGAAATGTTTTGATAAATTCTTGGAAAGTAACAGTTTCTAAAATGCAACTAAATTTCTTAACTTTATTATGCAGGAAGCCCCAGGTCTCTTGTTTAAGGTGGAACAATGTAATTCTTCCATGCTGTGATTTATGATATAACTGGTATCACTAAGTCCTGTTACTGTCAGTTTTGGGTAAGGTATACCAAAAAAAAAAAAAATTTGTCATTAACTTCTATATGTTTTTTATACAGATTGTCTTACACTGAGCTGATCAAATACTTTGAAAATGACTTCCAAACTCCTCTGGGTGTCCTTCATACTTGCTGCGTTAATACTGTCAGTTACATTTTCTCTCCAACCAGACCAGCAAAAGGTTCTACTGGTTTCATTTGATGGATTCCGTTGGGATTACTTGTATAGAGTTCCAACACCCCATTTTCATTATGTTATGAAGTATGGTGTTCATGTGAAGCAGGTTACTAATATTTTTATTACGAAGACCTACCCTAACCATTATACTTTGGTAACTGGCCTCTTTGCAGAGAATCATGGGATTGTTGCAAATGACATGTTTGATCCTATTCTGAATAAGTCTTTCTCCTTGGATAACATGACTATTTATGATTCTGAGTTTTGGGAAGAAGCAACGCCAATATGGATCACAAATCAGAGGGCAGGACATTCTAGTGGTGCAGCCATGTGGCCTGGAACTGATGTAAAAATACATAATAGTTTTCCTACTCATTATATGCCTTACAATGAGTCTGTGTCATTTGAAGATAGAGTTGCCAAAATTATCGAGTGGTTTACATCAAAAGAGCCCATAAATCTCGGTCTTCTTTATTGGGAAGACCCCGATGATATGGGCCACCATTTGGGACCCGAGAGTCCGCTCATGGAGCCTGTCATTTCGGATATCGACAACAAGTTGGGATATCTCATACAAATGCTGAAAAAGGCCAAGTTGTGGAACATTCTGAACCTAATCATCACAAGTGATCACGGAATGACCCAGTGTTCTGAGGAAAGGATCATAGAACTTGATGAGTATCTGGATAAAGACCACTATGTCCTGATTGACCAATCTCCAGTAGCGGCCATCTTGCCAAAGGAAGGTAAGTCTGATCGAGTGGTGATCTGGGGCTGGGGCTGGATGTGCCCAGTGCAACTGAGGGGGTAGTTTTTGTTTCTATGTCTTCACAGTATGCTTTCCTGTGTCATGGTAGTTTTCTAGGGCTTAATCCTTAGACTCTGAAAAGACAAAATCTCTTTTCTCAGCCTGTAATTTTTCACTTTTCCCAAGAATTTGAAATTGATGTTCTCTCTATATTTATAGTAGATGGATTTAACCATCTTGGAGCCACCAGATATGATGAAAGCTACAGCCTCCTTTCTGAGGAAAATTGAGATGAAAAGAGACATATAGAATTCGCATGCAATTACAGTGATTTTATGGAAGCCCTAAATTTAGCCTTCTGTGGATCCTTTTGTAGGACCTGCTCAATAGGGAAACAGTGCCTTATAGGAAGGAGAAAGCATTGGTCAAGCTGAAGATTTCTTTTCCCTGTCTATAAATGAGGAAGTCATAACAATACATTGAACTTCTTACAAATCTTTTCTCAAAGCCTCATACCAACTTTGTCACCTAAGTATTACTGCTGTTTTAAAGACAAGTGAACTAGCTCAAGTTTAACCTCACTAGATCACAAAAGAAGTGCAGAGGGAGACTCAGACTTCTGACTTCTTTTTTATCAACATCTAGATTAACTCTAGATATCCGGTGAGAGAACAGATTTTGAAAAGCTGAATACCTCACACACGAGCCTTATATCCCTCACGAGGGAATCAGGAGCATCATATGAAACTGGGAATGTTAAAATATACACGTATGCACTTGCACAGGAACCTTTTAACAAATTCAGTATAAAATAACAAGTCTTTTGTTGTTTGTGGAAATCACATTAACTCTTCAGTTTTCCTTATAAAATTGGAATGTGTCCTGTGTTGCGGGTGCTGGGAGGCAGGGAGGAACCCCCAACAAAGGATTTGAAAAACAAGAATAAGGATTAAAGACACGGCATTTGAAGTTCCAGGGAGTGCTTTTGCCACGCCTCCAGGGGTTAAAGAACTTTCCTGTTTCACAAGCTGCGTTCCACCTCCAGTCTGCCCTTCCTATCTTTTTTTTTTTTTTTAATTTTATTTTGTTTTTTCAGTGTCCCAAGATTGATTGCTTATGCTCCACACCCAGTGCTCCATGCAGTACGTGCCCTCCTTAATACCTACCACCAGGCTCACCCAACACCCCCCCCCAAAACCCTCAGTTTGTTTCTGAGTCCACAGTCTCTCCTGGTTCCTCTCCCCCTTCAATTTCTCCTCAAGGGCTGCCTCGCCCTCCTCTCAGAGATTCTCTCTCCTTGGTGTGCATAACTATCAGAACTTAGCTCTTTGTTTTTGTTTGGGTAGACATTTTCCTTAGTGTCTACAACTGGGGGGAGGGGAGGGGTGTAGTCTTTTTCCATTAGAGATTTCTGGTTCTATATAATGTTCTCTCAGTTCTGTAAAGTGAATTTCTGTACAGCAGAAGAAGGGTCATTTCTGTTTGCCCCTCAAGATTCTTTGCTTAAGGGGATAAGAGTCTTCAAGTATCTGGCTGTTTTTCCCTGTGTTCTGCACAGTGGTGGTTTACCTCAGGGGGGTTGTTGGCAAGGAAGAAATGTTCACTGGCCTCTGTTGCCAGGGTGGTTTCTTTAATTGTAACAGTGAGTGCCTGGTTCTGAGTCCCTCTCTGTATCCTTCCTCTTTGAGGTAAATTTGATGAAGTCTATGAAGCCCTAGCTCATGCTCATCCTAATCTTACTGTTTACAAAAGAGAAGAGCTTCCAGAAAGATGGCATTACAAGTACAACCATCGAATTCAACCCATCATAGCTGTGGCTGACGACGGGTGGTATATTCTGCAGAATAAGTCAGATAACTTTCTGTGTGAGTATATTGCACCGTTTTTCCCCATTCTGTGTCACTGTTTGTTGGAGTGGAGACTGTGGGTAATAGAGCAGTATTTATTAATCAGATAACTAATGGGAGTCCTACATGAATAGCAAATCAAAGATCCCTGGGACTTGCCCCTAAACATGCATTTCGCTGGAAGTCATCAGACCAAAGGTATGCAGAGTGACCCAGACAGCTAATCATAGCCATCATGTTCCTGAAAAAAACCTAATTGGAAATTTACGGATTGAATGTTTTTTCTGCGTCTGTTTTATGTTCTAATTTCATAAGAACGTAATCTCTGTTTTTATTTGCAGTTGTAGCTTTCTAGTTTTCTTTGCCCTTCTGGCTCTACCAAATACAGGCCAACTTTGTTTTCTACCTTGGAAACTTTTCTGAAAAGAAGTGCGTATGGCCTGGAGGACCATATATGAAAATGTATTTTTCTAACCCCTAGTGATATAATTTTGGAGCTATTTCCACTGAATTTTTAATATAATGGACATCCCATTTGAAATTCAGACATGCAAAAGAAGGGGCTTTCTGCCATCCTTAACATGTGGTTTTTCTCTTATATAGCTTCTAGCAAGTTAGTCAAATGGAAAAGCCATCCACAGGCTTTTACTGCTCTGGAATGGGCCCCTCATGTGCATATTTGCTCTTCAGCTCCCTACCCTCTCCCTGCTCTGCTTTGTCCTGCTGGTGATTGACTTCTAACGACTGATTTCCCAGGCTCCTTTGCCAACTGGTTTCTGGTTATACGTGGCCAAAATAATAGAAGACACCCACAGGAGTTTGGGAGGCAGGAGTTAGGAGTTGGGAAGAAGCGAGGATATTTGTCACGCACATTCTCCATCTTAGGTGGTGTCTGTGATGGTGACTTCATTTCCTCTGTGGTCCCAGCTCCCTCTGGACAGCTCTTCCTACAGCCTCATCTCCTACTGGGCAGCCCTAGCCTTTGGGCTCTGGTAACACCACCTCTTACCTTCTGTCCCTCCAGCCGTAGGGGGCCTAGGGACTGTTCCTAATCCCTTGCCATCTGGAGAAGGCTTCTCAGCTCTTAGAACTTCCCTCTGGTGAACTACCTTGCTGGCCTGCTGCTTTCCTGGTGGGCATAGATATTAACATGGCCACTGATCAGTTCCCAGGGAGTTGTTTCTCCTCTGTTACTTGGATAATGAAGGAACCACATTGTATCAAAACTACACAGGAATGCTTTCTTCAGGCTTGGTCCTTGATCTACGTAAGAGATGTACAGAGATGTCCCTTGAGGTAGAATTGGGTTCCTATCATATCTGTTGACCAAAGGAAAAGCAGTTGCCTGACTGTGGCATTTGTAGTACATATGAGAATCACAGTGGCAGATGTATACAGGTGCTTAGTGTCTGGTTCTTAAAGGTTTTACACATGGATGATGAACTGTAAGCTGATACTTACTCACACCAGGAGATTTGTTTTAAGAAAGCCTTTAAAAATAATTTCTTTCAGGGCACCTGGGTGGCTCAGTCAGTTAAACGTCTGCCTTCTGCTCAGGTCATGATCCCAGGGTCCTGGGATCGAGCCCCACATCAGGCTCCCTGCTCAGTGGGGAGTCTGCTTCTCCCTCCCCCTCTGCACCTAACCCACTTGTGTGGCACACGTGCGCGCGCTCTCTCTCAAATAAAATCTTTTTTTTTAAAGATTTTATTTATTTATTTGAGAGAGAGAGTGAGAGTGAGAAAGAGCTTGAGAGGGGAGAAGGTCAGAGGGAGAAGTGGGAGAAGCAGACGCCCCATGGAGCTGGGAGCCCGATGCAGAACTCCATCCCAGGACTCCCGGATCATGACCTGACCTGAAGGCATTCGCTTAATCAACTGAGCCACCCATGGTGCCCTCAAATAAATAAAATCTTAGAAATAATTTCTTTCAAAAAAAATTTCTTTGGCCTGGAGAATAGTTGCTGCCTTTACATGTTCAGATTCTCATGTACTGTGCAGATAGCTCTTGTGGTAGTGGGGTTGCTCAAAAAAGGACTGCTGTCTCTGAGGAGATTTGTCCTTTATAAGTAATGTGAGTCTGAGGGGTTCTCTTGAAATTTTGGTATGGTGAACTACACTTACGCAATAGATTGGTCATGCCTACTTTTGCTAGAAAGCCTTAATAACACTCCTGTTTATGTTATGTTCAACGTGATTATTTATTCAACAAATAAATATATGAAATAATTATTTCTTCAACAAATAATTATGTGTTGGCCAGCATATTCCTTCTCAACCTGAGTTCCACAAGAGAATGAAGTCCTAATGTCCAAAAGCAGTGCTTCTCAAAATAGGTTTCCTGTAGGGCCCCTGGGTGGCTCAGTAAGTTAAGTGTCCAGCTTTTGATCGCAGCTCAGGTCTTGATCTCGGGGTTGTGAGTTTGAGCCCCACATTGGGCTCCACGCTGGGCATGGAGCCTACTTAAAAAATAATAACAATAGCATAAAATGCAGTTTTTATTATACAGGAGTTTTCATGCTTTAGTGTTTACATATCCTGATAAATCAGAAGACTTCTAAGGCTTTTTACTTTCTTTGTAGCCACACAAGCTCACAGTGCTAAATTGTATTTTGATCTGAACCACCCGTATCAAGGTTTTACCCATAAAGGTCCTGACCTTAAGTTTTCCGCAGTGGGTTGTAGCTGTCGCTAGGGATTTGATTTTTGTGGTGTCTTTTGTTTTCTTGATTGTGTTTCCCACAACTGGTAATTGGTAATGGTGAATTTACTGTCTTAATGACTGAGAGCCGCTTTATCTCTTTATCTTTAGAACATAATTGGAGCAAAGTAGGTTACCTAACAAGTACTTACTGAATATTAGTTTACTGGCCACCAAAAACAAAACAAAACAAAAAAAAACCTGCTTTCATTTTCCCCTGACTTGGGTTCGGCTCTGCTCTTTACCCCTCCTCCTCTGCTGTTTCAGGTCGCTTCTGCCTGCGAGAAAGATTTGTCATCAGTTTGACTTTTCATTTTCTAAAGTGGATGTTGATGTTGACCACAGTGGAGATTAATCATAAAAGATTCTTTTAAAATATGAACAAGTTAAACTTTGCACTTAAGTTCAGAATTGGACGATACAACCGTCATTTTTGTTGTCATGCCCTGGGAGCGGGGGCTAACTTACTCATCCATGTTCTCTTTCCAGTAGGCAACCATGGTTACGATAATGCATTAGCAGACATGCATCCAGTATTTTTAGCCCATGGTCCTGCCTTCAGAAAGAATTTCACGCAGGAAGCCATGAGCTCCACAGACCTGTACCCACTGCTCTGCCATCTGCTTAACATCACGGGCATGCCCCACAACGGATCATTCAGGAACGTCCAGGATCTGCTCCGTTCAACAAGCCCCAGAGCGCTTCCTCACACGCCGGGTCCCACACTTCTCCACGGTAGCGTCAAGCCCGGAGACGACGAGAGCGAGGAGTCCTATGCTTATTTCTTAGGGGTGTCTCTCGGCAGCATTTTGGTGATTGTATTCTTTGTGATTTTCGTTAAACATTTAATTCGCAGTCAGATACCTGCCTTACCAGATGTGCAGGCTGAAATCGCTCAGCCATTATTACAGGCCTAATGCTACTTCGAAGTGGAGATGGTGTACTTACTTCAGTGTTTAAGGGTTTCAGATTCTAGGAAACCAGTTTCAGACATTTGCACAATCATTCAGCAGTTATGTACATAGATAGGCATAGACGCACGCGTGCACACGCACGGACAAATACACATACCTACCAAGGATTAAAGTGGGAGACATATGATTCTGTTATTCTCTCTGGCTTAGGGGTAGATAAAATCCTGTTGTATTTGGACATGGCACCTATAATGTATATATTTAATGGCTTTGCACTATTTAAAGTACCTTATGTATTACACTTTAAATTGCTCTCCTCATGGGTACTTTTATATGAAATGCACTTTATTGCTGATTATGTCTTATAATTTGGTTGAAAAAGACAAGTTGTTTTCTGCCCACATCACAGACTACTTGTTATTTGGTGGTCACACAGAATGAAATGTCTAATAATTCCTGAAAAATGCCAGAATCTGTCTCCTTAAACTCAGGAGTGCAAAAAGAAAGTCAAAACTGTTGGAAATTAAATGCAACAACCTTTGTACATCGAATTTTGGAGAGATGCATTCCCAACAGCGGGGTGCATCTGTGGGCATTCCTTCTCATATTTCTTTCTAAAAGACATGGGTTTTCATTTTATTTTCTTTAAAAAAAATAAAAGGTTCAAGTACTGACAGAGTCCTTCTAAACATCCCATTTCTGTCATGAAATTCATGATGGCTATTTTCTGAGGAGTCCTTTTGCTCTGATTCTATAATAACAAAGACACCGTGATACCCGTGTCCTTCCTGGCCCGCTGTGAACAGAAGCCATCGGTGACCATCCCAGCAATAAGCTTTTCTTCTTTTTCTGTACTTACTTGCTTCTTTGAAAGCTAAATCACTATGAATCACATTAAAAAATCACGTAAGATACATCAGTGTTTGTTTTCTTTCTGATAACAAGCAGTAAGAGAGCACAAGCACCTCGAAGCCTTGAGCATTTGCGGATCCAGAGTCGCCAACTATGTTGGGCAAAACAGACCACGTGGTCCTCCAGTGGGACTGTGTGGAGCCAGGGAAGGAAAGTTAGGTGGGACCTTGTCTGAGATGTACCCGCCTTCCCCAGAGCAACACTGAAGGGTGCCTCGTGGCAGAAACCAGTGAAATAGCTCGTAGCAGGGACAGGTATTGAAACAAGGGGAGGGGAGATCATAGCCCCGGTTCATGATCGAGCCCTGGGTGCTCGGGGATCAAAGATGTTATCAGGCTCACGGACATCTGCTTGGTCACTCAGCTCTTCTCATTTCAGCCATCAAATCTGTGCTTTAGATCTCTGAAATAGGTTGGGGGGACCTAGGGTTTACTTGTCGTTTCTTAGAGGAAAGAGAAAAGCTTGGAAAGAACTGCTTTCTTTGGAAAAAAAAAAAAAAGTTTATATAGACAGATGGCCCATAGATGATATTGTGATTTTGTGTTGTTAATGCACCAGCTGGCTAATGATTAGGTAAAATAGTGTAGGTATTCTAGAAAGAAAGATAAAGCAGATGTAAAGAACAAAAGTAGTTTTATTTTCAAAAATATAGTTGAATTTAAGTGCTCCCTAAAATAAAGTGAATGGGTTATTTTTTAAATGATACCATAAAGAAGGTTAGCACTCAAATCTTCATTTCATTACAAAGCCTTTTAAGCAAACAGAATGGAATTCGTGGACCTGCTCTGACATTAAAAAGCTGAGAAGTTAGATGGTAGATGGCAAACTCAAGAAGTCTGCACTCTGAATGAGACATTTGAGAATCCTTGGTGGCCACTCGCCTTGGCTTGCTGCATGGCCATGAACTTTCCCCGCATTATTGACATGCCAGCATAACGACCGAAAGATGAAATTGGTCTTTTTAAACGCATTACTGTTCAAATTCTGTCTGTACACTTAAAAATTGTTGCATTAAATTCACTTTAGAACTGCCTCAGTGGTAAGAGGAAAGCACATGCTGTACCATTGATGAAATCATTAAAATTCCGATCTGGATATTGGATTATTGCAAGGTTTCTTTTATTTACACGTACTCGGTTTCCTGTAAAATGCAGGAGAATTTATTTACCTGAAGGAAAATAAAATTTTAAACTTCGCTGGGAAATCTCATCATACCTTGAGAGCTTTTTTGTTGTTTTATCTGCGTGTCTGCACCCTCAAGCTTTGTATGCACTGAACGCAAATTGCACATAGAAATAAAATTTAGGCTAGCTGATCTTACTAATTGTAAGTGAGAATTTCTTTAAGGCCAGAGGAATGGAGTACCTCCCTCCCTCGCCGCCATTTTTGCTGAACATCACTCATCAACTATTTTGTACAATCTATGAATTGATAAGATTTGTCTTCACTGTACATTTTGCAATTTCTTCTCCCTTTGCCACCTGACATTGAAATTTAAACCTGCTTTCAAAATGCTCTCTGACCTCTTCAGGTAAAACTAGGATCCTATTAATGTCGGTTTCTTGCAAGAACCTATTACCTCTAGAAAATCTGATGGGGGTACTAGCTCTTCGAGTTGGTTCATTAAGGGGGACAGACTTGAGAATCTCTACAGCCGGGAAGCATCTTAGGGACCGTTCAACCTCCCCGACTTAACAAGGATCTTAGGGACCATCCAATCCCCTTGACAGCTGTGATGATAGGCATGGACCTGTGAATGTCGGCCGGCAGCAGGACCCAGGATCGGATCTGATGTGAATCTGAATGCACAGAATGAATGTTGAGGGGACATAGTTCAGTCCATGACAGGCAGGGTATACGAAACAAAACCAATAAAACGCCTGGAAAAGTGAGAAACTATACAAGAAAATGTATTCATGGCTCCTAGTTGGTATCATTCCATTGTTTTCCCACAGGGCTGCTATTGAGAAGTCTTAGGACGATTTATGTCACTCTCCCCCCCCCCTTTCCCGCCCTCCTCCCCACCCTCCTCCACTTTCATAATATTTCTTGTAAAGCCCTCAGTTCCTTGGAATTTTACAGTTGTTAAGATACTTCCCTTGTCACTCAAAGACTTTTTTATTGGAAAGGCTCGTATCGTAAAGCCAATGTTCAGAGTTCGTTTTAGTTATTAATTTCCTTTCATCCAATTTTTGTTTCCCCTTTTCAGCACTCATGTTAGTTGGATGTTGAACCTTCTGCCAAATGTGACTTCATAGCCACCCAGGGCGCGGTGTCTGGGCCAGGAAGAACAAGGCTAAGCAACCTCAGGCTGTATCTAGGGGAAGCTGGCTCACGCTGGGATGATACTGGAGGTAAGGGGTAGGTTGAGTGGGTTTGAGGCATGAGAGATGTCTGATACACCCACACGTGTATGGATTCGTCATTTTATGCAAGGTCCTCAGTTCTTTTCATCTCTTTGTCTATCCTTGTGTCAACAGCATACTGACTGGATTATTACAACTTTACGATAGTTCTTGATGTCCAATGGAGTAAGGCCTATCATGTTATCATGAAGACCGTCTCGGCCCTTTGCATTTGTTTCTGCATCAATTTGAGTCTGCTTATACAATTCCATAAAAAATAAATAAAACTCTGCTGGGATTGCTTGGATGCAATGACCAGTTTGAGGAGAACTGACATCTTTACAATATTGAATCTTTCAACCTAGAAACGACACAGCCTTCTACTATTTTGGTCTTTTTTTTTTTTTTAAGGATTTTTTTTTAATTTATTTGAGAGACAGAGGGCATGAGTGGGGGCAGAGGCAGAGGGAGAAGGAGACTCCTCGCTGACCAGGGGCTGGATCCCAGGACCCCAAGATCATGATGACCTGAGCCGAAGGCAGGCACTTAACTGACTGAGTCACCCAGGTGCCCCTATTCTGGTCTTTCTTAATTCTGCTCGATGCTATAATTTCCCGTGCAAAATTCTGCAGATCCTTTGTTAGACTTATCCTGAGATATTTCATGCTTTTTGATACCGGTATAAGTGATACCAGTTTTAAATTTTCATTTTCTGGTGATACATAGAAATACACTTGATTTTTCTATATTGATCATATATCCAGCAATTTTGGCAAGCTTCTAGTTTGTCTGATTCCTTTGGATTTTCTGTGTGTGAAATCATGTCATCTGTGGATATGACAGTTTCATTATTTTTTGAATCTTATATGATTCCTTTTTCCTGTATTATCGAGTTGCTAACACCTCCAGGGCAATGTTAAATAAAAAGTGATGACAGTGGACAGCCTTGCCTTTCTCCTGATTATAGGAGAAAAACACTGAGCATTTCCCCACTCAGTGTATTAACTGTAGGTTTACTATATTATTATTATATTATGATTCAGTATGATAGTGGCTGTAGGCTTATGGCATATATACCAGCTTGAAGTTCTCTTCCAGATGTGGTGAGTTGGTTTTTTAAAAAAATAATAAATAGGTGTTGAATTTTGGCAAGTGCTTTTTCCACATTTATTAACATGCTCTTGTTTTCCTCATTAATATAGAGGGTAACACTGATGTTTCAAATATCAAACTAATGGTGCCCTTCTGGAATAAATCCCACTTGTTGATGTTTTGTCCTTCTAAAATAGTGGTAAACTCAATTTGATGTTTTGCTAAATACTTTTTTTCATAGAGATATTATTCTATGGTTTTCTTTAAACATCTTTATCAGATTTTGGTACCAGTGTTATACTGGCCTCCTAAACCAGTTTGGACGTATGTTCCTTTCTTCTCTATTTTCTGTAAGTTTGGGTAAAATCATTTCCTCCTTAAATGTAACTAATCAGTGAAATCAACTGGACTTACGAGTTTTCTCTGTGGGGACATTTTTGATAACAAATTAATTTTTGTGATAGACATAAATAAGGCTATTAAGGTTTTTTATTTGATTTTGTATGAGTTTTGGTTAAGTTGTATTTTTCAAGGAATTTGTTCATTTTACCTAAACTGTCAAACTTACTGTCATAATATTCTCTTGATATCCTTTTGATAAGTGTAGGATCTATAAGTGATGGCCCCTCTTTCATTACTGATCTTGCTAATTTGTCCTCCCCCCCATCTTGTTAGGGGCTTATCAATTTTATTAAGACTTAAAATGCCAAAATTTGATTTTCTTAATTTTTGTCTTTTCTATTTCATTAATTCTGATTTTATCTTTATTATTTCCTTTTACTTACTTTGGATTATTTTCTTCATCTTACTACCTTTCTAAAGTGGAAGCTTAAACCATTGGTATTGAACCTTTCAAAGACAAGCATTCAAGGTTATAAATTTCCATCCAAATACGGCATCAGCTGCATTCTACAGAATTTGGTAGCCATTTAGAGGTATATTGTTTAATAGAAAATATTCAAGGCTTCTCTAGATCTTATTGTTATTGAAGCTGTTTTAATTCCATTGTGATCAGAAAACATCCTTCATAAGACTGTAATCCTTGGAGATTATTTACTGAGACTTGTTTTGTTGTCCTGCATACGATCTGTCTTGGTGATGATTGTGTGTGCACTTGAGAAGAGTATGTCTCCCGTGGTTGGGGCTGTAATCTCTAAATGTCAAGTAAGTGTATGTGGTTGACATCATACTCAGGTCTTCCACATCCTTACTGATTTTTTTCTTGGTCTAGTTGTTGTATCCATTATTTAAGAGAGAAGTGCTGAACTTGTCAGTTTTCTTTATGGAGTCTTTCTTGAGTTCCATCACTTTTTGATTCATGAACTTTTAAGCTCTGCTTTTAGGTATGAACACTTAGAGTTGTTGTCTTCTTGATATATTGGTCCTTTTATTATTGTGCAATGTCCTTCACATCTCTGAAAATTCTTGTCTTGAAGACGACTTCATTCCAGCTGTCTCACAGTTAGTTTGCATGGTGTATCATTTTCCATCCTTTTACTTTCAGTCTGCCGTTGGATTCAAAGGATAAACTACAAACAGCTGACTCTTTGTTTTTTCATCCAATCTGCCCATCTGCCATTTGATCCAAATATTATCTATTTACATTAACCTTTTTTTTTAAAATTTTATTTATCTATTTGACAGAGCAAGATCACAAGTAGGCAGAGAGGCAGGCAGAGAGAGGAGGGAAGCAGGCTCCCTGCCAAGCAGAGAGCCCGATGCGGGGCTCGATCCCAGGACCCTGAGATCATGACCTGCGCCGAAGGCAGAGGCTTAACCCACTGAGCCACCCAGGCGCCCTACATTTAGCTTTTGATATGGTTGATTTTCCATTTTGCTTGCCCCCTTATTCTATATTGGTCTACAGTTTTGTTTTTGGGGTGCTACTTTTATCAGTTTTAATATCCATGGTGTGGTCACCTCAAAAACCCACATTTTTAAATTAAAAAATTTAAAATAAAAAACCCACTTTTTTTCTAAAGCATGTTTTATGAAGCAAATGTAACATTGATAATTAAACCTAATGAAGAGGTACTAAAAAAGATTATTGGCCTTTGAGTCTGGACTTTTTGTACAGTAGTTTATAATTCGCTCAATCTCTAATTCAGAAATTAGTCTTAGTTTCCTTTCGCTTCTGAAATCAGTTTTATTCATTTTTTTTCCATAGGAAATTATCCACTTCATCTGTATTTTCAAACTTAATTTGTCTCAAACAGTATAAGGTAGGCTATTAAGATTTTTAAATGTTCTGCTTCTCCTTTTTTACATCTGTATTTTCTCTCCTTCCACACTTCTATCCCTTTTTTTTATTATGTTGGCTTCCAGAATTTACAGATGCCTTCGGGGGCTCCCTTTTATCCGTTTCCTCCTTCTGAATCGTGGCCTTTTGAAACCTCACTTTCTTGGTAATTTCTCAGTGCCTTAGCACAGGTCTTTTATACTGAATCCAGATTTTCTAGTCCTCAGCAAGAGGGTTGGTTTGAATTCCTTTGCCACCATTTTACTGAAAACACAACTTTCACTATTTAAAAAAAAAATCTTCACAGAAGTTTGTGTATCTCCTCAGTGCAAAATTCAAACAAGTTTGAAGTCAGTAGTAATGGGTCTGGGTCTGACCAATAGAAACCATTTTATAAAATGTTTGTATAGTGGGGTTGTCTGAATTTGCTTTGGGGTTAATTTCTATTGATCCTTTCCACCACCCCAGCCTATGAAAGTGAAGTAAGCAAGGCAGATGAGCATGCTGATTGCATGCCTGACAATTCAGATCTTCACCACAGGAGGGCAGTCTGAGCCGGACACAACTGTAAACCATCCTTCCAGCGTGGGCAGCGGAGGAGCTCACTAGATAGTTTACTGATGGTGGAAATCAGGTTTCTGCAGTAAAGGAGGTAGAAGATAAATGGGAAAACAGAAGGTCTGCCTGGCAGGTTCTCTTGAATTTTGGGTAGGACTCTGCCTTTGCTAGATCATGTGGCCAGGAGACACGAGTCACAGGACCGAGTGGTTTCAGCACCAACCACCAGGTGCACACACACATCCATTAGGACACAGAACTATATACATATACATACATATTATGACCATGTTTGCGGGGGATTTTTGGCCTTAATATCTATTTTTCTGGAAAAATGTTAACTAAACCATTCAAGTAAAGAAGAAAATGTTAATGAAAAATGAAGATCCAAAGGGTTTGTGCCAAAAAGCAAACCAGTCCTCTGAAACCTAACTCAACAGGACCCAACACGCTTCTTTGGATTCTCACATGTTCTCTGAAGCTGTGTGTGTGTGTGTGTGTGTGTGTGTGTGTGTGTGTGTGTGTGTGTGTTGGGGGAAGGGAGGACTGCAATGACACCCAAGTACAGGCAGCAAGGAAGGGGGAGGTTGGGGAAACTTGAGAAGCACGTGGCCTGGAAAAGGGCCCTGTGGCCCTGTGGCTCTGTGTACAAGGATCTCAGCAGCAAGAGTCAAACCATGAGTAGACACCATTTGTTGTTATGTTTTACCACTTCTGAGATGTTGCAGAGCTCACTTCGGAGTAAAGAAAGTAACTTTTCCTTTTGTTTTCTCCCACAGTTCCTAGCAGTGTTCTCTGAGTATGAGCATGGGAAATGCATTTATCACACTGCTCTACTTTCTTGAACCTGTACTCAATTAGTATGGCTATTTACAAAACACAGTTTAAATGCTATAATCCTCCCTTACCTCTAGTTTTGTAACCTGCTTTTTCAAACTTCTTCCCTTCTACTGTACACCAATAAAGTATAGTTATGGAAGCTCTGCAAAATTTAGCTTGGCTTTCTTTGCAATGATATTCTCATGCTAAGTTGCATATTTATCCACTGTCTTAAAATTTTGTTAATGTTTTATACTTGATACTGATTTTTTTAAATTTGTAATGAATGCCTACATGGATTTTTGCTGTATTATTGGGTCATGTCAACATTTGTTACAGTAAATATATTTTGCAGGGTGACAAAAAAATCAATAATACTGCCTTCTATATTTAATAATTACAGTAAAAGTGGTAGATTTTATTCACATAAAATGTTTTAATCATAAGCAAAATCATTAACTATGAATTCAGACAATCTAGTCAAAATATATTTTACTTCAGCTTAAGGCACTACATACAGATTTCTTTAAAAGCACACTCATGTCATTTTATTTACACAGTATTTTAAGTGACAATACATACTTTCTATCTTTATCCTTAATTTACACGTATTCATAATGAAGTAAAACCCTCCAAATAAAAGGAATTAAATGCCATCATCCTTAAAGCTTACCAGATACGGACAAGAGAGGGAGACACCCAAGAACAGTGCAAAGGCATCTGTAATTTTTAATGCATCAAGATTTTATCTTTAAATTCTTGTATGAAGCTTAATGAAACAGTATCACAAAGCCTATAGTACACAGCATTGAAAAAACTTATATTAGAAGTCTATTGTTGTTTACCAGAAGAACTTGCCCATTAATAACAGCAGAACTGTCCTTTATAAGTAAATGCACTTACTCTGAATTCACCTACTGAATTAACAAAACCACTCAATAAGTTTTCCTATTACCTTTGACTATTGTTGTCATAAACAGGTAAATGTTTCCTGGAGCCAAATACTTTCCATCACCCAGAAAACATGTCAGGATAATTACTTAACAAAATATACACCAAAGCCTTAAAGTAAAGGCTGGCTTCACTGAAGGATTTTCTCAGTGTACTAGGGGAGTCACTGGCTTTAACAGTGATAATTTTTTAAAGATACAAATGAAATAACAAAGTTCAAAATAATAACATATAAACATCTCTTTGGATTAAATAAATACTGTTTTGTCCCATCAGCATATATACAGAAAAATTTTACAATTTTAATTAAAGTTAGTATTTTGAGAATGGAATGAAAGACAAGACAAAAAGGTAAATCTCTTATTCAAAGGATTAAGACATGGACAGGACATCCCATCCTTTTCCAATCCATATGGATGGATTTCCACCCCAAATCCACTCACAGGCTCAATGCTTGTTATGGATTTCTGAAATTTATAACCACCACTCAAACTAAGGCAAGCACTGAAACAGCACCACAAGGACTGAGCTCTACTGGACGAGGATAAAATGTCCTGCTACTAGTTCAGATACTTCAAAAAAGTGTCCACTGTGTTAATTGGGACTGTCCTTTGTTTTTATTTTTAATGGAAATTGAAACAAACAAATTTTTCTATTATTTTGTTCAGAAAGACTATTAACTTCTAGGATAAATCTTATGTGAGAAAAAGACAAAATAAAATTTGTCAAAAAGCAAAATTAACCCTATTGGTTTTATTTATTTACTGTGCTATGCTTAATACAGTCAACTTATGACCAAATAGCATGAACTATTTATGCAGGCTGTAGAAATGCTTCTCAAGAACTCCAGAAACAATAGGTACCAAATCCTCAGGTCGCAAAGTGAGTGGTGACCAAATGGGATGAATTGTATGTCCAATGCCTGGCACCACTGTTCTTTACCATCACAGATGATCACCACTTAGCTGGGTGGCATATTGATCGTAGATAATATTTCTATCTGTAAAACAGTTACCTAGCTTATTTTATACTGTCAAAACTGTAAGTATCACACTATCAATTGTTTGCCTCAAGTCCTGATGGGTGGTTCTTAAACCCCATTTTTCCTTTAACAGAGATAATCTTGTCTGCCCAACTCAGTTTCTGAATATTACTTCTGATTATTAGAAAGTATCACCCAGCAAAGGTAGGATGGCAGTTCTTTACAACAAATCCTCAGCTCTGGACATACATGTTAAAAAAAAAATCAGAGCAGAGTAATTACTTCTGTGAACCAAACACTGGAGAAACAGAGGGGCAGCACTCAGGCTACCGATGTCAACAGTGCTTAGCATTTGTTTACTCTGCCACTTCACATAGGAACAGTGGGAAAGATCCAAGATACCAAATTCATTTTAAATTTACTCTATTGCCTAAAAAGTAAGGCATAAATGCCCCAAAGATAGATATCAAAATCTCTCTTCCTCATTCTGACCCAACTGAAGCCAGATTTGTATTCAGGTCATACATTTTTTTTTACAGCGCTTGGATACCTCTGGCTACAATAAACAACATGAGAAAGTAAAACATGGTGGCAAAAACTAAGGAACTTTCTTAAGTTATGACTTTAGCTTGTGAGTCATAAGAAAGTAAACAAATATGAAGTGCAAATATACCCTTTGCTGAAAGCCACATTCCGTGGGAATGTGGAAGTCAGCCCACAGACCAGCTGCTCTGACTGCTTCGGTCAGTCACAGGAAGTCTACACATTCATACATGCAAACACACTTATACACACACAAATAACTTATACAACAGCATTAAGCACAGACAGAGAAAAGTAATTCTTTCCATTTTCTTAATTTCTTATTAGCAACAGTCTTCGAGAGATATCTTTCCTGGCTTCAACAGCTTAGGAATCTTAACAAAGACAATGGTGAAGACTCAAGCTTTGTATCACATGGTCTTTGTTGTTTTTCTTATAATAGCTTTTCTTAAAATAATTTCTTCATATGCTAGATCTGTTCTGCCTGCTTAACCAATTTTATTAACCTTCACAGAAGTCTTCCAATGTCATAGGTTTACCTGGGATACAAACTCTATTAAAGTTATTAAATATAAAAATATAGAAAACTTTTCCTTCCTGATACACAAAATCCACTAATTGCATAAAGATTTCTGTTATTTCAGTTACAAATATAAAAATTTATTAGAAAAGCATGCCTACTAAATTTTGATATATTTTTATTTAAAAATGTGTCAAATCTTCATTGCAAAAAAAAAAGGCAGAGGCATTATTTTTCTTACAAAAAGTTTCTAGTTGGAGAAATAGTTGGTGTTAACTACTGATTTACTAGTAATTTTTGCTATGGTCAGGGTTTTATGTATTAGCTGATGCAGCAAAACAAAGCACAAGGAAAAACAAAATAATTCTAGCATGCTTGGTCTCAAGGTGTATTTTTCATCGTTAGAACACCATTCTTGAGTGTGTCCTCAGTATCAGGACTGATCTAAGACACTCTATGAACTCCAGCACATGCTAATCAATTAAAGGATCGTCATCGTCCTCTTGCAGCTGAAGTCGGGAAAACGGACGGGGTACAGACAGTCTATTCTGCATGATTATAATCAGGCATGTTAGCGTGGTTAAGACCAAGAGCGCACCAATCACAATTCCAATGGCTTCCGGGAGATTAATGCACCACTGGTCAACTAACAAACACTTAGTATGACCAAAGGTTCCATTATTGGGCTGTGGTTTTAATCCCAGGATGTGGCACATCATTGGATAAATATCCACACTGTTAATTGTGCTGTGTTTGTAGCCTTTGTGAAACGCTGGACCGTGGGCAGCTAGAAATGGATGCATACTTGACAAAGAATTGTCATAACCATGGTCACCTACTGAAAAAAAGAACAAGATTAGGTTAGTTCCTAAAAGAAAGACTGATCTTTCTATTATAAAACAACTTGCTTCTAGTGCAAATATACTCATTCTTGCCAATGTAATTCCCATCCATTAAAATTGATTAGCTGGACCTGACAGGGGCTAGAAAGAAAATTTTCTGGTTTTTTCCAGCTCAGCCATGTGTCCCCTATTTCACACGTACACTCTTTTCCCAAGCGGTCATGACCCGAGGCTTTAAAACTATTTCTCCACCTGATGCACCTGTCGTTCAGTGCCAGCCCCACTCTTCTCACCCGTCAATTTCCAGCACTGTGTGCGTGCAGAGAGCACTAGTGCCTAGAAGAGAGTGGCTGGGCTGAGGGTCCTGAATAACTGGGAAAGCAGAAGTGAGTAAAACCAGTGAATGGGGAAGAAGTGCATCTGCAGCCTTACCTACATCAACTGCTCCTGTGATAAGAAACAGGATTACATAATATACTCCTGGTTTACTGACAGTGAACAAATGCTTCAAGCTCTGGAGGGCTCAGTGAGAATGTTACAGAAGGGGTTCCTGCAGTCAATGTGAAGTCTAACCAGTTCACCAACCTCTAACGCCAAGTCAAACTCACAGAAACACGTGACAGTCCTGGACAGAACCCCAATACCAAATCCTCAGTTTTTAGCTTTGTTTTGGCAAATATTCCCTTTTACTATACACCTGTTGCACTGATAAGCTCCAGCTTTCATACGAAGTACAAGTGACTGGGTGGTGAGTCTATTAGTTTGTGTTACAGCATCCCTTAATTTCATGTCTGAAATATTTCATAATAGAAATAATGAATGGGATCAACATAATAACAGAATATAACACATTATATATAGACTTTAGGACTTTAATAATGTAAAAACATACATGTATATGGGATAGAAAAAAGTTTGGAAAGGGGAAACTGCACTTCTGTATTGATAGATTTTTCTCTCTTTTCTAAATTTTTTGTCTTTTCTCAGTTTTCAACAGTCAGTAAAATAAGCATAAATAACACATAAAGAAGCTTCTGATTTGCTATAGATCAGGGATCTGCACACTACAGGCCCTGACCGAATTCAGCCCTCTACCTGTTTTTGTAAACAAAGTTTCATTTCAACACACTGCATCCGTTAGTTTACATAATGTCCACTGCTGCTTTTCCACTACAAAGGCAGAATTGAGTGAGTGAGAAACCAGCGGGCCTATAAAGCCTAACATATTCACTATCTGGCCTTTTGGAAGAAAAAGTACTCTGACTCCTGTTACAGACTACAAAACCAGTTTTGTTTTGTTTTTTAAAGTACTCAAACTGAATTTAACATATGGATCAATAAAGTTCAGTGCAGGGAAGACCTGTAACTCTCCCCTCTGTATCTCCTCAAGCTTTAGGAGAGGTTTTGATACACCTGTTTTTTTACTGGGTAGATTTCGGTCTGTTTACCTTTTGGTTTTTGCCCAGTGTTCCAAACAGCTATAGCACTCAGGTAAATGATTTCGTCACTGGGGCAAGACTTCGGGTTACAAGGACAATGTTTTCTAACACACACACAAAATTAAAAAAGGCATTTGAACTATCAAATCTCTCCCCTTTTACTTTGTTTCTTTACTTCTTTCTCATTCTCTACAAATCAAGAGAACCAACCTTGAAAAGTTACTGACAGTAACTGCGGCATGGGTAAGACAGTAAACTACACCTTTGTCCTTAATGTCACCTACCTTCCTCATCGAAGGGTAAAACTGTGGTTATAAATTGCTTTTGAATGAAAACCTGAGAATTATCCAATCAAAAAGTGAACTGATTACACAGTGTTAGTATCTCTAAATCAAAGTACGCTGTTAACAGAACAATGTCACAATGTGTGATTTATCCCCAGAATACAACAGAAATACCCTAAATACTTACATTTTTGTAATGATTTATTTAACACAATTGTCCAGCCTTCATCAGCAACCAAAATAATGGGCTGAATTCGATTATTATGTTGGTAATGAAATCTGGCAGGAATGTCTTCTTTGAGATAAACATTCATGTGAGGGTTACAGACTTTCAGTTTGTTATAAACCTCTGTTGTATCTGGAAGAAAAAGGAAGCAGTAAAGGAAGAAAGTCATGATTGCCTGATAAGGAAAAAAAATACTTCTAACTAGAGTAACTGGAAATAAATCCTGAACAATGTCATCAATTAAATCACTTTTAATTCTTAAAAAAACAGCAACAATTACGTGATATTGTTGGACACACACACACACACACACACATACCCCTAGCTTTCCAAGCATTCATGTATCTCTTTTTTCATTTTGTGATTCTCTCTGGTGGACTTTTATACAAAAGGGGACATTTTCATGTACAGCTTCCTACATAAATATAAATTATGTATTGCTGCTAATTATTAATTCTAAGATCAATAGATAAACAATACATCTCACACAAAAATCCAAGATTTTTTTAAGAATAAAAATTTCCTTTTTCGATTAGTGTGAATAGTTAAGGAATATATCAAAAGCAAGGAAGTAATCTCTTCAAAAATGAGCCTTAGGCTAACTGCTTAAAGACTTGTTAATTAAGGGGGTAAACATATAATCCCACTCCGAGTAGGAATATATGGTACTGCACTACAAAAAGCCAGAGCTGTATTCTTTTGCAAAACCATCTCTCTTAATTCAATTGCTCCCTTCAAATATCCCTCAGCTACAAGGTTACTTACTTATTTTGGGAAGGACAGCAGCAACTGGAGTCAGATCTACAAGAGTGTAGCTTGAGCGATCAATACAGAGATCCAAGTTTATCAGTTTGTCCTTAGAGCACTGGGTCATCCCATGATCACTGGTAATGATCACATTGAGATTTTCCCACAATCCTAGCACTTTGAGTTTGTGGACTAGCTCACCAATAAGGTCATCTACTTCCTTCAACACTCTGTACATGTTTTCTTTATCTTCAGGTCCATATTTGTGGCCACTTGCATCTGGTTCTTCCCAGTAGAGTGTTGCAAAGGTAACTGGTGGGTTCGAATTCATCAGCCACATGGTAATATTATTTAGTCTCTCCTCAAATGACACTGAAGAGCTATAATTCATAAAATAGGAAGGTGTGGTATTGTGAATGGATACATCAGTACCAGGCCACATAGCGGCGGCGCTTGATCTGTTTTCCTGAAGCTGATTGGTCACCCAAATAGGTACTGCCTCATTCCACCAAAAAGGATCCTTGTCATCAAAGTCAGAAAAATGTTTCTTTGTGATTACATCATACATAGAATTAGCCACGATGCCATGACTTTCTTCATACAAGCCCGTCACAATGCTGTAGTGGTTTGGAAATGTTTTTGTGATAAAAACATTTTTAACATGCTCTACCAGGACTCCTTCTTTGATAAAATTCTGGAGATGAGGAAATTCATAGTTCTGTAGATAGTCAGCTCTGAAACCATCAAAGGACACCAGCAGCAGCTTGGATGGCAGGCTACGGGAAGAGTTACCTCTACAACCAGTTATAAGTCCAGAAAATAAAAGTATTAATAATAACTTCATAATGAATGTGTTGAAGGAGAGCAATCAGGGTTCCTAAAACATAAAAACACAGTTCATAAGTGGTAGTGCTGTTGTTCAGAAGTTTAGCCATCAGGAGAAGAGAAGCAAAAATTTATCAACTTTTTGTATACCAGCTTTGTATCATCTTAAAATTAGGTAACGTCATTTACTGAAAGATAATGTCACTTACTGAAAGATAACTGAAGAAAGCCAAAATTGGAAAAAACAAAAATTGCCTTTACCTGCCCAATTTCCTATTTATACATGTCCTGCCCCATTCTTAATGAAGGGGTTATGGACCACTCTTATACTCCACAGAAATACTCTGTTTGGTTGCCTTGCTTTTCTGTAGTAGCAGAAATAAAAGATGTAATAAGAACGGGGGCGCCTGACTGGCTCTGTCAGTGCAGCAAGCAACTCTTGATCTCAGGGTGCAAGTTTGTGCCCATGTTGGGTGTAGAGATTACTTAAAAATAAAATCGTAAAAAAAACCTTAATAACAGATGAAGAAAAAAAAATGATCCTTTTGCACAAAACAGAAATAATACCAGCCTTCAGAGGCTCCAGGGAGTGCGATTATTTTTCTAGTTTAATGACTGGTAACCTATGTTCTTTTTACTCCACAGAAATAGGTAGTGGAAATTCTACCACGCTGACTTACCACCAACTCCTGTTGAAGATACTGGCATGGAAAAGGAGGGTAAGAAAGAAATATTACCTGAGAAAAAGATCCCACCTCAATCTATACATTCCCAGCATCTTCAAGAGGTTGACAAACAAAGCCCACAGGGGCTTGGCTGCCACAGTGACTTCTGAAAAAAACCCAACAGCTGTTGAGAACTTCACCATATTCCTTAAACTTCCTCTTTACTATCAAGGACATAACTATTCTACCTAATACCCCAGGCTCAGAGCTCACTCTGATTTTTTTTTTCTTTTTTCTTTTCGGACAATCCACTGATTATTAAAACACACACACACACACACACACACACACACACACACCCAAAACGAACAAACAAAAAAACCCAGCTTTCCCATAATAAATCTCCCTGCCTTTAGTGTCTATCATCTTTGGTCCTTCAGAAAACAGGATAGCTGATTTAAGTAGGATGGCCCACTTCAGTTGGACAGGATATCTCTTCCACTGTAATAGACGAGAAGCTTTACCTACCTAAAGCTAGGTAAGCTAACAGATCTGAGGGTTGGAGATGAAGGGAGCTGCATTCTCTGTGCTGCAAAAGGTAGGGGTAATTACTGAGAGGGAGTAGGATGGCAAAAGGTTCTCGGGTTTGAGAAACAGAACGTCTGAAATGGCCAACATGGAGAAGGGGAGAGAGTGCAGGGTAACAGTGGGATGGGGGGTCAAATTTGACAGCAGGTGTCATGAATTCCTAGTGACACCGTTGACTGCTTTTCTCTAGCAATTCAGAGGCCCTGGCACGGGCCTGAACAAAACAGGCAGCTGATCGTGCCTGCACTTGAGACTCTGTGAGAAACTGAAGTACAGCGAAGGAAGCGGACAATCCTGACTAGGGAGTGACTAAAATCTGAATTGCGGCGTCTAAGCTCAAACTGCTACAGATCATGAAGTAGAGAGGTTTCTGGACTAGAGCTTCTGAGGGAAGCTGCAAGGATGTGAGGCTGTAGTGGGAGTGAGGTGAGTGAATTATTCCAGAGGAAGAAGAGCCAACGTATGGCTGTGGGGGGTGTGAACCTCGAGGTCCAGGCAGAAGTGGCCGCGAGCTAACTGACATGATAATTAAGTGCATGAGCCACTTGTCATGTGTTCTTTCTCCCAACTAAACCACAATTACTTGAAGGCGGAGACCTTCTTTCCTTCAAACATGTCAGCTAGACGATCTGTGTGTGTGCGGTCATTCACACATCTGTTGACTGAAGCTGTGACCGCCTTAGAACCAGGAACTTGATATTGGGAAGACCAAAGGCACAGAAACTCGTCTGTGAGGGTCTTTAGGTCTGAAGAGTGGGCCACTTTAACCCGACTTGAGCTGCCTTCTGAGTGTGGTGCGTGCGTCACCTGCTGCCGATGCCATCCGTGAAACCCCAACAGGACGGAATGACAAACCGAATCAGCTCTCCCAAGAGAAGAGTAACCGGACTGTTCTGTACCGAGATACACCGTCCAGACACAGTCTCCAGAACCGAGACAGAGAGCGGCACTTCTCACTCCGTGTTCAGTGCCCCGACCTCGTGTTCAGGCACAACTCACCTCCTGCCTCAGTGGGTCGGTGGGAGTTCAGCCACACTCGGGCTCCAGCAACCCGAGAGCTGGTGCGGAGGCCACGCAGGTCTCCGGGAGAGCTTGGAGGGAGCAGACCCCCTGCTTTCTCTCTGGGTACAGCTACCTTCCCAGACACAAGTACTGGTCTCCAGTAGAAGCCCACTGAAACAGCATGTCGGCAGTTCTGCCCCTTAAAGATACTCCCCCGGCACTTCGCACAAAGTGTCTTAGGTACTGCCCTGGTCCCTCAGGAACCGGTGCACCTTCCCCACCAATTCCGCCGCACAAACGATTCAGGGGGCAAGGCAAGTCTGAGGTAGGTCATACTGAACGCGATCTCTGCAGCTCCAGTCTTCTCTTTTCCTTCATCCCCCAGCCTTTAAGACGGCTTCCCGTTCTCTCACACCAGAGCTGCCCTGAGGAAGCCCCTCACCACCAGCCTCATTGCTTCTATTTGCAAATCATCTCCTGCAGCACAGCAGACAGAAAAATCACCGAGGGGAGCCTGTTGTAAGTGTGGCGGCCCAGTCTTCACACCTAGGAAATTCTGACTCCGTCAGAGTAGAGTAGAAGCCAGGAACCTGCATTTTGAACAGCTCCCCATTCTTTCCATCTCTACAGTGGCCAGACTTCTAAAAGCCCTTAATTCCTCTTGTCTCTTAACTGACCTTCCCACCTTATCCACCCTCCCCTTTCTTACCCAATATCTGCTCCCAACTTATTCTTCCCCCACGTAGCTCTGTTCATAACACTCCTCTAAAAAAAAAAAGTTCCAAGAGTCCCCTGCCTATACAAACACTTCGGCCTGGCAGTCAAGCCCCTGCAGTATCCAGGCCCAGCCCACATGTGCATTACTGTGAAACAGTTACAGAAAATCATTGCCAACCTTGCTTTCCTTTTACCATATTTCACCATCACCATCTGCCTCAAATGTATCACAAAGAAATGTAAAAGGCAATAGGCCTTCATCTGGGTGACCTATAGGTGACCTCTAAGAGCTCTTCAGTAATAGTTTGTGCTTCCAAACACCCTGAAGTTACCTCCTGTCATTGAAGTCTGGTTCAAACATTCTCTTAGGTTATTTTTTTAGTATCATTCAATACATAGCTAATATAACTAAGTTATACTACAAAAATGTATGTATGTGCCATGTATCAGGGGACAAGGGCTTTACACTTTTCAAATCTGTCATACTCACAATAGGGGCATAAATCATCAGAGTACTGAATCAGGCTGTCATCCTGAAACAAAGGCAAGGGTGAATGAACTCTGTTCTAGAACACCAAAACTTCTTTGTAACCCTGTGCTTGAGAGCCATACACCAAAAAGTCTTGTTTCTAACACTAAGCCCTTTGAGGAATCACTACAAATGGAATATCATATATGTCCAAACCTTTTTCAACAGAGTTATCTCTAAGAACAGCAGAGTGCCAAGCCAATTCAACAAATGGTGCCTGGACAGCCGGATATCCACATGCCAGAGAATGAATTTGGACCCTTCATCTCACACCATACACCAAAATTAATTACAAATGGCTCATGGACCAAAATTTAGAGATAAAACTATAAAACTCTTAGAAGAAAATATGGGAGTAAATCTTCATGACCTTGAGTTAGGCAAACCCTTCTTAGGTACAGCACCAAAAATAAATAAATAAATAAATAAATAAATTAATAAAATTGGACTTCATCGCGACTAAAAACTTTTGTGCTTTAAAGGATACCATGAAGAAAGAGAAAAGACAACCCACAGAATGTGAGAAAATATTTGAAAAGCGTCTGATGAGTGATTTATAATTAGTATAAAAATGTAACAACTTAAAAAGTCAAACAATTCAATTAAAAAAATGAGCAAAGGATCTGAAAAGACATTTCTCCAAAGATATAAAGGTGGCAAATGAGGCCACAAAAAGATGTTCAACACCATCAGGGAAATGTAAATGAAAACTACAATGAAATAATACGTCAGACCCACTAGGATGGAAAGAATCAGAAAGGCCGATAATAACAAGAGTTAGCGAGGATATAAAGAAACTGAAACATTTATATCAGTGCTGGTGAGAATGTAAAATGTGAGAGCCACCTGGAAAACATTCTGGCAGTTCTTTAAAAGTTTAAACAGAGTCACCATAATACCTAGAAATTCAACTACTAGGTATATGTCCAAAAGAAATTAAAACAGATGCTCACATTAAATAAAACTTGTACACAAATGTTCACAGCAGCATTTCATAAGGGCCAAGAAGTGGAAACAACTCAAACGCCCATCAGATGATGAAAAATGGACAAATAAAATGTAATCTACCCAGAGCATGGAGTATTATTTGACAATAAAAAGGAATAAAGTGCTAACAGACACTGTAAGTGGATAAACCTTGATGCATTACACTAAGTGAAAGGCGGCAATCAATCACTAAAGATCTCTTATTCTATAACTCTTTAGATGAAATGCCTAAGACAGGCAAATTTATTAGAGATGGAAGTACATTGGTAGTGTCTGGAGCAAAGGGATGGGGAGAAATGGGGGGTAAATTCCAATGATATGAGGTTTGTTTCTGGGGCGATGAAAATGTTCTCATATTGACTGTAGTGATGGTTCTATGACTCCCTAATGTTCACTTAGGTGAGTGAACTGGATAGAGTGTGAATTATATCTCAGTAAAGTAATTATATTAAAAACAAAAACAGGGAATGAAATTGTAATCTTAAAAGCATCTGAAATGCCCTGCCATAAAACAGGAAACATCTCTGATGTCTCAATTTATGCCCCAAATTATGTAACATTTGTATTCCATAATAGACTTGGGTGTTTTAACATGAAAATGTTTTATAACAGCTTCCAAATGCAAAAACAATAACAAAATAAAAACCTGTGTCTGACCCCCTCTCTCAAAATACGTATAAATCAAAATCTTTCTTCCCTAAATCTTGAATGAAAATTATGTTCAAATATATGTGCTATTTATTCTGTGGTTCAGGAATGCATTGGCACACTATTAGGATCCTTATCTCTAGGCTTCAAGGCACAGACAGAACGGAAAGATTATAGACTCTGAAATCAGAATGATCCCAGAATTTAAGCTCACATTTAGTCAATGGGCAATTAATTGTGAGCAGATCTAACTTCTCCCAGAGTTAGCTTTGGTGTTTGTGACATGATACACACACACACACATATCTATATATAGCGTTACAGAACAGGCCGTCAAATTTAGTTTCTTTTTATCAATGCTAGTTACAAAGCTGTTATGTAAGGAAAAAGTCTGTACTGTAACAGGCAGAATACTACTATTGTAAAACCCTAAAATAATTAGAAAAAATTTAGGCCAACCCCTTCTTTTTACATATGATAGGGCTGAAGTCCAGGGATAGGCCAAAATCAGAAAGCAATTTAGTAGCTTTACTATGCACTTACTAATTCATGCCCCCCACAAGTTTACAAGTCTAGTAACGGCAAGTTAACAAGATTAGTAACAACTCCAAATGATTACCAAAACTTTTCCTGCCAGAACATGTTCATTAGCAGCACAAGTATCTATGTCTACCACATTCTGTTTCATTCTAACAGGAGGTGTTAACTGATAAACAAAATACTAGCGAAAAGTTCTCAAGTAGTTTTCAAGGAATCAAAATCACTAATTGTTACATTACTCAACTTTGAGAAAAATTCTGTAATTTTTCAAACAAAAAAAAATAGTGGTGGGAAGAAAAAAAAGCAGACTATCCTATTCTCAGTCCTAAAAATATTGGGATTCTAAATAATTCTCCTATTTTCAAGTGCGCACAAAATTTTCCAGTATCTTAAAAACAGCTATACCACCTTACTTTCTACATAGTAAAATAACTCCAATTATCCCAACAGCAACCAGAAGCAGTAGGTAGTAATCTTCAGTTCAGGGGTCAAAACATGCTCTATCTCCTCTGGGACGCCTTTTTTACCTGGATGGAATGCATGTCAGGCAGTTCCCACTGGCATTCTTAGCCCCAGTGAAGTTGAGAGAGTCCAGCAATTACAGGAAATGGTGAAAGATATTTGTCACCATTAGCTTGCCATCTACTTTGTAATAATACAAAAGCCCTCATCTAAAGACTTCACAAATACTTACAATGAAACTTTTACACAGCTTTAAAATAAAACAGCATTGCCTATGGATATGGGAAATTTCGGTGGTTTCCTGTAGATCATTATTTTCTTTAGCCAAAGGGAAAAAAACTACTCTTTAGAAGACTTTCTCAGTCCTAAAAATGTTGGGATTCTAAGTAATTCTCCCATTTTCAAGTGCACACAAAATTTTCTAGTATCTTGAAAGCAGCTACACCATCTTACTTTCTACATAGTAAAATAACCCCTGCGTACTTCTTGCATTTTCATCAAAATTTCTCCCAAATTATATTTTGTACCTAATCTAAAATACATGAAATATTTCCTCTTTGCTTTCAGATGACCTTAATTTCCTTAAAATAGCCTGGGAACAACCTCTGGGGGGAAAAAAGGAAGAAAAGAAAACCATGACATTAAAAGGAGCAGCTGACTGCCTAGAACACTGAGTAAGTTCTCAGGCGCAGGTCCAGCAGATCACCTGGTGGTCAGGCAAAACCACTCTGGAGTCAGACCCAGTATAAACCTGAATCTGCCTGTCACCAACTGTACAGTGTGGAACGTAACTCTTCAGTCCTCGGAGCTTGAATTTCCTCATCTGTATAATGGGACGCTATGATCTCACACGGTTGCTCTACCGAGAAAAGGAAGCATTGTTTGTCGAGGGCTTAACACGGTGTCCAGCCTATAAAAAGCACTTAAATGTTATCTTTGCTGTTTGGTTTTCTAGGAAATTAGTTTTAAATTTGATTATGTAATTGCCACGAGCTCTGATCTAATACTCAGACGCAAACGCCCACCCCGCCGCCCGCCTCCCCTCGCTGTCACCCCCGCCCACCTTCGCCCCTCCGCCGCGGTCAGCCCGCGGCCCTCCCCACCCCTCACAGCGCGGCCTCCCTCCTGCCCCGCCCGGTCCCAAACCACCTGCCAACTGCTCTTTCCGCCCCCCACACCGCCCTCCTCCTCGCCCAGCCCAGCCCTTTCCCGGCGCCTGCGGGTCCCTGCGCGGACGACCCGCCAACGCCCCGGGGGCCGGGTGGGGGGTGTTTCTCACCGCCTCCAGTGCCAAAGGCCCAGGCGAACGAGGAGGGGGTGGCATCTCCCTCCGGAAGGCCGGCCGCGCGAGGCTCGCACTCACCCGCTGCAGCCGGCGCGCGGAACTCAGCACGGGCGGAACCCGGCTCTCGTGAGCCCTGGGGGCGAGGCCGACCCGATCTCGGCGCGAGGCAGAGATCTTCCCGAGGCGCCTGCGCAATAGCGGGCGCCCCCGCCGCGGGTAACAGCCCCAACCTCCCCCAGAACCGCTTTGTTGCGGGCGCTCTGGAGTGTGCGCAGCCGCCCGACGCGCGACTGAGGAACCTGCGGCCAGCCGGCTGGGACCCCGGCGGGCGGCGGAGGCTGAGACGCGTCCTCGGATTGGCTGGCGGAGCCGCGTCAAATGTAATCCCCTTTGCGATTGGTTAGAGTCGGGTACCACCTGGAGACAGCGGCTTTGGAGGGGTCGCATTGGACCTCGAGGAGGTCGGTTCCTATCTTCCACCCCGCCCCTTTCCTATCATCCTAGGGCCGGACGCCCTTCAGGAGACCTGATACCCAGCGAGTCCGGGAAAAGACACCTAACTGTTGCCAAGCCCAGTTCGCTCCTAGTTAATAGGCACCTGGCGACTTTGGTGTCCTCAGGAAAAGCGACTTTGGCTGCACCAGGGCCCAGCACAAATTTAGAGCAGCTTCAGCGAGTTCCAGGGACTTGATATAAATGCGGTGTGATTGTACCCAAAGTACCTGTTTTACTGGAAAATTGAGCACCTTTACACCCAAAGTTCCGTAGTAGGCAGTTTACAAGTAAAGTCACAAGAAACATAGAAAAAAATCCTTGCAGTAGGGAACCAGCTGAGAAATGGGCATGTCTTTGGACAGATGCATATGGGATTGTGCTCCCGCCTTCAACTGGAAACTTAATGGAGCAGAAGAATGTATCTTTAAACTTTCTAGTAGAAAGAGATTACCAGAAATCGATTTATTTGTTAATGCTTGGGTTACCCAGGCATACTTGGTGAAGAGTGGATGGTATCTTTTTTCTCTTTGTATTTGCGGTGGCAAATACAGAACCTGGAGTCGAAAAGGAACTTATTAAATGTTTATTGAATTTAACAGAAGTTCTAAGGTGCTCTTGGTTCTTGCCTCCCCTCACTTTAAAATGCAAAACCCAGAGTGCCTGGGTGGCGCAGTGGTTTAAAGCCTCTGCCTTCAGCTCAGGTCATGATCCCAGGGACCTTGGATCGAGCCCCACATCGGGCTCTCTGCCCAGTAGGGAGCCTGCTTCATCCTCTCTCTCTCTCTGCCTGCCTCTCTGCCTATTTGCGATCTGTCAAATAAGTAAATTTAAAAAAAAATTTTTTTAAATGCAAAATCCAAGGGGATATTTTCTTTCATAATCAGTAGTGTAGCTCCAGCAGTTGCTTAAAAGAATGCAATTAGATGAATTAAGAATATTAGTCCTATGTTAATATTTTCAGGTGTTGAGGATTTACTGGATATAAATCCAGTACCTGGATTAGTAACCTTCAACAGTGGACCTTAGAAATCAAGTTCTATGGGGCACCTGGCTGGCTCCGTCAGTGGACTGTGTGACTCTGGATCTTGCAGTTGTGAGTTTGAGTCCGACATTGGGTATAGAGATTACTTAAAAATTAAATCTTAAAAAAAAAGAAAGAAAAATCAAGGTCTAAGGTCTGAACCTTGGGTGTGAGCTTTAAAGTATAGGCATGGCTGGTGATGTTAGGGTTAGGAGTCAACAGCCAAGAAAGAATTCTTGAGACGTCTTTGGTGCAAAAAGGACCAGGACCCATGGGCAGAAAGAACTGCAGTGTGTTCCTGAGCCTATTATATGCTTTCAGGTTGGGAGGGGCTTAGGTTTCCGGGATCTTGAGGAGGCTAGCTATTGTTGGGAAAAGGTCTTTTATTACTGTCTGGTAAAACCTTGGTCATGAGACCCTTCAGATGTATATCGGTGGGCCATATTCTTAGGGGATGATAAAGGAAGTTTCCAAAAGAATATTTATACGTTAAAGTAGACTTACAGGATGGTGGGGGCAGGGGGATGTTCCGGGCTAGGATTGCCTTTTGCCCTTCTCAAAGTATAAACATTGAAGCAGTTGAATCCCTAGAGGAATGTCACTCTGCCCGTTTCAAGGACTTGTCAATGGGCTGTATGTAGCAAGGAAATTTAATAATTTTTCTTTTGCCTTTGTTTCCCATATCAGCTGGGACTACAGAGTCTGCAAGCACCTGCAGAGACAATTTGGGCCAAAAGTATACTGTTGATTATTAGTTTGTACCTTCACAAGTTAATTCCACTTGCAACTCTCAAGGCTGGCCTGTGCATTGGTGAATTGGGCATCCTAGATCTGTGGGTTGTCAGAGCTGGAAGGAGTGGCAGAAGCCATGTAATTCCGTCCCTAGACTCTGCCAGACCTGAGTCTTAATATGCACTCTACCACTCAGTACCTCAGCTATCTGGGACCAGTGTCTCTTACCTAGTTGAGCCTCCAATTCCTCATATGCAAAAACAGCCCTCTTAGAGGACCAGCCTCTTGGTGTTATATTGTCAAATAAATGAGAGAAAGCAAGTGAAGTACTCAGTGCAATGTCTGAAACATGGTTAAGTGTTAGCGATTATTATCACTATGACCAGAATACATTCCCCGACCTGAACAATGGTCAGCAGAAGTCAGAGTTCAGAGAGAATTTATGTAATGTCCAATTTAATGGAACTTAAATTTTCTGGCTTTGGGGGGCACATAATTATACATAGCCTGCTTGTTCATTCATGAGGTGCATGATTGCTTAAAGAGTAGACAAAATGGACTTCCACAAAGGTCAGATGTGTAGTGGAGAGAGCAGCTGGATGGGCATAGGAGAGAAGGGCTCCGTTCATCTAGGCCACTGCCCACGTGGCCGAGTCAGCTCAGGGAGTCCTAGGCAGTCATGTTTCCTTCTTATAGATAATATGGTTGAGAACAGGAGGACAAAATGACTCACGAGGCTCTTTTGACATCAAGCTTCTGTTATCCTTCAAATATTTACCATTTCAACCACAACTGAAAACTTGTTTCAGATGAGCATAAATAATAAGGTTATTTATAATCCCGTGAAATAGGAAGACTGGAGATAGGATAGGATTTGAGACTGGTTGAATTAGCAGCTCAACAATGTTGCCATGTGCTGGGTTCTTTGTAAATCTCCAAGGGGCTATTAACAGACTTGGCTTCTGGTTCCTCTAGTGGTAAACATAATAGTAGCAACAGGAACCATATGATTCATCTTTCACTTCCACTGAGCAACAGAAGTAACTTCTAGGTTTCTTTTCTCTGTCTCAGAAGTCTTCAGCAACCCTCACTTACTTTTACTAAAATTGGGTCATATGCCCAAATCTAAGCCACCGAAGAATGTGGAATTACCAGGGGATCAATTGGGCCCAGACCTTGAGCTGAGGTCTTTCCTAAACTGTGCTTCTTTTCTCAATAGGAAGGAGGGGGAGTCAGTACAATTAACTCTACCAGGAAGCATGCTATAGATTCATTGGAGGACCTTAATGATAATAAAACAAAACACAACAGTATCATAAATTCTTCCTTTCCATAGTGATTTTTAGACATATATATTATTCATTTAGCTGGCAAAATGATAACATTCATTTATAATGTTCTTTCAGCTCAGCTTTTGAAAAAGAAATTTTATATAAATCTTAGAAATATGGAGAAGGTTTAAACCCATTTTGTGTTAGAGACTGAAATGAGCTAGAAGCAATAATTTAAACTCATCATTTACAAATGAATGTTGTGCCTCAGAGAGAATTGATTTGGTTAAATTCACAAAAAGTAGTTTCAGTTAGAGTCTTTGCCCCATAGCCAATGTCAAGTTTGGAAGCACTATGTTAGAGGCAGTTTTTTCTTTTTCCCCCACCATTTACTACAAGATTCATCATTAGCATATAATATTTTAAAAATTTTATCCTGTTCTCTAGATCGAAGACATAGCTCTTTATGTAACTTTCTTTTTTAAAATTCCTAATTGGGATGCATAACTCATTGCTGGAAGGGATGGGTCAGACTTAGAAGTTACAGAAAAAAAGTTTCAGAGGAAAAGCCACTCCCTGCCCAAAGAAAAACAATTCTTATCCACTGCTCAGTCTGGTTAAATAACAAAACTGAAACTAGTGGGTAGAATTTCAGATCACTAGAAGAGTATTTTAAGTTTCACTTTTTAATATATATTAGATGTTAATGTAAACACAATACCAGGTTTATCTTGAATATAAGGGGATTGGAAAGGACAGTGGTGGGGGTGGGGGAGAGAGGGATCATCGTATTTCAGTGATTTTGAAAGTTTAATTAAAACTCTCCACCCACTCCATTTTCTGTAAGATTACATTTTAATAATCTCAATCAAGTAAGATTGTAAACTATTTTTAAATGCTCCTGTTAAATGCGATTCTGTATTATCCATCATGAACTAGTGTTAAACATTCCTCACTCACTCTGAAGGAATTTTTTCAAGTATTTCATAAAGTGATACAAGAAACAGTGTAAGTTCTTTTGAGGCTTTCCTCGGTAGAAAGCAATGTACTCGATTTTTTAGAAGACACAAAAATGAGTAATATTCAGTCCCTGCCTTCAAGGTAGCTCTAATCCAGAAAGGTGAATGGACAAGACATCTCTCTGTTGCTTTTACCCACCCAGCATTCATTTCCTCTTCTTCTGGTGGTTCCTCCAGGAAACCACCTTCTTTTCAATTTTAATCTATGGGAATCATTTGGGGCTGGCCACATCTCCCCTCATCTCCAGCATGGAGGCCCTGGGTACCCAACGATCCCAGTTTGCCCTAAACTGAGGGGTTTCCTGGGGGGGGGGGGCATGGGACTTCTAATACTAAAACCAGAAGAGTCCCAGGCAAATTCAGATGAGTTGGTCACTCTTACTCTGATCAAAGCCTGGCCTATGAGAGCCAATTCCAATCCCTTGACTATAGGAATTGGTTTGGTAATGGGGACATGCCCCAGACCAGACACAAAAAACTCAATCCTGAAACTTTTTTTGAAACAATTGAGTAAGAGTCAGTCTTTTAGCCCCAACTGCTAAACAGGTAGACTATAAACCTGCCCCAGCTACTGGTGATCATTGTGGTTCCTGCAAATGGAAAGTCTGTCTACCTGGGAATAAAGCCAACACAGAAAACACAGAGCCAATAGATGGACCATGATACCCGGGGACTGAGCACTTGGATCCAAGTTTACCTGAAGCCCATGGCTGGGCTTTTCCAGTCACATGATTCAATACATTCTTCCTTTGTTTCAGCGAGTTTTAATTGGGTTTATATCACTTACATCTAAAGGGGAGGGGGAATAAGAAAAGCAAATATTTGCTTACATTACCAACGAGTGAAGTAAATGCTATAAGAGAAGCCCAAAGAGGAAGAGGTGAAATCCTGCAGAGATTACATTCAGCTGCAGGAATCTGGAAATGGATGGAGGATGAGAGAACCCCTGGTTAGACGGTGAGGTAGTTTCCCATGGCTGCTGTAATAAATCACTACAAATGTTTTATCTTATGGTTCTGGAAGTCAGAAATCTAGAAAGGTTGGCAGGGCTTCAATCCTTCTGGAAACTCTTAGGGAGGATCCATTTCCTTGCCTTTTCCAGCTTCTCAAGGCCAACTACATTCCTTGACTTGTGGTCCCATTCTATCTCTTCACAACCAGCAGCATAACATCTTATCTCTCTCTCTGACTCTGACTCTTCTGTCTCTTTTTACCTTGTAAGGAACCTTCTGATTATCATGAAGTTAGGCTCACTCAGGTAATCCAGGACAAGATCTCCCCATCTCAAGATTCTCACCTTAATCACACCTGCAAGGTTCCTTTTACCATGCAAGGACCAAAGTCACATATTCTGGCGCTTAGGATGTTGACATCTCTGGGAAATTGTTAATATCTGGCTTTCACTTTCCAGAACGTCCTGGTTTGGATAATGAAGTATATGGTCATCTTACTTATGTGCCATCATCCTCAATATTTATTGAATTTTGCCAGGTAGGAGTTCTCTGTTAGGCCCTGGGGGGAAAAACAAGAGACAGAGGCAAATTCTGTGTTCATGTTGTTTACCACCTAGTTTTAGAGTCCAAAGATGTTTGTAAAGTGATAAGGTAGTGCAAAAATTAGTGAAGCAGGCAGGAACATAAATGCTAAGCAAGAGAAACAAGAAAATAGGGCCTTCAGAGAATCCGAGCTATAGGAAGAGAGATAGCCCTGCAGCCTGGATAAACAGATGGGAGAGATTGGTTGGCTGCTGGACCTTCAGGTGTGGCCAGGTTTGCGGAGGAAGACAGGCAAGAGCGTGCCTTGAACCTAGATCACTTGTGTGTCAGTAGGGAGGGAAGAAAGCATCATTTTCCGGTGCTTCATTTCCATATTTCATTGAGTACAAAATGCTGTGTTAAGAAGCCCTATTATTTGATGTATCACTAAGAAAAATTGTAGCCAATCCGCTGTAAGATACATTCTGATTTCAGAGATGTAAAAATGTAGGGGGAAATGTATATATTTAAATCACTAAGATAATATCTCTTCTCAAATGGGAAGATTTTTTGGGGAAGTGGTACATCTCTGGACTTACATAAGTTTAATTACTTTACATCCTTTTATTGTTTGGTGTTTCTAATCAGTTGACCACTTTACAGCTTTTCTTCTGAGGATATTCAGATCTCAAACTACGGAACGACAGAATAGTGTGTGTAGAATTTAATAAACATTTCTCTTTACAGTGTGATTTAAAGAATTCTCTTTACTCATTCATAAATCCCCTCTAGGGTTCTGCTTGGAATTTCCAGAATTAGTATAACACCTTTAGGATCTTTAAGAAGCTGAATATTTTAATTGTGTTAAGTCCAGACAGAGTAATATATTAGCTAACTCATGCATTTGCATTCATTAGTTTACTGTTTCCAGAGCTTGTCAAATCACAAAATCACCTGGGACTTTTGTTAAACATGTCCTAAGTCCTTGCCCTGAAGACTTGGACCCAGTCAATCTTGTGTGGCATCTGACAACTCTATTTTTCACAAACACTGGCTGTTCCATGATGAGACAGATTTGGAAAATATTGGGTTAGGTATTGGTTAGTAACTTGGTATCCTGCTATGTTACACAGTGGAGTACAACTAACAGGACACCAAGGGGACCCTTCGATCTAGGAAGAGGTTACTGTGTGATATGTGGGGGCTTTCTGCACTAAATATAGAATAACCTCAACTTGGCAAGGAGCAATTTGAGGTCAATAAATGCTTACAGCGGGGACAGAGATCTAGGATAATAATTGAACTTGCATGGTTTGGTGCTTTACAACCTACCAAGTGTTTTTACAGAAGAGTCTTATTTGACTTTCACATATAGCTAGCAAGCAAGCATGCCTTTTATACCCGTGTTACTTGTAAATCACAGAGGTTAAGGTGCTTGTCTGACATTCTATGGGAATGTCAAAGCTAAACTCTAATCCCTGATCTGACCCAGCCATGTGGGCAGTGGCCTAGATGAACGGAGCCCTTCTCTCCTATGCCCATCCAGCTGCTCTCTCCACTACACATCTGACCTTTGTGGAAGTCCGTTTTGTCTACTCTTTAAGCAATCATGCACCTCATGAATGAACAAACAGGCTATGTATAATCATGTGCCCCCCAAAGCCAGAAAATTTAAGTCCCACTAAATTGGACATTACGTAAATTCTCTCTGAACTCTGACTTCTGCTGACCATTGTTCAGGTCGGGGAATGTATTCTGGTCATAGTGACAATAATCGCTAACACTTAACCATGTTTCAGACATTGCACTGAGTACTTCACTTGCTTTCTCTCATTTATTTGACAATATAACACCAAGAGGCTGGTCCTGTAAGAGGGCTGTTTTTGCATATGAGGAATTGGAGACTCAGCTAGGTAAGAGACGCTGGACCCACATTGCTGAGCTACTTACTGAGTGGCAGAGTATTAAAACTCAAGTCTGGGGGCAACCTGGATGGCTCAGTCAGTTGTGTGTCTGCCTTGAGCTCAAGTCATGATCCCGGGGGCCCTGGGATGGTCTTGTGGTGGGGGGGGGAGGTCTCTGCTCAGTGGGGGGTTTGCTTATCTCTCTCTCTGTTTCCCCACCCCACTCCTGTGTGTGTGCGCTTGCTTTCTCTCTCAAATAAATAAATAAAATCTTTAAGAAACAACAGCAAAAAAACCCCCAAACAACTCGGGTCTGGCAGATTCTAGGAACTGGGTTACATCACCTCTGCTGCCACTCCTCTCTCTGACAACCCACAGATCTAAAATGCCCAATTCACCCATGCATAGGCCAGCCCTAAGGTGTGCAACTGGAATTAACTTGTGAAGGTACGAACTAATCATGAAGAGCACAAACTAATCAGCAAGTTGTCTCTGCAGCTGCTTGCAGACTCTGGGGTTTTCGGTAATGGCTGTACTCTGAAGCTCAGACCAATAGGGTCAGGGACCAGTTCCCCTTAAATGCTGAGGCACATGCTCTCATAAACCAATACAAGTATATCATACAAGAGGATGAAAAAAAATAGCATGACTTTTTATAATTGTACCCAAGACTTCCAAGATAATTTTAGATTCACTTTGAACTGCGTTGAATTGTTTTAAGCTAATACCCATTCCTGAAGATACCTGTTCCCCTCTTCTTTGCCATGAGCAAAACTGGCAGAACCTTTTTCCATTTCTGACCTGCCATGAATGCGATCTGGCTTACTTAACCTCAGGCTTCTGGATCAGTTATGTAACTGGTTTTGTTAGACATATGTAATTATCTTTGCTCAGGGTACAGGAGCCCCTGGGGAACTGTGATGCTTTCTGAGATCCATTAAAAATAAAAGAGATACTTGTGTCATTGACATGTTTTTCAGAGATAAACAGAAGATTGCTCCTGTCTCCTAAAAGTCCCTTTCCCAGAAGGAATGCAAAATTGGTTAACATTAATTTAACTGTGTTAGTGCTTCATGAAGGTAAAATCATATGAACAAAATGGAAACTTTTAATAACTGTAACTCTTTATAGTAAAACTTGAAAGTTAAAAAAGAAAAAAAAAGGTCATTACAAAATTATAGACCTAGATGAAAGCCCCAGGTTTGGAGCGACTCATGCAGCCTGCTTGCCCAGCCAAGGCCAGGTCCTAACGGATTCTGCAGAGACAGAAACAAATTAGGTAGCAGAAAATTTAGTAAAACCAAATATTTGGTAAGAAGAGAAAGTGAGCTTCTGCCCTCAGGTACTGCTTCAGTGAAGGAGGAGGTGGATTTCTGGCTGCTTTTCCAAGACCTGGTGGAGTCCTGACTTTTCCTCTTTGCTGTTTTAGATAGTGGTGTCATTACTGACTCCACACACAACACCCAGGCCCAACTCCCCAAGTGACACTCAGCATCATGGTTTCCAGACGCCCTCCCAAGCTTCTCAACCACAGTCACAGATGCCCTCCAGGGTCACCTGCTGTGGGCCAGCCTCTAGGAATTCAGTGGAGTCACCAAACTGCTCACCAAAGTCCCCTGTCAGCTCATTTCCCCTCCACGTAACTCTCCTCCAGCCCTAGTTACTCTTGTGCCAGTGAACTGTTTAGCTATCATCTAGATTTTGGCCAGGGCCACCTGGTAATTTGCAGAACACCGCCCAAGAAACTCATGAACCCCATGTCTCTCCTGGACTCAGCAACCTCCCTCCGCTGCTTACATGTAACGTTCCGACTGTGCAGGACCTCCCAGAGATTTATAGAAGTCGCCCACCTGGACTGGTTTGCTAGGGCCGCCATAACAAAGTGCCCCCGCCTGGGGTGGCTTAAACAACCAAAATGCATAGTCTCACAATTCTGAAGGCTAGCGGTCTAAGATCGAGGTGTCAGCTAGGCTGGGTTTTTTGTTTGTTTGTTTTGTTTTTTCGGAGGCCCTCTGTCTTTGGTTTGCAGATGGCCGTCTTCCCCCCATGCATGTCTGTATCCTAATCCCTTTTTATCAGGACACAGTTGGATTAGGGTCCAAATGTAGGACCTCCTTTCACCTTAGGAACCCCTTTAAAGGCCCTATCTCCGAATGCAGTCACATTCTGAGGTACTGGGAGTTAGGACTTTAACAGGAATGGGGGAGGGGAGGAGCACAATTCAGCCAATAATACCACCTGCTTCAAGATGGCGGGTCCACTTGCAGTATGATTTACCTGCTTGCCGGTGTGCCCTGCCTGCTGGCCAGTGTCCTACACTGCTTGCTCACATCACCCACCTTCCTGCTGCCGGACCAACCACCTGTCTAGGTGACTAGCCTTTGAGCTAAAGAAAGCCCCAGTCACCTAACACCATAACTGACTCTTGACATCCCCTGCTGCAAAGTCGCCCCACTACTTGCTTCTTATCCCCTCCAGCAATACCTCAGGCCACCTGGACCTCTTCCCTGGACCCTGCTACACCCACCTCCAGAGCTCCTTTCCCTGCCCTTTACTCTCTAGTCCTCACACAGGAGCCGAATGGAGCTTTTCCAGTTAGAAAATCACCGCCCGTGGCTTGTCGGCTCACACAGCACAAATGGTCTCTCATCATATTCAGAATAAATCCAGACTCCCTACACTTGCTGGTCTGGTCCCATGTCACCTGAGCCCTGAGTAGTTTCTGGACCTCACTTCCCTCTAACTCACTGTGTCACACACCTCCTTCTTGACAAACTGGCCTCTCCACTTCTCAGAGACCCGGAGCTCCCGGCTGCCTTGGAACCTCTGTGCCACTCCCAATGCACCCATCACCCTCCACACCAGCTTCCCATGCCCCCCTCCCCCAGTACCTGCTACATCCCTGCTTAAGTTGAAATTCTCTTGCTTAAAATCATTTCTAGGGGCACCTGGGTGGCTCAGTGGGTTAAGTCTCTGCCTTTGGCTCAGGTCATGATCTCAGGGTCCTGGGACCGAGCCCCACATCGGGCTGTCTGCTTGGCAGGGGGCCTGCATCCCTCCCGCCCCCCACCTGCCTCTCTGCCTACTGGTGATCTCTCTGTCAAATAAATAATAAATAAAATCTTTTAAAAAAATCATTTCTACAATTGTCAGTAATTTCAAATGTTTTGAAAACTGCAGTTTTATAAAAACTTCAAGTTAGAGGGATAAAATATATGCTAATTAATGTTCTTTTCAGGAAGAACTACATTTAAGATCCCCCAGATTGGCAGTTTGTTTTTTTTTTTTTAATTTTATTCCTCAAAGTCCCATAGGAAAAAGAATTATATACAATTTTCTGGAAGTCCATGCTTTTGTTGAAAGATCTTAATTATGAGTTCTGTCGAAACTAGTTACACGGCTATAGGCCCATTACTTAATCTCTTCAAGTCCCTTGTAAAACGGAACGTTTTCTGTTTGCCATCCTCAAAAAGTTGTGTGATAGTCACACGGGACATGCTCAAATGACAGAATACTTCGAGAAACTATTGGGCAAGTCCAGGAAGAGAGAGATTTTTTTTTCTCTCATTGGTATATTTCCTGTGCATTATGAATATTTACCTCTCTACAAGGGGAGAGGTAAAACATTAGTACCGATCCTTTACATGGGATTCTTTACTGGAAATTGTCCCAACCCAATCTTGTCTTTCCTCCTTTGATTTTTACCTGTAATTTATATTATGCCACTTTAAGACCTTTCTGGAACAATCCTTTCCAGGATTAGGCTTTCTGGAACAAGGTGAAGTTTACATATAAATATATTTTTTTAAGATTTTATTTATTTATTTGACAGACAGAGATAACAAGTAGGCAGAAAGGCAGGCAGAGAGAGAGGAGGAAGCAGGCTCCCTGTCGAGCAGAGAGCCCGATGCAGAGCTCGATCCCAGGACCCTGAGATCATGACCTGAGCCGAAGGCAGAGGCTTTATTTAACCCACTGAGCCACCCAGGCGCCCCCATATAAATATATTTTTAAAAAAGCACGCATCCTTTATATACTTGACTCATGCTTTAAAATTTTCACTTAAAAATTCAGCTATGCTTTGAGCTTTGTGATGTGTGTTTTATTAGTCCTCTCTTTCCAACCTGTAATTTGAAGATGGCTGCAGTCGTTTTGCAAATAAGGACACGGAAAGTTCTCAAATGACCTCAGATGTGAGTTTCTCCTTCTATTACCTCACCTCTTGCACACACATTTTTTTCTTCTTTTTGACTTCTCAGTATGTGCAGAATGCACCCACAATGGACCTAAAAATATTTTATCCCTAAGAATGTGATATCATGGATGAAATGATTATTTCTACAGTATCCAAGTTTGTGAATGATCAAAACCAAAAAAACCCCACTCAGAGATTATTGAATTCAAACCTACATTTTACATGTAAGAAGAAGCTTTAATTACCTGTTCAGTTCTAAATAACCAATTTGAAACACCCATTCCTTCCCCTAGGACATGATAAGGTTGTCAGGTTATACTGTGCTCCTTTGAACAGTCTTCTGAGGCACATTTGTCCGTGCTTCTTGGGTATGTTAGAAACTATCCAAGCAGTGGAGCTGCCTTGGGAACTGAGTATTTCCATCTGAACAGATCACGAGTCTGGGTTTGTTCACTTAGCAGGTTGGTACAAGGCAAATGTCAAGCCAGGTTTGATTAGACGAGCACAGAAGTTTTCTTCCTTTACAAGATGCATTTCCAACCCACCCCCCAAAGTTTCCTTGGGACATTCTTTGTTCCGTGGGGGATTAGGTAGGAAAGGTTGGATGTCTCGATGCAAATCTTTTCATCCACTACATCATGGAGGGTCTGCTGTGTGCATAACTCTGTGCCACCCCAGTAAAGAATAGTCAAGAGTCTGCTTCTGCAAGGACCTTGTAATCCAGCTATCCATCACCTCAACTAGGAGAATATCACCCAATACCTGAATGATGGTGGTCAGATGTATCATGTTGATTCAACATTCAAATAGGCTGTTTCCTGGTCTTAATGACCTGGTGGAGTGGCTTGGGTAAGAACGAAAGTAAGTGGTTTCTTGTGTTTCAGTAATGGAGAAAAACGCAGACTCATCAAATGTGAAACCCCGGAAAGTACCTTAGAAAGTATGTGAGTCCGTCTGCTCACTGTCAGGTGGGGAAGCTGAGGGCCAGAGCCCGGCACGTTCAAGACCACAGCAGGCTACTGTCAGACTAGGGACATCCCCCTCCAGCGGAAATCTTACACGGGTCCTAGCACATCACTCACTGCGCATATGAGTGAGAGTCAGGGCCAGGTAGGGAGAGACAGGCGGGGGGCTATAGGATTAGGCTCACAGAAATCCTGGCAAAGCTGGGGTGTAACAAGACCAGAGATAAGGGAACAAACCAGTCCACACTGCCCTGGGCGTCCAAGGTGGGGGTCTTCTACGGCAATCACCTTATGACCAACAAAGAAAAACCAGACCTCAATGAAGAAGTAAGCCATTAAAGATGTGATCACCAGTCCTTACTCAGACCAAGATGTCACAAGAATGTTAAAGCCACAAGCTTCCTGATCAGTTCTAAATAAAAGACTTGTCAGGGGAGGCCCTTGCTGGCAACCCTGTTGGGACCCCTCTTGCTTCTGAGAATTAAAAAAAAAAAAAATTTTTTTTTTTAATATCCTTGCTTAGTAAGCTCTATGGCTTTACTCACTGTCCTTTGTCTGTGAGATTCATTCTTGCTCTCCTGCTGCACATGGACCGCGGGATTCAGATGGATGGAGAAGAAAAATACGGCCAGCTGGCACTTCCTATGTGGCTGGTGCCCAGGGGCTGAAGAGTGTGTGCACAGAAATAGCTGGGAGGTTGTCAGCCACCTAAACTCCTTCCCCAGCTCTCACACAAGTGTCCTGCATGGGGCATCTCTGCCACTCTTGCCTAAGATGTCAGTTGATGTGGCCAAGGCAGTTGGCGGCACCCATTTCTCTCCTGTTTTTGTGACCTGCCATATCTTTGGACATAACTAGTTAACTGGACCCACTCACAATGGGAAGGGAGGTGCTAAAGAGATGAGTAGGGTTGTGGATATGGGAGGAAGTTCATTCCAGCATACAGAATCCTGTATTGGGGAAGACTACTGTAGACTCTCAGGCTCTACTCCTAGACTGGGATTCAAGGGCAGAGAACATGTGAGAGCAAGGACAGGTCACCAGATTAAGAGGATCTGACTGGGCATGATACCAAGAAAGTGACATATCACGGATCCACTGATCAGATCTAGGGTATAAAATCAGGACTGGGCTCTAGAGGCACACTGTAAACACCAGGAACTATGTTTGACGAAGATGAAAAGCAAAGTTGATCTGATACTGAGTGACAGAGGGCCGGGACAAGCCTGTGAAAATTCTCCTTCTTAAGGCCAGCTTTGGTTCTAGAGATGAGAAAGGAGGTGTTCAAAGTCCATCTGTGGGAAAGGAGGGGATGAGAGATGGGAGACTAGGCAGGCCATGAGGTGATTGTAAATATCCTGTGCTTGAATAAAATCTGTTTGCACTTGTGTTTCTGGCCTATTTCCATGGCCACCACTCTTGGCCAAACACACATTGCTATTCCTCTACCTGGAATTGTCATCTTTATGGGAATTGTCATCCTTACGGGCCATCCTTATGGCCTAGGTTAGGTCCTTATTTTTATAAAACATTCAGCTGCAAAGAACTAGGAGAACATGAGGCATATAGCAATCACTAGTCCATAACAGCCATTTTGACAATTGTTTTACTGGACAATAAGTACCAGTGATCTTGGTGGTAACCTCTGGCAAGGTGAGTGAGACTGAGAGTACGTGTCTTGAGGCAGGAGATAGAGGAGCATAGAGAGATGGTTAAGAAGAATTTTCGCATTATTCAACCATCAAAAAGAATGAACTCTTGCCATTTGCAATGACCTGGATGGAACTAGAGGGTATTATGCTAACCGAAAGACACCCTGTGATTTCACTCGTATGTAGAATTTAAGAAACAAAACAGATGAACATAGGGGAAGAGAAGGAAAAATACAATAAGATAAAAACAGAGAGGGAGGCAAACCATAAGAGACTCTTAACTCTAGGGACAAACAGTGTTGCTGGAGGGGAGATGGGTGGAGGGATGAGCTGACTGGGTGATGGGCATTAAGGAGGGCACGGGATGGAATGAGCACTGGGTGTTGTATGCAATTGATGAATCACTAAACTCTACCCTGAAACTAATAATACCCTATATGTTAACTCACTTGAATTTAAATTAAAAAAACAAAGTATCAAAATCAAAAAGTATCTTAAAAATATAATTTTCACTTTTTATTTTATATTCTTTAATTTGAATTTCTTATTTCTGTATTTGTGTATTTCTTATTTATTTATTAATTAATTTATTAAATAAATAAATTTATTTATTAAATATTTATGAATATTTCTTATTCTAATTTAAAATAGAAAGTATATAAAATGACTTTTAAAAATCAGAATAAAATGGAGTTCATGAATGAGACCAGTCCACTCAGGCCCCAATAAATGGATGCCACTTAGTGATGTAGGCTAGGATACTGAGGAGGGGCCGGTCAGATGAGACCACAGGTGTAAATGGATAGCATTGGTAAAGTGGGTCTTGCAGCCTGAGCCAATGCCAATGTCACCAACACAGCGAGTGGTGTTAGAACCAAGTTGGGGAGCAATATTACTTGGGGACAATCCCAGTACGCTTCCAAGACTGTTGGTTCATCTTTTAAAATGAGAGTAGGGGCAGTGATACCAGTCCCACTAACTCACAGGACTTGGGTTTTGTTTTGTTTTGTTTTTTTCCTTGGTTTTGCTTCTTCCTGGCTACTTCATATCGACACATGTTGTAGCTATGATCTAGTGACCGAAATTGAAACACGGCGAAGGTTGGAGGCCCACAAAGCGACTGGATCCAAATCGGGATGAGTTAATAGAGGGATACACGTCGTCATGACCTCCTTTTGCTGACATCTCTGGAGAGTCAAAAACGGGACCTGAATCCCATCATTTGCAAGAAAAGAAAACTAGTGACGTTTGTCAGAGTGGCAGAAGAGAGGTCTTGCCCTGTTTTTGATGGTCTTATGAATTTTGAATTATCACAGGAAAGCACTTTCCCAGAAATACCAGTCTCTCCCTCTACCCTTTCAGGAGGCTCCATTAAGAATATTCTCCAAATGATCACTATTTGGTTAGCCATGTTAATGAGGAAATGTGCATTGTAAAAATTTCCCCCATCCTCTCCTCAAAGAGATAGGGCACGGAGAATGCCAGCTCAAAGGCCCATGTATCTGCACATCTGTCCAAAATTAAACACATGGGCAAGAGCATATATCGGCCATTTTAAGCTGATTTTCCTATAGAGCTAGCTTCATACTTCTCCCGAGTTTTGGACACGCATGGTCTTTGTACAAATGCATACCCTATATGTTAACTAACTTGAATTTAAATTAAAAAAATAAAGTATCAACTCTTAAAAAAATAAAATAAGCAAGGTGGTCTAGAAATGTAGAAAAAAAAGAGAAATATCCTTCCACAAGCCTACTGCTCAGAGTTAATTGCTCATGACAGGTTTGTGTGTATGTACTTTTGAAAAGGTTATTTTCTTTTGCACATATTTACATCATTTTCCTGTAGGCCTACATCAGAAAGACCAGTAGCAAAATTATAGCTGTAGAGTTTTTACCCTCTCAGTGGACAGTGATCATGTCACAAAATCCTTATGCTCCCCTTTCCAGAAAGCCCTGCTTCCCAGGGAGGCTACCTTCCTGAAGCCTTTCTCTTATTCACAACCTGGGGACAGCCCTGCAGCTGGAAGGATTATTGCACAGCGTCCTTGATGGCTTGGTCTGGTCATTTCTCTGCCCTTCCTGTTTGCCGCAGGTCATACAACCTGAAGGCCGAGAAGAGTTTGGACATTTGGGCAAGAATCCTCTCTGGGAGCATCTCTGGACATTTATGGTCCGGTGGGATACACTCCCCACCTTGCTGGAGATTGCTGTGTTGATATGATTGTTGCTGGCCTGAGACTTTTTTTTTTTAGCCATATTCTGTCCTTTTCTCGAATAAGAGAAACTCTGAAACCTGTAAGTTCTGAGAAATTTCTAGTCCATCTATTATGCACCTGCTGTGTGCCCCACTACAGCCACTACCACCCCCCTGGGCAGGCAGTCAGTGCTGGTTCCCCACACCTGGTTACCAGGCTCTGGAAGCTTCTCGGGGCCAGCTCTGTGCTGGCACCAGGCCCTCCTCAGCAAACAAAAAACAATTAACACATTGTTCTCAATCTAGTTCACAGTGTAAAACCCTCTGGGCCAGGCACAAGCTCCCTCCACTCTCCTCGGGTACTTTGACTTTCTAATTGACTAGTGCTGACACCTGGCAGGGGAGAGGGGCATGAGGAGGGAAGGTGGGGCAGGAAGCTCTGTTGTGCCTTCAGGTCAGAAGTACCTTCCACTTCCAACCAGGCTGGGAGTACCTTTCACGTTGGTCATCCCTGCAAAGGTCACCATCCCTCCCCACAACCCATATATAGGATAAGTGGGAGAAATGCCGATATCATTCTCATTTCGTCTTAAAAACTATAGATGACTCCTTCAACAGAATTTTTAAAATCTCAGACATCTGGGACGCCTAGATGGCTCAGTCGTTAAATGTCTGCCTTCGCCTCAGGTCATGATCCGGAGGTCCTGGGATCAAGCCCCACATGGGGCTCCCTGCTTGATGGGGAGCCTGCTTCTCCCTCTCCCATTCCCCCCGCTTGTGTTCCCTCTCTCGCTGTGTCTCTCTCTGTCAAATAAAAAATAAATAAATATCAGACATCTAATTTTTTTCCCAAATATTTTGTTGCCTGCCCTAAACACATGCTCAGCTCACCTATAAGGTAATCCAGTTAATGCCAACAGGACCAACACGTGTAAGAATTTGGGAAACTAGTACCATTTTCATAGATATCAGTTTCAATAATACTAAAATAATTTCCACCAATGAGATATTATTTATGGGAATCTAAAGCTGAAGTTTGTTCTGTTTTAATGTGAACTCACTGATTTATAACACTTTGATACATATTTTTATGTAGCTGGAAGAAAAGGTTGCCCATAAACCTTAAGAACCTTTATCGTAAACAGCAGTGGTTTTAAGTAGGAAAAAAAAAAATTGTATTTTCTTTGTAGTCTCTTTGAAGATTTTTTTTAACTTAAAAAAATGTAAGGTCTAATATGCAACCCAAGGCAGTTCAGTCCCTTCTCTGGGCTTTCATCTCCTAATCTAGGAAATGAGAAAATTTGTACTATACAGTCTCTCAGAGCCCTTCTATTTCTGATGTTCTCATGTTAAATGTCCACCAAAGATTCACCCTGGATATGCAAGAAAATAAACATTACATGTGCCAAAAAAAAAAAAAAAAAGTAAGGTCTACGTATGGGATAAAATGTTAAAATAACCAGAAGAGCATTTAAAAAGTACAGATGCCCAGGCCTCCCTCCTCCCCACCCTCCTATGCTGAGTCAACTGTCATAGGTTGGCCCAGCTTTGGGCTTTAAAAGCTTTAAAAGCACCTCAAGGACTGTAATGGGAAGCCAGTTTGGGGAAGAGTGTTCCACCCAGAAGCAGACATGCCTCCGCCCCGTGAGATGGTTCAGCACTATTTAATACAATGACTGACTCATCCTTGGTTCCACCTGAAACTGATGAACAAATACACCGTTTTGTGTTCACTCTGCAGAAAAACCATGGGCTAAATATAACAAAACAGGCTGAAATATTAGATTTATGCATATGGCAGGTTATGCATATGACATTTATGCAAATGGAAGGCATTTCCAAGTAAACTGTGTCAACATCTGTTGGATTTTAAGCATTGAGATACTTCATTCGGGTTCTTGTGAATCACGTAGAGCCCCGAGGGATGACGCTCATCTCTCCAACTAGCTCTCCTGTTCCAGCCGCTCTAATCGCCACATCAGCACACCTCATCTCGAAACATTTCAGTGTATCATTACAGCTCAGAAATTTGTTTAGGCTTCTTTTCCTTTTTTTTTTTAATATTTTATTTATTTATTTGACAGAGAGAGATCACAAGTAGGCAGAGGCAGGCAGAGAGAGAGGGGGAAGCAGGCTCCCTGCTGAGCAGAGAGCTCGATGTGTGGTTCGATCCCAGGACCCTGAGATCATGACCTGAGCTTGTAAGGACCTATTTTATGTTTATATTTTGTCAAGAGGCTTTCATTGAGGTTAAACAAAACCTTGTTTAGCCCTTGAACTGTCCTCGCTCCCCTTCCCCCAGGGGATTCACTTAAAGGCGGGTCCCGGAAACCAGCTCCAGGTAACAATGCCCAGATACAAAGATGGGTCAGGCCAGGTGGAGACATCCGATCAGTAGGGGGTTGCATACTGTCTCCCTAGCTACCAAGGAGCATGGGCCCCCGCCCTTTGGGAACCCTTTGGCGCCAATCCTAATCAAGGTGTAATAGGCTGATTCAAATGTCTACTAGGGTAAATTATAATTCAGTTGGTCACCTAACATCACTGTGGAGTTTCCTGGGTGTGTTACAATCTCATTGGCCACCTGTGCGTGGCCAGGCCCGACCGCATGGTCTTTGCCCTTAAAAGCTAGACTGTGAAACAGACAAGGGTCGCCCTCTCTTGTAAGAGGTGCGGCCCCGAACATTCGGTTAGATTCTTGATGCTTGGTGCGAAATAAAGCTTTGCTTGACCTTCGCTTTGTATCAGTCTCGCTCCTTTAATCACGGACCCGTTATTGGGGCATAACAAGCTGAAGGCAGAGGCTTAAGCCACTGAGCCACCCAGGCACGCTCTTCTCCTTTTTTAAAAACCATTTACAAAGACTGAAACGGACAAATCTTAAGCATTCTGAGTTCTGACAAATGCATACACCTGTGTAACTCAAAATCCTACAGAATATACAATATTCTAGCCACCCACCCCCCAGAATGCTCCCTAATAATCCTTCCTGCCTTACCCTTTTTCCCAGGCAACCACAGTTCTGACCTTTTTTTTTTTTTTAATAGATCCATTTTGTCTTCTACAACTTCCTATAAAATGAATAAAATCATAGATAAGTAGTCTTTGGGGTCTGGTTATTTCACTCAGTATAATGCATTTGACATTCACCCATATTTTTGTATATCAGTCTTTCATACCTTTTCATTAGGAGGCCTTGGCCCAACACTGACGGAGAAAGCCTCATGGCAGGTCTAGCAGCAGGCTGGAGCCAGGCAAGGGCACAGCAGGTCTCTCTCTTGGGTCATCCACATGTTTGAAGTCAGTGGCCATGTCATGAGGCCACTCCAGCAGCTCGAAGAGAAGACCACCAGACAAGGAACGGATGAGTGTGCCAGATGAGTGTGCCATCTTGAAAGCAGGTTCCCCAGCCCCAGGCAAGTCTCCAAATGATTGCAACCTTACGACAGAACCTGAGCCAGTATCCCATGGCATGGAAATCTATGTCATCGCACAGGACAGACATACCACAGTTTACTCACCCACTTACCAGTGAATGGACACTTGGGGTATTTTTGGGTTTGGCTATTATGAGTAAAGTTCTTTCAAATATTCTCATGCAGGTCTTTTTGTGGACATGTAAATATTTAGGAGAGGAGGTGCTGGATCATGGGGTAAGCGTATGTTAATTTTGTTAAAAAAAGAAAAGGCAGCCAGATCTTTTTCCAAAGTAAGTGTACTATTTCACATCCCCATATCTGATGAGAATCCACGTACTCAGACGTCCTCGCCAACATTTGGCGTTGTCATATTGGTACAGTGTTATTTCGTTGTACTTGCATTTTGCTCTCGCTTTTTGACTTTTAATTTTCTAGGAGGTGTGAGTTAGTGCCTGCTGTGTGCAAAATATTACTCAAGGGGTACTAATGCCTTGCTACTCAAATAGTACTGGTCCCTCAACCAGTACCATTCATATTCTCTGGGAACTTGTTATAAATGTAGAGTCTCAGGCCTACCCCAGAATCTGCATTTCAACAAGATCCCAGATGGTTCTTATGCACATTCAAGTTCAGGAAGCATTGTTTTAGGGGATATAAAGATCCATAAGATAAGGTAATTGTCCTCCGGAAATGGGGTAGGAGAGAAAAGGTGGCAGAGAGAGACCCTAAGGGAGCAAGGCTATTACAATGGATAGAATATGATGTTTGCACCAAGAGACATGAAAATAAAGTCTGGAGAGATCAAAGAGAGTCTCATGGGGAAGGCATCCCTTGCCTGGGTCAGGAGTAGTAGGAAGGGAGGAGGACAATTTATGTATTCTTAACTGCACTGTGGGATGCTTAATCTATCAAAAACCAGGAGTTAGATTGAGAGGAGCAGTGGGAGAGAGAAAGATCAGATTTTGAACTAGAGTGACAGACCAAATAAGAAAGAAAGATGGAAACCACGGGGATCTCATGATCCCCTATCTTGTAACTGTGCATGTATAAGATTGTAAGTATATATTTATATATATGTATTTATATATATGTATATATGTACATATATGTGTTTATGTATTTACATTATGTACATATATGGACATAAATGGATATGTTCATTCATTCAGAGAGGTCTCATTTTAGTTTGAGACCTCAGGACATAAAACGAATAGGACAGATACTGTGTGTTGTGCTATCATTAGCAGTGACAGCAGATTTCCTTTAGTGACAGTAAAGAACCTGCAAAGATCAAGACACAGGATACCAACAGCACCACAAAATATTGGTATGGAGATTGAGTACAAATAAAATTTCACGGGGCCCTAGCAGTCTCAGTCAGAAGAGCATGAGACTCTTGATCTTGGATTGTGAGTTCGAGACTCACGTTGGGTGTAGCGATTACTTCAATAAATAAATAATTTTTAAAAACCACAAGTATAATTTTATGTGTTTACATACGAATGTATAAACACATACCCAAGCAGAATAATTCTGATTTTAGTATTTAGATAGGTACCACTCCATATTTTCTGCTTGGTTTGAACATTATGATTGCTAGGAGCTAAGACTTGGAGTGAAGTTTCGTAAGTACTTAATTACTTAGGTCATAAGATAAACCAGGGCAGGAATAAAACACATTCAAAGCTAGTTTGTAGATTAACTCCAGGAAAAAATAATTGAAGAGAGAAAAACTTGTAAAAGACCGAGGATTTTTGTGATTGACATTCTTAAAACAGGCTGTCTCCTTTGTTACAACCTAACAAGTCTAAGAAGACATCATTGGAACTGAATTACAGTTTCTCCTGGGAAATGGAAATATTACAAAGTAGAGTGTAGTGAAAAGAATTTGGATTCCAGCAGACTAACATTGAGGTCTGGCTTCTCTGCTTACTCTGCTTGACCTTGGGCAAATTACTTTCTCTGAAATTCAGTTCCCTCGAGTGTAAAATTTAAAAAAAAAATTGTGCTATAGGGTTGTTCTGAAGATCAAATATTCCTCACACACCCCTTCCCCCCTTTTATTTAAAAATGTAAGACCCATTAAAAGAACTGCTAGGGGATTTTTTTAAAGGGGGAGGGAATATTGCGCTCTAACCTGACACAAGTAGATACAATATATTAAAGATGTGTTGAATAGGAGGCACCTTATTCTCAAAGCAAAATAACTGGGAAATGGGGAAAGCCATCAGATCAGGGAATCTGTGAACTGCAACTGTCACCTAGCTTTGCAGCCTGGAAGGAAACTGCTCAGATGCCCACGGAATCAGAGCTGAAGGCGGGGAACAGTGCCCCCTGGTGGACTACGAATGAAGAAAACACTCAGACTTTCAAATCTTGCAGGTGACTTCTGAACCTAATCCTTTTTTGCATATTGTGTTCGCCCTTGGCAAAAATATGTACGTTTTAATTGCATTATCTATCATTCTGGTTCAATTATAGGCATCTCATATTTCCTTGATTTTGTAGACGTACTTTTACAGAGCATAAATTCTTTTTTAAAGATTATTTATTTATTTATTTGACAGATAGAGATGACAAGTAGGCAGAGAGGCAGGCAGAGAGAGAGGGGGAAGCAGGCTCCCTGCTGAGCAGAGAGCCCGAAGTGGGGCTCGATTCCAGGACCCTGAGACCATAACCCAAGCTGAAGGCAGAGGCTTTAACCCACCGAGCCACCTAGGCGCCCCCAGAGCATAAATTTTAAATGTTTAATGATCACACCAATTTTTGGCTCTGGAAGCTCAGTGTCACTTGTTAGGGGACCCTAAGTTTCTGAGCCCTAATCCCAGGGGTATAAAGACTCACCAGGAAAACACCCTGAGCCTCAGCTTTCATATCTGTAAAATGAATTTGATAATCACCTGTCAAATGGTGTTCTTGGGCAAATCATGCAAAATAGTATCTGTCTTTTGAAGGTTGCAATTACTGCAAAATGCAAATTGTAATTATCACAATTTAAAGCAGGATTACTGAAAGAAATTAACTCCAAAAATTCATAGTAATAAATGCAACATGGAGTAGAACTAAGTTGCATGAAGATACCAGCCTGTCTTGATTACGAATGTGACTTGTACATATGTTTCTTCCCTCCAGAATGTCTTCATTCTGAGCTCTCAAACCAGTGCTGCTTGGTCGTGGGAGAAGGATCAAAAACTAACACTGAACACACCTATATTATCTGCCATGCTCTGAGGTTTCACACATACTTTTTCATTTAAACTTTCCACCAACGCATGGAGGAAGGTGTTGTTTCCATTTTCACAAGTAAGGAAACCAGGGCTCAGAAAAAGTAAGTGGCAGAGTCAACAATTGAACTCAAGTCTGTTTGGCATAGACGTTTCCTGTTCCCCAGTATTGCATGTCATTAAAACAACGTGCAGTCTGTTCTCCCTTCATCTTCGTGATTTTTTTTTTTAGATTTTATTTATTTATTTGTCAGAGAGAGAGAGAGAGAGTGAGAGCAAGCACATGCAGACAGAGTGGCAGGCAGAGACAGAGAGAGAAGCAGGCTCCCTGCCGAGCAAGGAGCCTGATGTGGGACTTGATCCCAGGATGCTGGGATCATGACCTGGGCCGAAGGCAGCTGCTTAACCAACTGAGCCACCCAGGCGTCCCCATCTTCGTGATTTTTGTTACACAAGAAATACCTCAATAAACTTCAAGGTGTTAATGTGGTTGTCTTCCTCCACAATTCCATAATTTCCCTTCTCTGCTCTCTAGGTCTGCCTACTCTGCATCCAAATGTAAACCAAAACCAAAACAGAATCTCCATATGTGTAGATATGGGAACCTTGGAGGGGACTCATAGGCAGTCTCCAAACCTTGCAGAGACATTGAGATTTGGGGAGACGGGAGCACCTGGAGAGACCAGGAAAGCTCCATGCCCTTTCCCACACACCTGGTCCTACACATCTTCTCCAGCTGGCTGTTCTTGAGTTATATCCTTCCATAATAAGCCAGTGATCTACTAGTAGGAGGAAGATGGCAGAGGAGTAGGAGACCTAAATTTCATGGGGTCCCAGGAGTTCAGCTAGATAGTTATCAAAGCATTCTGAACACCTACAAACTCAATAGGAGATGGAAGAGAAGAGCAGTAATTATAGGAACAGAAAAGTGATCACTTTCTGGAAGGTAGGATATGCGGAGAAGTGAATCTGAGGCGATATATAGGAAGGGAGACTGAGCGGGGAGGGGCTGGCCAGCGGTAGAGCAGCGGAGCACAAAATTAGAAGCTTCAGAAGTCTGCTCCCCTGAGGGATGTCTCTCTAGAGGCTAAGTGGGGGCTGGAGCCATCGAGGGGACAGTGTGGTCTCAGGACCACGGGGTCACAGAAAGATGAGAGGTGTCAGCCAGGCCACTGCTCTTCGAGGAGGGACCTCACAAGTGGCAGATATGGGGAGACTCACCTTCCTCCTCTGGGAGGAGGAGCATGGAAGCACGCTGCAGAAATCGGCTGGGTTTGGAGACTCCAAACAGGGCTGTACACCAGAGATAGAAATGCTTAGTCACAGGCCAGGTGAGCACGGAGAATGGCTGGAGAGCAGTGAGACGGGAGGGATTGACTGCTTTTCTACTCTAGGACTGGAGATTGGGAGGCCACCATTTTCGTTCCTGTCCTCCAAAGCTGTATGAAAAGCGTTCAGGGAAAAAAACTTCCGAAAGCAAACCCGGGCAGATTACTTAGCCTGGCCCCTGGCAAAGGTGGTGCAACTCTGCCTCGGGCAAAGACACTTGAGAATCTGCAAGAGGTCCCTCCCTCAGAAGATCAGCAAGAACATCCAGCCAAGGCCAAGTTCACCGATCAATGAGAACGTGGAACTCCAGAGCTAGGGGAAAGCAACACATAGAGTTCATGGCTCTTCCGCCCATGATTCTTTAGTCTTTCAAAGTTAAATTTTTTTAATTTGATTTTTTTCGTAATCTATTTTAAAAAATTTTTCCTCTTTCCTATTTTAACCTTTTTAAAAAAATTTTATTTATTTATTTGACAGAGACAGACAGCCAGAGAGGGAACACAAGCAGGGGGAGTGGAGAGGGAGAAGCAGGCTCCCTGCCAAGCAGAGAGCCCGATGTGGGGCTTGACCCAAGGACCCTGGGATCATGACCCGAGCTGAAGGCAGACAGTCAATGACTGATCCACCCAGGCGCCCCTCCTATTTTAACCTTTTAAATTATTTTATCTTATCAATACCTTTAAAAAATCTTTTTAAATATTCATTGTTATAGTCATATTCTATTTGCTCATTGTATTTAAGCTTATTTTTTGTATAAGTTTTTCTTTTTTTAAAATTTTGGGAGGCAGTTTCTTCTAACAGATCAATTTACACCTAAAATCAGGTGTGGCTCTGTTCTATTCACCAGTCCTATGTGTGTGTGTGTGTGTGTGTGTGTGTGTGTGTGTGTGTATGGATTTTTTCCCTCTCCTTTCTTCTCCCCCTGGTTTTGGGTCTCTTCCGATTTGATTAGTGTATATTTTTCTGGGGTCATAGTTACCCTTTTAGTATTTTGTTCTCTCATTCATCTATTCTTATCTGGATAAAATGACAAGGTGGAAAAACTGACCTCAAAAAAAAAAAAAAAAAAAAGGAGGCAGTACTGATAGGGCTAGGGGCCTAATCAATATGGACATTAGTAAGATATGAGAACTAGAATTCAGAATGACAATTATCAAGGTGCTAGCTGGGCTCAAAAAAGGCATGGAAGATATTAGGGAAACCCTTTCTGGAGAAATAAAAGAACTAAAATCTGACCACGTTGAAATAAAAAAAGAATTAATGAGGTGCAGTAAAAAATGGAGGCTCTTACTGCTAGGATAAATGAGGCAGAAGAGAGAATTCGTGATATAAAAGACCAAAGGATGGAGAATGAAGCTGAGAAAAAGAGAGATAAACAACTACTGGACCATGGGGGGAAAGTTTAAGAGATAAGTGGTGCCATAAGACAAAACAATATTAGAATTATTGGGATCCAGAAAAAGAAGAAAGAGAGAGAGGGGCAGAAGGTATATTGAACAATTTATAGCAGAGAATTTTCCTAATTTGGTGAAGGAAACAAGCCTTAAAATCCAGGCAGCACAGAGAACCCAACTCAAAATTAATTAAAAAAGGTCCACACCCTGTCATCTAAGACTAAAACTTACAAGGCTCAGTCACAAGGAGAAAATCCTGAAAGTAGTTGGGGGCAAGAGGTCTGTAATGTACAATGATAGAAATATTAGATTGGCAGGAGACCTATCCACAGAGACCTGGCAGGCTACAAAGGACTAGCATGATATATTCAGAGCACTAAATGAGAAAAATATGCCGCCAAGAATACTATATTCAGCTCAGCTGTCATTGAAAATAGATGGAGAGATAAAAAGATTCCAGGACAAACAAAAACGAAAAGAATTTGCTAACACCAAACCAGCCCTACAGGAAAGATTGAAAGGGGTCCTGTAAGCAAAGAGAGAGCCTAAAAGTAACAGACCAAAAAGGAACAGAGACAATATACAGTAACAGTCACCTTACAGGCAATAAAATAGCACTAAATTAATATCTTTCAATGGTTACCCTGAATATAAATGGACTAAATGCCCCGAACAAAAGACACAGGATATCAGAATGGATAAAAAAACAAGGCCCATCGATATGCTGTCTGCAAAAGACTCATTTTAGACCTAAAGACACCTCCAGATTTAAAGTGAAGAGGTGGAAAACCATTTACCATGCTAATGGACATCAAAGGAAACTGAGGTGGAAATCCTTAGATCAGATAAATTAGATTTTAAGCCAAAGACTATAATAAGAGATGAGGAAGGACACTATCTCATACTTAAAGGGTCTGTCCAACAAGAAGATCCAACAGTTTTAAATATCTATGCCCCTAAAATGGGAGCAGCCAATTATATAAACCAATTAATAACAAAATCAAAGAAACATATTGACAATAATACAATAATAGTAGGGAACTTTAACAATCTCCCCTCAATGAAATGGACAGATCATCTACACAAAAGATCAACAAGGAATTAGAGGCTTTAAAAGACACACTGGACCAGATGGACATCACAGATATATTCAGGACGTTCCATCCCAAAGCAACAGAATAGACATTCTTCTCTAGTGCACATGGAACATTCTCCAGAATAGATCACATCCCTGGGGTCACAAATCACGTCTCAACCAGTACCAAAAGATTGGGATCATTCCCTGCATATTTTCAGACCACAGTGCTTTGAAACTAGAATTCATCAACAAAAGGAAAGTTGGAAAGAACTCAAATACATGGAGGCTAAAGAGCATCCTACTAAAGAATAAATGGGTCAACCAGGAAATTAAAGAAGAATTGAAAAAATTCATGGAAACAAATGAAAATGAAAACACAACTGTTCCAAATCTTTGGGATACAGCAAAGGCAGTCCTGAGAGGAAGTATATAGCAATACAAGCATTTCTCAAGAAACAAGAAAGGTCTCAAGTACACAACCTAACCCAACACCTAAAGGAACTGGAGAAAGAACAGTAAATAAAGCCTAAACCCAGCAAGGGAAGAAAAAATAATAAAGATCAGAGCAGAAATCAATGAAATAGAAACCAAAGAACAGTAGAACATATCAACGAAACTAGGACCTGGTTCTTTGAAAGAATTAATAAGATTGATAAAACCCTGGCCAGATTTATCAAAAAGAAAAGAGAAAGGACCCAAATTAATAAAATCATGAATGGAAGAGGAAGGATCACAACTAACACCAAAGAAATACAAACAAATTATAAGAACATATTACGATCACCTATATATCAGGAAATTTGAAAATCTGGAAGAAATGGATGCATTCTTAGAGACATGTAAACTACCAAAACTGAACCAGGAAGAAATAGAAAACCTGGGCAGGACCATAACCAGTAAAGGGATTGAAGCAGTCATCAAAAATCTCCCCAAAACAAGAGGCCAGGGCCAGACGGCTTTCCAGGGGGGAATTCTACCAAACATTTAAAGAAGAATTAATACCTATTCTCTTGAAACTGTTTCAAAAAATAGAAATGGAAAGAAAATTTCCAAACTCATGTTATGAGGTCAGCATTGCCTTGATCCCAAAACTAGACAAAGATCCCATCAAAAAGGAACATTACAGACCAATATCCTTGATAAACATGGATGCAAAAATTCTCACCAAAATACTAGCCAATAGGATCCCACAGTACATAAAAAGGATTAATCACCAGGACTAAGTGAGATTTATTCCTGGGCTTCAAGGTTGGTTCAACATCTGCAAATCAATCAATGTGAAACAATACATTAATAAAAGAAAGAACAAGAAACATATGATACTCTCAATAGATGCTGAAAAAGCATTTGACAAAGTACAGCATCCTTTCTTGATCAAAACTCTTCACAGTGTAGGGATAGAGGGCACATATCTCAATACCATAAAAGCCATGTATGAAAAACCCACAGTGAATGTCATTCTGAATGGGGAAAATATGAGAGCTTTCCCCTAAGGCCAGGAACATGGCAGGGCTGTCCACTATCACCACTGCTATTCAACATAGTATTAGAGGTCCTAGTCTCAGCAATCAGACAACAAAAAGAAATAAAAGGCATCTGAGTTGGCAAAGAACAACTCAAACGTTCACTCTTTGCAGATGATATGATACTTTATGTGGAAAACCAAAAGACCCCACTCCAAAACTGTTAGAACTCATACAGGAATTCAGTAAAGTGTTAAGATATAAAATCAATGCACAGAAATCAGTTGCATTTCTATACACCAACAACAAGACAGAGGAAAGAAATTAAGGAGTTGAACCCATTTACAGTTGCACCCCAAACCATAAGATACCTAGGAATAAACCTAACCAAAGAGGCAAAGAATCTGTATTCAGAAAACTATAAAGTGGGGTGCCTGGGTGGCTCAGTGGGTTAAAGCCTCTGCCTTCGGCTCGGGTCATGATCCAAGGGTCCTGGGATCGAGCCCCACATCGGGCTCTCTACTCAGCAGGGAGCCTGCTTCCCCCTCTCTCTATGCCTGCCTCTCTGCCTCCTTGTGATCTCTGTCTGTCAAACAAATAAATAAAATCTTTAAAAAAATAAATAAAGAAAACTATAAAGTACTCATGAAAGACATTGAGGAAGACACAAAGAAATGGAAAAATGTTCCATGCTTATGGATTGGAAGAACAAATATTGTGAAAATGTCTATGTTACATACAGCAATCTACATGTGTAATGCAATCCCTATCAAAATACCATCAAGTTTTTTCAAAGAAATGGAATAAATAAGCCTAAAATTTATATGGAACCAGAAGAGGCCCCAAATAGCCAGAGGAATGTTGAAAAAGAACACCAAAGTTGGAGGTATCACAATTCCAGACTTCGAGGTCTATTACAAAGCTGTCATCATCAAGACAGTATGGTACTGGCACAAAAACAGACACATAGATCAATGGAACCGAATAGAGAGCCCAGAAATGGATCCTCAACTCTATGGCCAACTAATCTTCAACAAAGCAGGAAAGAATGTCCCATGGTAAAGACACAGTCTCTTCAACAAGTGGTGTTGGGAAAATTGGACAGCCATGTGCAGAAGAATGAAACCGGACCACTTCCTTACACCACGCACAAAAACAGGTTCAAAATGGATGAAAGACCTCAATGTGAGAAAGGAATCCATCAAAATCCTTGAGGAGCACACAGGCAGAAATCTCCTTGACATCAGGTACAGCAACTTCTTCCTAGAAACATCACCAAAGGCAAGGGAAGCAAGGGCAAAAATGAACTATTCGGACTTCATCAAACCTTTTGCACAGCAAAGGAAACAGTCAACAAAACCAAAAGACAACTGACAGAATGGGAAAAGATATTTGCAAATGACATATCAGATAAAGAACTAGTATCCAAAATCTATAAAGAACTTCTCAAACTCAACACACAAAGAACAAATAATCCAATCAAGAAATGGACAGAAGACATGGATAGACATTTCTGCAAAGAAGACATCCAAGTGGCCAACAGACACATGAAAAAGTGTTCAACATCACTCAGCGTCAGGGAAATACAAATCAAAACCACAGTAAGATACCACCTCACACGAGTCAGAATGGCTAAAATCAACCAGTCAGGAAATGACAGATGTTGGCGAGGATGCAGAGAAATGGGAACCCTCCTGCACTGTTGGTGGGAAGCAAGCTGGTGCAGCCACTCTGGAAAACAGTTTGGAAGTTCCTCAAAAAGTTGAAAATAGGGCTACCCTATGACCCAGCAATCGCATTACTGGGCATTTACCCTAAAGATACAAATGTAATGATCCAAAGGGGCATGGGCACCTGAATGTTTATAGCAGCAATGTCCACAATAGCCAAACTATGGAAAGAGCCCAAATGCCCATCAACAGATGACTGGATAAAGAAGATGTGATATGTATATACACACATATGTATATGTGTGTGTGTGTGTATAGTATTCCGCTATATGTATGTATGTATATAATGGAATACTACACAGCCATCAAAACCCCCCAGAAATCTTGCATTTGCAACTATGTGGATGTAACTAGAGGATATTATGTTAAGCAAAATAAGTTAATCAGAGAAAGACAATTATCATATGATCTCTCTCATATGAGGAATGTGAGAGGCAGGGTGGGGGTTCGTGGGGAGAAGGGAGGGGAAAATGAAACAAGATGGGACTGGGGAGGGAGACAAACCATAAGAGACTCTTAATCTTAGGAAACAAACTGAGGGTTGCGGGGGGGGGGGTCAGTAGGGGGAGGGATGGGGTGGCTGTGTGATGGATGTTGGGGAGGTATGTGCTATGGTGAGTGCTGTGAATTGTGTAAGACTAATTATTCACAGACCTGTACCCCTGATACAAATAATACATTATATGTCAATAAAAAACAAAAAGCAAATAACCCTTGTAGAACATTCAGGGAGACCTGGCCTGCTGTGAGCATTACCTACTATTGGCTATAGGGACATAGAGTCACAGCCTGAGAAGTACACAGGAACAGGGAGAATTTTCCATTTTATTGTCTGGTTGGTTGGGCCAACCACTTATTTAAACAAAACTCTTCCCTTTGCCTTTTAAAAAGTCATTTGGCTCAATGATATCTTTGAATCTTCTAATTTCACAAATTTTATCAGCTAATATTTGAGTTTACTATTTGAAAAATACTTTGGTGGTCATATATAAATATGCCTCCACTTTGTGTATATACACTATACAATGTCAAATTTTAAAAAAGCAGAATACAAAGATAAACAGATTCCAATTAAAACTACGTACATATGGATAGAAAAAGAGTGAGGGAATGTTAATGTGATTATCTTTGGATAGAGCAATTACAGATGATTTTTATTATGTTTTTTGATAATGAACATGAACTACATTTGTAATCTGAAAGAAATCTTTTTTTTTAAATAAAGATTTTATTTATTTATTTGACAGAGAGAGAGAGAGGTATGACTGGGGGGAGTGGCAGAAGGAGAAGGAGATGCAGACTCCCCACTAAGAAGCGAGCCCAATGTGGGGCTTGATCCCAGGACCCTGAGAACATGACCTGAGCCCAAGGCAGACGCTTAACAGACTCGGCTACCCAGGTGCCGCTCCCCTCCAAAAGAAATCTTCTTAATATAAAATTACATATATATTTGATGTCATAGCAGAGTCTCAAGGAGCTCAAAATCACAGCTGTGTACATATTTCAAGGTTAGTGTGTTGTTTGTGGAATAACTTGAGGGCAATGACCTTGGGAAATACTATTTTGAAAATGTAAAACTCAAATAGGAAAGGACAGTTTACTTGGGGTGTGTGTCCCCCACCCAGTGGAATTATAGGAGTCAAGTTGCATTTTCAAAACCCACAGCCCTTTCTCCATCTTTTCTGGATGGTTCAGGTGACAATTTGCTTTATGTTTGTTACATAGGGAAGTATGTAATAATATGCAGAGTGCTTGCTCGGAAGATTCCTGAGATAGATCACATTTGGTTTTATAATACAGAACCAAATTTCCCAGATATCTTTGGAGAAAAATTTAAAAACCCTAAATACTAATACCCTGAAAAGTTTCAGATCACAAAATAAAATCCTTGAAGAGGGAAATACATACTGGAATAAGGAATGTGGTGAGATTGTTCAAGGGTGCCAAGTTGTCCGTTACAGAAGGAAAGCGCATTCCCTTTGGGCAGGATGGTGGAGATGAAAAATAGTCAGCCCAGGAACATTCCATTAAGCTACTAAGTAAACTTAGTATTTCTGCAAGCTGCTTGAACACTCATGCAGTATGATTCCTTGTCTGCAGAAGCCTGGCTAAGAGGATGCCCACCTCTCTTTCCCTCTTTGAAGTCAGCTATCTAGGCATCTCTGTCTTTGGGCATCAATGAGTTTACCTGTGATGAGTTGCATTTCCCCTATATTGGAGGTTTTGGAGAAGAGACAGAGAGCTACTAAAGGGTCAGACAAGGAGGTTTTGGTCATGTTGGAAATAGCAGAGGGAGGACACCAGACACACTCTGAATAAAGAAGAAGGACAAAGGAATGGCTGGAGGACCCTGAGAGTAGGGTTCTGGGCTTGGTGTCAGTGCCAGCTCGGGTAAGATGGCAGCGCAGGGGCAGGGAGAGCATGAAGCAAGGATTGCCCCGACTGAGGCATATAGTTTGAGGGCATATAGGTCATCTGGTTTAAAAAAAATGATGTTTTTGGTACTCAATTTCTTTATTAAATTATTTAAATCACTTCCTGTCCCCTCCCATTCATACTAGATTATTTGAGTGAAGAGAATCCCATCTGTCTCATCCCCCCAGTATTTAATAGTCTCCATTTTCCCATTTTCTTTACTCAGATCCTCTAAGTAATAAAACATCATAAATGATTCTACTGAGCTCTTCCAGATTGTATACTCTACAATAGACAGCACTGAGGTGGATCAAAATGTAGTGATGAGTCAAGGTCTGGATGACTATTTACAATTGGAAAGTAAGAGAGTTGGGGGTTCCTATGCAAGAAAGCATTTGTGAAGAGGAATCTCGAGTGTGGACTATGCCAGAGTCAGAACCATGAGGATGGAATTCAGCAGGTTGCAACCACTAGATGAAGGCTATGCATTGACTGGCTGGGAACAGTGTTTGGTGGAGAGGGTGCCAAGAGAGAGGCATATTACAGTGATGGGAATGACTCAGCAGAACCACTGGAATTTCCCAGGTGGCTTACCCACAATTTCCTCCCTGTGCCCATATTGCAATGTGGTTGTCATGCTGTGATGTGCCAGTAGACTGAGTTGCTCCAATAAACAATACCAGCTACTGAAAATAGTTTTCACCAAGCACCTGTGTCCGTCTTGAACCTAGCTGGAGTTTAAATGGTTCTGGAATTGAGCTTTTTTCTGTGTTAGGTGTCTGCTCATCCTCAATATCATCCTATGGTGTAAAATTCAGATTTCTGAGCCTGCCACTCCAGGGTGTCCACAGTCTAATCCAGTGCTGCCCATTAGCTCTAGTTTTTCGATAGTGTGCATGCTCCATCCAACCTGATTTACTCTTTATCATTGTGAATTCTCAACTCTGCAGTGATGCCTCGTAGCTTTCCCTCCCTTCTCCACTCCACTTATCCAAGTCTCAACTACCACCCAAGATACTCACTTTCCTGGAAGCCTCACTCCCAGCCTAGTGTGAAACCCTACAGTCCCAAAGATCAGTCTCACTTACTTGTCACTACACATAATACATCCTGTTGCTAGTCAACTCTTTCGCTGGCGCATTATATCCTACACTCAATTAGATTTTAAACTCTTAAAGCTGTAGACTGTATTTTGTAGCCCTTTGTAATCTCAGATTTCGTGTCTTTAGATGAAGCCCCAATGTTTGCTTATTCCTCTAAAAAAGACAATAGAATCCATATTGTTATCTCAGGAATAAAGCTTAGCAGTAGTAACAGTAGCAGTAGTAAAAGTGCCCAATTAAGAGCCACTCAGGCACTGCAATAAGCTTCTTACTGACATTATTTAAGTTAATCCTTCAGTGACACATATTTTCCTCTCATTTTATATATGAGACTACTGAGAATTAGTAGAGAAGACAAGAAATGAGAAATAGATTTTTCCCTAAAGAGTGAGAGTTGAATATTTACCATTAGCCATTCATTCCTTTGGCTTAGACTTGGCATTTTTTTTTTTTTTTTTTGACATGAAAAAAATTACTGAGAGGGTAAGCCAGTGGCTTGTTGAGAGTATGTGGCTCCTGGGAGAGCAAAAGCAGTGGTGAGGGGATGGGTACAGTGAAAGGAAGAAGGCAGAAGAGGAAGTGGAGGTACTGGCATTGGGGATAAACTTGCCCTTCCTAAAATAATTCATTTGTCTTTCCCTCTCTTTCTTTTCCCTGCTCATCTGAGGCCAACCATTTGTGCTGACCTTCCTGAAACCCACCTGCTCACTCAGCTACCTCGGACTAGGGGGTCATGTTTTAAGTCATAGGTTTACCACACATAATGGGGCCCAATCAATCATTCCAGGACCTGCTGTAGGATCTGACCTCAGTATCTCTTCCTATTTTAGGAGTATATGGTTTAAGAGTTTTCATAATTGGCTGGAACAAGCTGATATTAAACTCAAATGAGTACCGCTAGTGAAAGTCAAATATTTGAGCTCTGCAGGAAATTTATGCCTATAAACTGTCCTCACCCCCTTCACATAGAAACGTTGAACAGACTCCAAGCCCTTTTCAAACAGCCATTTCTGACATATCCTCATTTCCCCTTCCCCATCATCTGCAAACCACTGATAAGAACAACTGTGAACAGGGAGATCAAGGCAGGACAGCGCTTAAGGTTCGCTCTCTTGGCCTGACGTGCCCTGGCCATGCCCACTTTCTCTGGGAGCTGAGCCATTTCCATGCTTTAAAGATCAAACAATTCAGAGATACTGCTTCTGTTTGGAAAAGCATGGCCACTGGGTCTCCAGTGTCCCCAAACACCTCATGAGGAAATTGCTACACATGAATGTAAATGGAACAAGGAAAGTATCATATCTCTGAGGATTCTCTTCAGAGAGGGTACTGAAGACATGAGGGTCTGAAGACATTCTTTAAAAGCCTGTTGGAGAAGGAAGCTGAAGAAGAGACCCATCCCCTGAACTTAATGTAAGTGGAGTTAGTCTGAAAAATAATCTGTGGGAAAAACTGGAAGAACTGATGACTCCTCTGAGAGTAGAGGAAGGGAGAAAGGAAGGAACGGAGGAGGGGATGAGGAGGCCAGTGAAATGGAGCCACCTGACGTGCCTACTCCCCGTGACCCCAGAATCTCCAGGAAAGTTTTGGGTGTGAGTAGATTTTTTTTTTTTTAATAGGAACTGATAAAAAGGTGGCATTTTGCATCTGAACAATACATAAATGGACCTAGATTCAGAGAAAAGAATGAGGAAGAAAACTATGAAACTGGGAATTTTAAGACCTATTTCCTCAAGTGTGTAAGGATTGGGGCATTCTTTGCTGATGCCTGGTTTGTATAAATGGGTTTAACATACCCTGAAAGTTTTGTAATGACACTGCTCATGGTTTCCTAGCAACACTGGCGGTCAGGATGTTGTTGGCACCCTGAGCTTCACGCAAATTCCTTTGCTTGGCTCGTTCAGCCTGACGGTTGTATTCCAGGGAGGGGAGTGGTTTTAAGTCCCATTATTTAATAACAGTAACCCGAGAAATTCCACTCCCAGAGGAGGAAATCTAAGACAAGTGTTAGCATGGGGCATTTCTTATCCATCAACTATGGAAGTGAGCCTTAAAATCTCTTGCTCAAGTGCCCCATTAAAAAATGATTAAAAATCCTGTAACCCTTGATATATTTTTAAGTTAACATAATTATATGGAAACATTTAGTATACTCTTTTATGTCTGGCCTTTTCCTCTCAACATAGGGTCTCTGAGATTCATCCATTTTGTTGTCTGTATCAGTGATTCATGCTTTTGGTATTACTGAGTAATATTCATTATATAAATACATCACAGTTTGTCCATTCTTCCCTTTCTAGAAGTTTCCAGTGTTTTGGATTATGAATCCAATTTCTCTAAACATTCTCATACAAGCCTGTTATGATGATTTCCACATTAATTTTTTTTCTTGGATACATTTTTAAGATTTGCTGGAATTTCTGAGTTATAGGGTATGTGTATACATGTATATTTCATTTATTAAAAATAAATATTTATATTTATTTTTCATTTCATTTCATTTCATAATAAACTGCCAAACAATTTCACAAAGTGGTTGTACAATTTTATACTCTCACCATCAGTGTATGGGAATTCTGGTTGTTCCATATCCTCACTGACACTTGGTATTGTTAGTCTTTTTAACTTTAGCTGTTCTGGTGGTATGAAATGAACTCATTGAAGCACATTTCCCTCAGAGCTAATAACGTTGATCTCTAATGACTTTATGTGACATTCATATGTTATTTTCTGGTGAAATTTCTATTCAAGTTTTTGATCATTTTTAAAGATAGAAATCGTAATATAATCTATTTAGCCTAAGTGCACTGCAATAGCATTAAATGTTTCTAGAACAACTACTCAAACTAAAGGCAAAGATTGTCAGACTGAATAAAAATGTAACTATCTCATGATTATATATAAGGACACACAAACGTTGAAAGTAAAAACCTGAGAAAATAAATCTATAAACACTAACCAAAAGAAAACTGATATTTAAAAAAGGCAAAAAATATTACTAGAGATAAGGAGTGGCATTTTTAATTGAAGAAACAGTTCATGACCAAGATGATACAACAATACAAATAAATACGATACAATACAGTAAAATACGAGTTAAATCCTTTTGACTTGGATGATCATAAAAATAAAACATGTAAAATCTTATGGGATGCAGCAAAAGCTGTATTTAGAGGAAAATTAATGGGCTTAAATGTGTGTACTAGGAAAGAAGAAAAGCTGAATACCAATTTATCAATCACAATTATCCTAGGGTAGAAACAGCCAAGTAAAATCAAAGAGAGGAAAAGAAAGAAAATAATAAAGACAGGAGCAGAAATTAATGAAAGTGCAAAGAAATGCACAATAGAGACTATTAATAGAGCCAAATGTTTTCTAAAAAAATAATGTTAGTAAGTTCTTAATGAGACTGATCAATATAAAAAGAAAAGGCACGATTCACTGATATTGGGCTTAGAAGGGCAGGTATTATCTCAGAACATGTAAATATCACATGAACATAATATGAGGACATTATCTTAACTGATTCCTTGCATAGACTTTGCTACTTGAAGAGATTATGCTTCTTTTCTTTTCTTTTTTTTTAAGATTTAATTCATTTATTTGACAGAGGGAGAGACAGCAGAGAGAGGAACACAAGCAGAGGGGAGTGGGAAAGGGATAAGGAAGCTCCTTGAGGAGCAAGGAGCCCAACATGGGGCTGGATCCCAGGATCCTGGGATCATGACCTGAGCCGAAGGTAGATGCTTAACTGACTGAGCCACCCAGGCACCTGATTATGCTTATTTTCTTAAAGAGGTATTCAAGTCAATTTGGCAGGGTTTTTTGTAGTAAAATAATACATTGGCATTTTAGTTGCTAATCTGATGTTTTTTCAGTTTAGTTAGAGTGACCCAGTTCTACAGCTTGAAAAACCCTTTGCAAACCAACCTAGTTGGGTCTTTGCATAAGTAAAGCAGAATACCAGACATTGGCCCCAAATTATTCCAGACGATGGGCAGGCTTGCCATTGGCCCAGTTGGATCCTTTCTCTTGAATTTTAATGTGTAAATTTTCTCCGTTGTATGTGCACACAAGATCATGTCTTATGTATATTTATATCCTGCACATAGCAGACTGAGTAGAATTGTGCCCAGTAGAGGCAACATGGGAGGAAAAGTATGGGGGCAGGAAATAACATGGTGTGTTCAGGGAAGAGCAACTTATCTGGCTGCAGAATAAAAGATTTGGGGGAGGAACACCTGTGTGGCTCAGTCAGTTAAGTGTCTGCCTTCAGCTCAGGGCATGATCCCAGGGTCCTTGGATCAAGCCCTGTGTCAGGCTCCCTGATCAGCCGGAAGCCTGGTTCTCCCTCTCCCTCTGCCCTCTGCCTGCTGTTCATGCTCTCTCTCTCTCTCAAGTAGATAAATAAAAATCTTAAAAAGAAAAAACAACATTTGGGGGAATTCTGAGGGGAGAAGCTGGCAGGATAGATGGACTTGGTTCTGGTTGTGAAAGATTTTGAAAGAGATATCTTCCTGTAAATGCTTGGGACTCACCAAAGATTTCCAAACATGGAGGTGACATAAGCAAACTTGTTTGCTTATGCATGTTATGTGTTGTATTCTCTTTCCTAGAGTAACATATATATATATTATATATAAAATATATATAATATATATATGTAACATATATATGAAGTCCTCAAAATATTTTTGACTGATTAATTGATTGATAGACTCTCTTTTATGAGTTAACATGCCAACTTGCGTATACAAAGTGTTGTGGAAGATAGTTCTCTTCCTGTAAGAGTTTAAATACAGTGAGGAGATAATATTTATACACATAATACAGAAAGAAAAATGGACCAGGAGTAAAAGAACATGAATTCTAGATCCATCTCCTCCATTTTGGTTGTTTATAAAACACATAGTAGGGGTGCCTGGGTAGCTCAGTTGGTTAAACGTCTGCCTTCAGCTCAGGTCCTAATCCTGGGGTCCTGGGATCGAGCCCCAACTTGGGCTTTCTGCTCAGCAGGGAGCCTGCTTCTCCCTCTCCTGCTCCCCCTGCTTGTGCTCTCTCTGTCAAATAAACAAATAAAATCTTTAAAAACCCAAATATTTAGTAAGCATCCATGATGTGTCAGATAGCTGCTAAATTTTAGATATATACTGATCGGCTAAATAGACATGGGCTTTGTTCTCACAGAACTTTTGTGTTCAGTGGAGGATAAAGATATCAAACAATCACCAAAGTTTATTCAACAAATATATATTGAGTATCTAATATATACCAGACCCTGTTCTAGGTGCTTGAGGTGATGATGAAGAAGCAGACAGAGATCTGTGACCACAGAGGGTTTACATTCTAGTGGGAGAAGACAGAAAATAAGCTCTAGACAAAAATAGGTAAGGTATCACATCTTATTAGATGACAGGTATTATGGAAAAAGAAATTAAAAGTCAGGTAAAAGTTTTTAGTAATGGAGGGGGGTTGCAGATAAGAGTTTGGAATAGGTTGACATTTGAAACAGGACAGAGTGGCCTCATTGGCAAGGGGATGTATAAGCAAGGACTTAGAAGAGTTTGGGAAATTAACAGTGTAGACATCTGGGGGAAATGTATTTCTGGCCAAAGAAACAGCCAATGTAAAGATCCTAACACAGAGAGCATTCTGGAATGTTCCTGGCCTAGCAATGAGGCCAGATAATCTGAGCCATAGTAAGCTGAGGCGGGGGTGGGGTGGGGTGGAAAGCAGGTATCAGAAAGGTGGTGCCGATTTTGTAGGATCTTGTGGGTCATTGCAAGGACCTCACTTTTCAATAAAAGATAAAGGGCTAATATCAAGAGCCTTTAAAGTGTGTCTCTAGCATCTTTACCCTTATCTATTCTTTGAATCCTCCCCAAAGCTAGAATTCTAGAAATTCTCTAGTTTGCTCCAGGCGATTCCTGGATACAGTGCTGGAGCTAGGGTACAAGGGAGTTTTGTTAATAAAATGTTCATCTAATGTTTTGTCCAGAGTTGCACTGCTTCTTAGATTTTCACATGGTGTTTAGATGTTAAAGTGCCTTCCTAATCTCTCTGGGTTGTCACTTCAAGAGAACCATGTGCATGGTATGAAGAAGGGAAACAGGAACTAGCAGAATAGAGCACCCCATTAAAAAAAAGAGCATGGGGCGCCTAGGTGGCTCAGTGGGTTAAGCCTCTGCCTTTGGCTCAGGTCATGATCTCAGGGTCCTGGGATCGAGCCCTGCATCAGGTTCTCTGCTCAGCAGGGAGCCTGCTTCCCCCTGCCTCTCTGCCTACTTGTGATCTCTGTCTGTCAAATAAATAAATAAAATCTTTAAAAACAACAAAACAAAACAAAACAAGGAGCCTGTCTATTTGTGGCATTTGTAGGTGACATCAAATAGGCAGTAGTTCCTTCCTGCTTATCCCAGACGTGGGCCAGTTGCACTAAGAAAATCTTGAATAGTTTATTTTGTGCACTTTAGGGTTTAGTTTTTCTTCCCAGCCTTCCAAATATGTTTAGAAGTCTCTTGACCGCAAAGAATGTATCTTCTATCATGTATAATTAGTGTTCAGTGGGGTGCTGTCCATAACAGAATCTTGGCGAAGATCTGTTGACTATAATGATCACATGGATTTAAGCAGGAAAATAAAACTCAAAGCCATAAATCTTTGAGTTCTTTATTTTGGTGGTCTGTACTGATGCGACTATAGACCAGTGCATTTATCTCCTTTTCCTTCTGCCATTTAATCACCTAGTGGTGTTTCCAGATAAGAAATGCAAATGGAATTTATTACCTAACTGGCCCGTGTATAACTCACGTATCCTAGGGTATGGATGCTTGCAGAATTGTTTCGTGTCATGAATTCAGCTGCTAATGGATGAGTTACCATTGTGAAGAACTGCTCTCCCCTCAGCTGCAGAGACCTCTTGAATGTTGTCAATATTTGGAGGCAACTGGAAAAGGGAGCCCTCTTGAGTGACAAATGGCTAAATATTCAGAATTTCCATGTGGACTGGGAAGATAACTCAATCCCCCCCCTTGCTAAACTGAGGAATCTCAGAGTTCCTGGCAGTGAGGAACCCCCCCAGAACCTGCTTGAAATGATCCTTAGGAGTGAAGGAGTTAACTGAGGACGGCGGCTTTATCTTGCGTCCAATGGACTTGTGGTTTGCTGGTGAAAGTCTCTGGTAAATGATTGTTAGAGACGTCTCATGGGTAGCTGTTGCTAGTCACTGCGTTTCAAAAGCCTGTTGATTCCTCTGCAAGGTGGTACAGCACCCTCTGTCCCTTTCTTCATTTCTGATTCATTCAGGTCCTCCTGCAAAAGATCTACCAGATTCATGAACATGAACGACGAAGAAAATAACACCATCTATGACACAGTCCATAAGGAAGGGCTGTATGAGCTTCCAGACCAGCCAGAAGAGGATGAAGTTCCTCTTTATGATAACATCCACGGAGGCCTGCCAGAAAGCAATGTCTCTGCCACTGATCTGGAAACCCACGAATATGACTCTGTTTATGTGGCTGGAAGTGAGGAGAAGGGCTTGACCTCTTCCCAGCCAGAAGCAGCAGAATACCTCCTGCCTGATGAGGATCTTGCCCAGGATCTTCACCCAAAGGAGCAGCAGGAAGACCAGGGCATCTCAATGGAAGAGTTACACTCACCCACCCAAGACGAGGAGCCGGGCCCGGAGACACCCCAGAAGGATGGAGACAGGAAGACGGGAGCCCTGCTTTCCCCCCAAAACTTCACCATCCAGCAGAGCAGGGCCTTCTTCATCAGCAATTCTGCTGCTGATGGCTTGGAAGAAAACAACCCAGCTTCCACGCACCCTGAGATCAGCCTGTTTGTGAAGGTAAGGGCTGTCTCTGATAGGAACCCTTGCATGGGTGGGTGGACTAATTGGGGTCTTCTTTTGCTCCAAGTGTCCAGGAAGAGATGCGGGATGTCATGGTCTTTGGATCTCAACACATACTCAAGAGTAGGGCTGGTTAAATGAGTCAATTCCAGAGTTCCCTCCGGGCTGCTCCAAAGTATAAGAATTGGAAAGTGCATTTAAATTGTGTGTCTCAACCGTGGACTTTATAGACCACAGGCAAAGCATGTTTTTTAGAGTTCACTTCCAAGTGAGCAGAAAATGGAGCTCAAATCCTTACCTGTGTGACAGGCATTGAGTATATTTTCCCGAATGGTTAGATTTCTTTTGTCAACTCAGTTTGCAAAAATGAAACCAAGTCTTGCGAGAGGAAATCGAATCCACAGTCAGCCAGGCACCGGAGTTTCCTTCTTAGTATTTCTAAGGTCACAGATAACTTCAGATATATGGTCAATAAACGTTACCTCTGTCACTGAGCCTGCCCTTTCGGCATCAATATAACTAAAATATCTGATGAATAGTGAGATGATTTCAGTGGTAAGAGTATTAAGACGCTAATAGCCAGTATTAATGTTTAATGCTTAGATAGATAGATTCTCAGAACTTAGATACTCAGAACTTTAATGCTTATGATGATGTAGAAACTCAGAACCTCGGTAATCTTTGTTTTAGACTGATATTATGGTAAAGACTATTTATTACAATGTTATCAAAACATAAAAAAAGCATTCCAGGGCTATCTTTACGAATCATCTTTATGATTCATAAATCATGATTTATAAATCAAAGATGATTCATCTTTATGAATCACGAGGGCAGAAAGTTTTTCCCCAACATCCACTCCCTGACAATATTCATATTTACACTTTTCTTAGTATGAAGACCACGTATTAATAAATACTGTTGTTTCAACCCGCAAAACCCTCAGTTCACACTTATTTGTCCCCTTTGTGGTTTCTAATAACTCCAGTAAAATAGACTTTATTTGCTCATTGAGGATATTATTATTTTTTGACTTTGTATTTTTCCCTAGTTGTTTTGTATGTAAATTGCATCTCCTTTATTCTACCACAAGGTTTTTAAAGAGCAACTAGCAGGAGTGTCTGGCTCATACTTAGGGACCCCTCAAAACTTGCCTGGTATTATGTTATTGGGGGGGCGTGGGAGGGCTGTGAGAGACGAGGAGGGAACTTACTGTCAAGAAATCAGCAGTGTGGTGCAGGAGACAGATTTGCACGTGGTTAATTTCGGTGAAAGAGAGGCTCCGGCTGAGCATGGTGGGTATTCCCGGGAAGGAGCAATCAAGTGTGCAGGAAGGAATCAGGAGAGGCTCCACTGAGGAGGTGACTGATGTTCAAACAGGTGCATATAAGCAGCCTTCCAGCTTCCAAATCCACATCACTGTTATGTTAGTTAAAAAACAAAACAAAACAAAACCCACAAAACCCCGCACTTAGTGAGGACTAGTGGTGTAGTTTTCTCAGGACAGAATCATCCATGCAACTTTATGCAGCCGACAAGGTGGATCGTGGTCACTGGCGACACCCATTAAGACATTTGTAAATTTGGCGGAGTGTTGATTTCCCCAGAAGTTAGCCTGCTACTGGTGCTGAAGCAACAGAAGTAGGAGAAAACATAAGTATTGGCATCTCCTGCTGGTATGGGCAACAGGAAAAACTGTTTGAAGAGAATGTGTGGTCCTATGTTAATTAAGATCTGTAGTTCCCGAAAGCAAATATTGGCTTTAACGAACTCTTTAGGTTTACATTCTTTTTAATGTAATTGTTAAGTAAGATGCCTCAGCTCCTATGTGGGCACTCTTTTTTTTTTTTTAAGGTTATATTTATTTATTTGACAGAGAGAGAGAGATCACAAGTAGACAGAGAAGCAGGCAGAGAGACAGGGGAAGGAGGCTCCCCGCCGAGTGGAGAACCCAATGTGGGGCTCGATCCCAGGTCCCTGAGATCATGACCTGAGCCGAAGGCAGTGGCTTAACCCACTGAGCCACCCAGGTGCCCTGGGGCACTCTTTTTTTAAAGATCTTTAGCAGCACTTAGTAAGAAGAGCGACGCTCACCATCCCTGCTTCCCCATCCCGCACCATCCCCACCGAGGCTCTTTATTCAGTGTTGAATGGAAAATAAACGCAAAGGCAGAGCCTTCAGGGGGCTTCTCTCCTTGCTTGGGAGTGGAGGGTCTAAGTGTCACCTGCTCAGGCTGCTCCCTCCCCCCAGCTCTGGGGTGTGGGGACCGTAGAATGCTGGAAGGCTCCTGGTGTCATTCTTCCCCTGAGCCATTGTGGCGCAGACCACTTGGGCTGCATCATAACGTACTCACTTGCATGCATTTTCAGCTGTCCTAGACAAGCCAGGAAAATGTCATGTGGGTTTGTCACTGTGTGTTCAACCGACATTTTACTGAGGTTCAGCCATTTCAGGGTATCGGGCAATTGCATAATTAAAATATAGCATTTATTTATTCATTCAATGGATTGTTATTGTGTCAGGCCCTGGGTTTATAACAAAGTCCTGGGTCCCCTGCACTTTGCACTGTAGTGGGAAAAACTGGTGGACAATAAGCAGATACAACATATGCCTGGTGATGATGGAACGTTAAAGAAACATGAAACAGAGTAACGGGTGTGGACGTGTCCTACTACTGCCGTAACAGTTGACCACACAACTCAGTGGCTTGAAACAACACAAATTTGTGCTCTTGTAGTTCTGGGCATCAGAATCTGAACTAAGTCTTATGGAGCTAAAATCAAGGTGTGTGCAGGGCTGTGTTCTTTCTGGAGGTTCAGGGGGCAATCTGTTTCCTCCCCTCTTCCAGTTTCTAGAAGCTGTCTTCATTCCTGACTCCTGGCCCACGTCCTATCACTGTGGCACTCCCTGCTTCTCTCCTCACTGTGCCTTCTTCTGATCTGACTCCTCTTCTGTCCCTCTTATAAAAAGACTTGTGATTAGTTCGAGTCCCCCAGGATAATACAGGATAATCTTCATTTGAATATCCTTAATTCAATCACATCCTTCCCTATTGCCACCGAAAGCAACACTCATGGATTCTTGCAATTAGGACATGGACATGCTTGGGAGCCATTCTTCAGCTTCCCACAGTGGGACAGAGTGACAGTGAAGAGGGGGTCGAGGGGGGAGTGTGGCTGGAGTAGGGGGAGCAAGGGCGGTAAGGTGGCAACAGGTGGGGCCAGAGGGGTGGAGGTAGGCACAGAGCGCGTGGAGGAAACCCTTTCCCTTTTACTTGGGCTGATATGAGAGACCTCAGAGTTTTTTGTTTTTTAAGATTCCTTTATTTATTTTAGAGAGAGGGAGATAGAGCATGGAGGGGGGCGGGTGAGGGAGAGGGCAAGAGAGGATCTGAAGAAAACTCTGCACTGAGTGCAGAGCCTGACTGACGGCTCGAACCCATGACCCTGAGACCATGACCAGGGCTGAAATCAAGAGTAAGCCGCTCAACTGGCTGAGCCACCCAGGCGTCCCCTGGCTGCCTTTATGATGGCAGACTGCAAAAGAGAAAGAGTAGAAGCAGAGAGGACAGTTTGGAGGCAGTTGAAAAACTAGACAAGGGACGATGGGGGATTGGCCAATGGTGACCACAGTGGAAGTAGAGTGGAGTAGGACTACAATGGCTTTGAAGAGTGAGCCTAAAGCTTCTGCTGATGTGACGTGTAAAGAAAGAGAAGAGCCAGGGTTGACTCTAGGGGTTTTGACCAGAGCTACTGAGTGAGTGGAGATGTTATTCCCATTTCACCTATGACGTCTTCTCCAGGAATATATGCTCAAGAAAATGTGCTCATACAGTCACTCATACACGGTCTTTCCTCCCTCCCTCCTCCCTCCCTCCCTCTCACCTTTCCTCCATCCTTCTTGCCATCTGCCCATCCATCCATCCATCCATCCATCATTTACAACATACTAACTACATGCCAGGTACTGGACAAGAGACAAACACACCATATCTTAATGCCAACTGTCCTGTAGGGGAAGACAGAGAAACACAATTCTTGAAGATAATAAAAGGAAAGACATAATTGCTTCTTGGTCATTCACTGAGATCCAGTGGAAAAAAGGTACCTAGTGAGAGTTGTAGTCCATATTATAGACAGCCAAGACGGGTGGTTGGTTCAGAATTTGCCACACAGGAGTGTGCAAATTGTCTTTATGCCTTCTGCTAAAACTGAGGGACCTGCAGACATAATTGTGTTTGTATGTGTGTGTATAAGAGACAGAGAAAGAGAGAGGGAGAAAGCGGAAAGAGACAGAGACAAAGTAGGAGAAAGAGAAAGGGAGGAAAAGAGAGGGATTTCTGGCATTTTGTTTAATGCAAAGAAAAAGTATTCTGATGATGGTTATTATATAGAAAAATGGTACAAATGAACACCACCATCCTGCACATAATTGATGCCACTGATTATGGCAGGCAGTGTATGTCACAGAGCAGGTTATGGAAATCTGCATGGTTTGAAATGTGGCTTAGCCAATTAATTTCTGTTAAATTGTTAAGCTTCTCTGAGCCTCAGTTTTCTCTTTGGTAAAATGGGTTTTATAATAGTAAGCTCCTCATAGGATTGCTATGAAGATTAAATAAGATAGTCCATATAATTGCTTGGTATAGTATCTGACATACAGTAAGTGCTCAATATTTGTGAGCGTAAGCTATTATTTATTGTGATGCACCTGAACCATCCACAAAATAATAATATTTATTTTAAGCACTGTGCCTTATATTTAGTAGACATTTCATGAATGTACCATTAGTTGATCCTAACACAGACAGTGAAATATTGTGGAAAAAGCACTGGTCGGGATATTCAAATACAACTTTGTCAATAATTTGCTATCAAACATTCTTGGATCCACATTCCCTCATTTGATTTCAGGGTATATGGTCCCAGCTCTTTACAAGAGGGCACACATATGCTACCACATATTACCCACTCTGGGATACCAATTGACAATGATTATTATCTCCAGATTTGGGTATGGTTGGAAGGACCAACATGAGACCAGCATGCTTTGCCCTTCAGTTCATGTGCAGCCCATTCCTTGGAAAGCATCTGCAGAGTCTGTCTCTGATGAGGAACTCATAGTATCCCCATCCAGGGTTGCACACGTTGTGCACTGAGCACATTTAGGAGGGACTGTTAGCTATGTAAATGGTACCTTCTGAAGTCAGGCAACATAATAGCCCTTGTTAATGTTTCTTAGACTTGTAGCCTGGAAACTTGGTTCTAAAGGAGCGACTCCTTATAATTTGGTTCAGCATAGCAGAAAGTGTCACAGAATTATTAGTAATTGTTGTTGTTATAGCACAGGAAGCTGGTGCTGTCTCAGGTGTCATGGTATCCAAAGTGGGGGATTCAACATAATTCACGAGATATTAGAATATTAGAATTCGTATATAGAATAGTAAGCAATATTTCTATTTAATTTTGTGTAGTCCTCTTACATGTTAATTTTTAGCTATTTAATAATGTGCACAGTGAGTTCTTCCAGTTGTACATCAGTATAATTTGTAAATGAATGAATAAACCTAAGTTGTGGGTAAATGTTGAAATTTTGTATTGATAGCGATGTTCAGTTTTTAAAATCTTATGGGCATATAAGGACTCCCTTTCTCTTCTGCCAGCATCTGAGGGCCTGGGAATCTTTACTTGGCCAAGCTCTGGTGCGAACAAGTTCCCTCACCTTCCATATCCTTCCTGGAAGTTTTCTAAAGCTGAGGTTTGTTTGGGGGCAGATAAAAATTCATCATTGCAGGTGAGAAACTGTAAAATGCCACGAGAAAAGAGGGAAATGCAGCTGGATTGGGATGTTCATATGTGGCTCAGTTGAGGAGTCAAGGAGGACATTGCAGGCACCGGGTTCAGCATAAGCAAAGGCACAGCAAATACGAATGTGTGTATGACTCCATCTGATTGGCTGGAGTGGAGAGAAGCCATGCACAGTTTCAAAGCAGATGACGAGGTCGATGACCTAGCAAGGCAGTTTGCATGGCAAACTGGAGGGCTTGGATATTATCCTGAAGTCTACCGAGAGTGGTATCGGGAGCAAAGCCATGTTTAGGATGATGGAGAGGCAAATTAGATAGCATTTCCGCATACTGCTTGGTCAGGACCCAATAGACATGTAGCAAGCTTCGTTTCTTTTTGTTTGTTTTTGTTTTGTTTTATTTTTGCAAGCTTCATTTCTAAAATTAGTTCAAGCACTTAGATATAAATTCAGTGTGTGCAATGACCACCTATAGTTTTTTTTGTTTTTTTTGTTTTTTGTAATTTCTTCATTCAACTATCTGGATATGTCCAACTATTTAGATACTTGGCTACATACAGGCAAACTTCTGGAAAGCACTAGCCAGCGTGATGCTGATTTATATTCTAGCTATATGTACATCTAGTTATGTTATATTTGGGTTGGAGAATATATGGGTTCAGCACCAAGTTTTTATTGATATCATTTTAGGGTAGTTTTAAAAAATGTGTTTCTATGGTCTGTCTTAGCTTTGCTGGGCTAGTTAGAAGTTGTAGCTATCACATAGATGTCTAGAAATGTGGGGAGCCCTGCAAGGGTCTTCCTATTCCATGGTCCCTGGTGTCACTAATAAGGCAGGCTAAATGTGTCCTTGGAAGCACTGTGAGAAGAGACAAGTCTGACCCTGTTGCATGAGCCCAATCATGCTTTCATGGAACAAATGAAGCTTATTTTAAAACAGAGCAATGAGCAGGTTTGAACAAAGATTTCTATTCTTCTCATAATTTCTTCTTCATTAGGGTGCTGGGAACACAATCAAACCCCAATTTTATTCAAAATCATTTTCTGGGTCCCCATATGAATGAGTTGGCTTTGTGAACCAATGCCATCAATCAAAGAGGTCACAGAATTCTAGCGCTATGATAAGAAAATTAAAAACCAGAGGAGTCCACAAACTTGCCCATGGCTGCCTGCAAATTAGTAGCAAGCTGGGACTTGGGCTACTTTCCAGGGCACTTTCCTTTATATTGACATTTCTAGCCCGGGAGGCTGGATGTTCATGGATATGCTTCGGGAGGTTCTGGAACATTCTAAAAGTCTATTTATTTATTTATTTATTTAGTGGAGGATAATCTCATGACGCCTCAAGTTTATTTATCATTATGATTCATTCCATTTGCCGTACCTAGGTATTCATGCCTTGTATGTCCATGTGGGAGGGAGCAGAATGTGTGATGAATGGCCTAATTCATTCTTTTTCTCTCCTTTGGGGCCAGCTGCTTGCTCTAAACCTTTTAGTATCTCAAGAAATCTTGTGGGGAAACCCTCCCAAAAGGGTAGTGAAGGAGCAGGACCTGAATCTTCATGGGGATTATGTCAGCTCTGAAAATGAAGGCGAGGTGATATTCTGACATAAATACCCATACTAGGAGCCACCTGTTTTCTAGGGGAAATTTTGGACATTTTCCTGCAAGGACTATAAGCTCTATGTCCATGTACCCACAACTACCTTGGTGGGCAATATTGTCACTTATACAAACTAAACTTTTGAGTAACATAGATTTCTACCTTTTCACTTCCCCATAGTCTAGTCAATTTCATTCCCTGAATGTTCTTTTCTCTCCATCTTGGCCACCACTGGCCACTGTCATCTTGGCCACAGTTACTCAACCGGTCCCTCGGCCTCTGGGCTCAGCTCCCCGCCAAGAAGCCCCCACCTAGTCACCAGAATGGTCCAGATAAAGAGCACATCTGACCATGCTCTGTTTCTAGCAGTGCAACACTCCCCACTGTCCCCATGGAAAAGGCCAGCAAGAAGGGAATACATACGAAGGTCTACATGCTCCATCAGCCTTTCAGCCAAGACTTACAGCATTAGCTGTTACTCCCCACTCACTCTTTGCCTTGAAAAGTGTTGACTTGTATTTTACTGCATCCTTCATGCCTTTTAAAGACTGGGCTTTTGCTCACATTGTCCCTTTCCATGCTATCCCTTCTGGAGACAACCCACTGTCCTAGAAGTCATCTCTTGTGGATGCATTTTCTGGCCCCTCCAATCAGGGCTGGTTGGAGTCTCCTCCATTACTCCAATGTATCTGTTTTCTAGGGTTCCCATAGCAAAGTGCTTCAAACTGCATGGCCTAAACAACAGAAATTTATTTTCTCCACCAAGGTGCCAGCAGAGTTGGTTTCTTCCAAGGCCTCTCTCCCTGTCTTATAGATGGTCATTTTCCTCCAGTGTCTTCACATGATCTTTTCTCTGTGTGTGTCCATGTCCTAATTTCCTCTTCTTATAAGGACTAGTCCCATTGGGCCAGGGCCCACCTAATGATCTCATTTTAACTTCATTAACTCATTAAAGATCCTATCTCCAAATACAGTCACATTCTGAGGTACTAGGGATTAGGATTAAACATACACATTTTGGGAAAACACGATTCAGCCCATAACACTGAATGCTACAATTACCTCTTTATATCTGTATCTCTCTCTCTAGCTGTGAACTCTTGCCTTTTTTTCCATGCTCATATACTCAATCCATGGCTACTTAATGATGATTGAATGAAGGAAGGGAAGGAGGGAGGGGGCAATTAGCTACCCCCAAGGATGCTCAGGGCAATGCAGCAGCAGGAAGGCTGGTCCCGGGGGACTGCAACAGTGGTGCTCCAAGCCCCCATATTAGTTTCTTAGAGTCACTGTGACAAATGACCATAAACTGGAAGTTTTGTTTTCTCACAACACTGGAGGCCAGAAGTCTTCAGTCAAGGTGTTGGCAGAGCCACACTCCTTCTGCCAGCTCTAGGGGAAAGTCCTTCCTCGCTTGCCCCAGCCTCTGGTGGCTCCCGACATCCCCTGACTCATGCCTGCATCGCTCTAGCCTCTTCCATCATCACATGGCCTTCTCTCCTGTGTCTGTCTCTGTTTTCTTCTCTGAAGATTTTATTTATTTATTTGAGGGAGAGAGAGCATATGAGAGAGAGAGAGAGCTTAAGAGAGAAAGTCTGAGCATGGGGAGGGGCAGAGAGAAGAATGTGTGTGTGTGTGGGGGGGGGTGTTGCTCGATCCCAGGACCCTGAGACCATGACCTGAGTCAAAAGCAGAGGCTTAACCAACTGAGCCACTCAGATACTCCTTTCCTCTCTTCTCCTATCACTTGTCAATGGATTTAAGACCCTTCCTAATCCAGGATGATCTCATCTCAGGATCCTTAATTTAATTAGAGCCACAAGGTTCTGGCTGGACCCAGCTTAGGGGAGGGAGGCACTCTTGACTCACTGCAGCCTCTGCAGGTAGGAATTAGTCAAGATGAAGCATGGACACGTGACAGCCAGTCCTGGGGTCCATATTGCCACCAAATGCAAGGGGTTCTATGAGAAGCCAGGGGACTGTTTGCACCTTCATCTCCTTAGATCCCAGACATTGATGAGAATGCCTGGCACGTTCTTCACATCATTCTGACGCTGGGCAGAAAGCCAGTATTCTGAGTGCTTAATTTGATTTGTTGAGCTCCGAAGGAACATTACAATCAGAGGACTTGAGGATTCCCACAGCTGTCAGTGTTCAACAGTACAAGGGACAGCCTGTGTTAACAGTGTCACCATAGCTAATGCAATGTGTCCTTCCTCCTGGGCCCGCCTTTGTGTTTCTGCATCCATATAATTGACCTAACACTGTCTGTCAATAGACACAGAAGCCAAACCAAACACATTAACTAGGAGAAGGTGAGTAGTGTCAACACTGGGGGCGAGAACACCAACTGACTTGAAGGGGGCTGCCAATCACAAGATTGGGGGAGGGGCTTGGTGTTGGACTAGTGGATGACAGATCCTTTTCTGGGCTCCCATTTTCTTTCTCTCTCTCCCTTTTTTTTTTTTTTTTAAATTTTTAAAAGATTTTATTTATTTGACAGAGAGAGAGATCACAAGTAAACAGAAAGGCAGGCAGAGAGAGAGTGGGGGAAGCAGGCTCCCCGCTGAGCAGAGAGCCTGATGCAGGGCTGGGTCCCAGGACCCTGAGATCATGATCTGAGCGAAGGCAGAGGCTTTAACTCACTGAGCCACCCAGGCGCCCCACTCTCTCTCTCTTTTTAAGGTATTATTTATTTCTTCGAGAGAGACAGTGCATGAGTAATGCGGAGGAGGCAGAGGGAGAGGGAGAGGGAGAGGGAGAAGCAGACTCCACACCGGGCAGAGAGCCTGACTCGAGGCTCCATCCCAGGACCCTGAGCCTAAGACAGACACATAACTGACTGAGCCTCGCAGGCACTCCTGAGCTTCCATTCTCTAAAGAGCGGTTCACCAGACTGTTACATCATTGAGGAAGGGACCCTATTTTACTTATCTCTGCAGCACAGTGTCTCATGGGCTGCTGGACTTGTCATAGGGCCTCTGTAGGTGTTGCTCAGAGTAAAATGAACTCCCAGGTATCCTTCACTGACCTAATGGAGTAAAGACCATCCCCTGGAACAAATGTGCATATTTGGACATTTAACTTCTCTGCTTTAAGCCCTGTCCCTAGCCAATGTGGTCCAGTCCACCCCTGAGCATAACCAAGATGGCAGCCCTGCCCCCAACAAGCTAACGACCTCTCTGGCCCCATCTCCCTCCACATTGTGCCTCACTCGTTATGCCCCCGGAACGCTGAGCTCAGTCCAGACTGGTTTTGCCTAGGCTGACTCCTCTGTCTATGGCATTTCCTCCCCTCTGTCATCTGACCAACTTCTCTTCATCTTCCCAGACTCCAATACCCTGGAAAGCCATTTCCAAACCTCCAGGTTGTTCTATGTGATACTCCCTTAGTGTTTACCTCCATCAGAGCACGTGTCACCTAATATTACAATCATCCAAGGAAGGCTGCTCCTCCCTAGTCTGAAAGCACTGCAGGAAAAGCGTTCTGGGCCATTTCTTACTCCCCTCTGTGGGTACACCCACTGTTAGCACGGAGCATGGCCCGTAGTCAGGGCTCATAAATATTTGTCAAATTGATTGAAACTGAACAGGTTGTGGGAAGAGCAGTTAAGTTCTTTTAATTAATTAATTAATTAGACAGACAGAGATCACAAGTAGGCAGAGAGGCAGGCAGAGACAGAGGGGGAAACAGGCTCCCCGCTGAGCAGGGAGCCTGATGTGGGGCTCGATCCCAGGACCCTGGGATCATAACCTGAGCCGAAGGCAGAGGCTTTAACCCACTGAGCACTGAGCCACCCAGGCGCCCACCCGCCTCCGCTTTTTTTTTTTTTTTTTTTTTTAAAGAGTAAACTTATTCGTATATTTTGGGAAATGTGGTCAGCCTTAAAGCAAATGCCCTTACGTCCCTGCATCCATTGATATTTGACTTGGAGGGGGGTGGGTGGGTGGGTGGTGAATCCTGATAAGAAGGCAGCTGCTAGAGGGGGGAAAAACAAAGAGGAAATTCATACTTACTGAATGTTTACTTTGAACCATGCTCTGTGCTAGGCCACCTGCTCTCCCGGTATTATTTCTGCAGTAAGACTTAGGAGCTAGGTCCCCATCTGGATTCTGACACCGACTAGCTGTGCAACACTGGGGAAGTCACAGGCACTCTCTGGGCCTTAGACTTCTCACCTGTAAAAAAGACAGTTGTCGGAGACGAACCTGAGATCCTCCACAGATTCTAACCTGCGGGGCATGGAACTTCATTCTACCCTGCAGTAAAATTGTCTCCGTCCCACGGGGACCTTCTGTCTTTCACATATGTTTATATTATTGCCATGCTCTGAAGTATATATTGAACATACTCTTAGGGAGTCCTGTGATGTTTAAAATAGGGCAAGGAGGAAATGATGAGTAAAGAAGAGAGATGTTCACACAGCGTAACAGGATTTTGACTCAAATCATACTGAATAACAGCAGGTTTTGGAACTTCACTGACTTTTTTGCTCCTTTAAGTAGGTTTATTATTTGCATGGCTCAAAATTTCAAAGGTACAAAAGATAGAGTCTCTCCTCCATCGTATCCCCTCAGATACTCCATTTGCATTTCTGAAGCAATTCATTCTAAAAATTTCACATATGTGTTTCCAGAGATATTTTGTGCACATTCCAGAATAGATATGTGTGTTCAATATTTGAAATTCTCTCCTTTTTTTCCCATTTATTTAATACTTATGACTTACCATATATCCTATTATATTCTTTGCTTCTTTGGGGCAATATTATGGGGATATAATTTGCATACATCTAGCAATTTTGAGTGTACACTTCAGTAAGTTTTGACAAGTGTATACAATTAGTAACAAGCACCACGATCATGATGTAAAACATTTCCATCACCTCAAAAAATTCCCTCCTGTTCATTTGTCATGAATCTCCTCCTGGTCAGCCTCTGACTCCTGGAAACCACTGATCCTCTTTCTATCACTATACGTTTGCCTTTTTAGAAAGTATATAAATGGAGTTATCCTCTGTGTAGTCTTTTGTGTGTGGTTTTTCTCACTTAACATTATGCTTTTGGATTCATTCGTGTTGATATATATATCAGCAGTTCGTTCCTTTTTATTACTAAGTAGTATTCCACTGTATGGATATGCCACAATCCGTTCATGCATTCACCAGTTGATGGACTCTTGGGTTCTTTCTCAGTTTGGGGCTTTTATAACAAAGGGACTGTAGACGTGCACACATAAGCTTTTGTATTGATTATGCTGTCATCTCTCTTGGGCAAATACTTAGGAGTGGAATTCTTGGATCATACGGTCGGTGGATATTTCACCTTATTAAAAATTTCCAAATTATTTTCCAACTGACTGCCAGAAATTTGATGAGACTTCTAGTTGGTTTCTTTTCAATGTTTGGTATTTTCAATCTTTTAAGTCTTAGGCATATTGGTAAATGTATAATGGTGTTTCCTTGCAGCTTTAATTTATATTTTTTAAAAATTCTAGTCTTGCTATAGTTAACATACAGGGTTATATTCATGTCAAGGGTACAATATAGTGATTCAGCACTTCCATACATTACCCAGTTCTGATCATGACAAGTGCCCTCCTTAGTCCCCATCTCCTGTTTCACCCATCCCCCCACTCACCTCCCTTCTGGTGACCCTCGGTTTGGTTTGTTCTCATCTATTTCTTGGTCTTTCTTTCTTTTCTTATCCTGTGTTCATTTGGTTTTTTCTTAATTTCCACATATGAGTGACTTATATCGCTTAGCATTGTACTCTAGGATCCACCCATGTTGTCAAAATGTCTCATTTCTTTTTTTATAAATGAATCATATCCCATCGTATATATCCACCACCTCTTCTTCATTCATTCATTAATCAGTGGACCCTTGGGCTACTTCCACAATTTGGCTCTTGTAAACAGAGCCACTCTGAACATAAGGGTGCATGGATCCCTTTGAATCAGTGGTTTGTATTTTTGGGTAAATACCCAGTAGTGCAATTAGTGAATTGCAAAGTAGTTCTATTTTTAAGTTTTTGAGGACCCTCCATACTGTCTTACATGGTGATGGCATCAGTTTTCCTTCCCACCAAACAGTGCAAACTGTTCCTTTTTCTCCATATCCTCGCCAACACCTCTTGTTTCTTGTGTTTTTTATTTTAGCCATTCTGTCAGGTGTGAGGTGATACCTCGTTGTGGTTTTGATTGGCATTTCCCTGATGATGAATGATGTTGAGTTTTATTATTTTTGTATAGTGTCTTTTGTATTGAATTTTAAGAGTTCTTTATATCATCACAATACAATTTCTTTATTAGATAAGTGTTTTTCAAATAGTTTACAAGTTTGTGGCTTGACTTTTCAATTCCAGAGTAGTGTCTTTTGAACACAGAAGCTTTTGATCTTGAGGAAGTCCATTTTTCAATTTTTTTCTTCTATGATTTGTGCTTTTGTGTCCTAAGATATGATTGTCTAACCCAAGGTCACAAAGATTTTCTTCTATATTCTCACATCATCTTTTAAAAAGGACATCTTTATTTCTTCCTTTCCAATCTGTATTCTTTCTTTTACTCCTTCCTTCCTTGCTTTGTTCTCATTTTTACAAGGAAAATATGCAATCTTTCATCATTAAAGATGACATTAACTGTATGCCTTTCACAGATGTCTTTATTTTTAAGATCTTATTTAGTTATTTTAAAGATTTTATTTATTTATTTGAAAGAGAGAACAGAAGGTGGGAGGGGCTGAGGCAGAGGGAAAAGCAGACTCCCCCGCTGAGCAAGAACCCTGACATGGGGCTCGATCCCAGGACCCTGAGATCATGACCTGAGCCCAAGGCAGATGCTTAACCAACCGAACCACCCAGGCGCCCCTCACAGATGTCATAAGTTCCTCTCTATTCCTAGGGGTTTTTTTGAGAGTTTTTTAAAGCATGAATGTGTATTGAATTTTGCCAAACGTGTTTTATCATGTGATTTTTCTTTTTTAAAAGATTTTATTTATTTTAGAGAGAGCGTGTGAGTGAGCACATGCCAGTGAGAACATGTAAGTAGGAGGAGGGCAGAGGGAAAAGGAGAATCGCAAGCAGACTCTCTGCTGAGCACAGAGCCTTCCTGTGGCGGGGTTAGATCTCATGACCCCAAGACCAAGACCCAAGCCAAGATCAAGAGTGGGTCACCTAACCTGCTGAGCCACCCGGGCACCCCTCCTGTGATTTTTCTGCTAATGTGAAATAAATTCATTTATTTTCTGGTGTTAAACCAACCTTATATTTCCAGGATCAGTCTTACTTAGTCATGATTTATCATTATTGTTATAGATTGCTAGGTTTGATTTACTACAACTTTGTTAAAATCCTTGCCTCAGTATTCATGAGGAGTATTACTCTGTAGTTTTCTTTTAATTTCTTTGTCTGGTTTTGTTATCAAGATAATGCAGGCCTTACAGAGTGAGTTGAGGATGTGTTTCCTCCTCTTCTGTTTACTGGAAGAGATTTTGTGGAATTTTTTTCTTTAATAGAGTTTCATAGAGTTTGCCAGTGGAGGCATTTTCACTAGAAGTTTCCTGGTGGGAAGGTTTCTCCCTCCCTTAAAATTCAGTGTGTTTAATAGATATAGGGATATCCAGGGATATCTTTCTTTGTGGGTGAATTTGGTAATTTTCACCCCTCAAGTTATTTGTTGATTTAATCTCAGTGTTGAATTTATTGCCAATTCTCTCCTTATCATATTCATGCTTTCTCCCACCTTCTTAAACATATGGAGTCTATTCTTAATGACAATTTTTTTAAAAGATTTTTTTATTTATTTGACAGACAGAGATCACAAGTAGGCAAAGAGGCAGGCAGAGAAAGAGGAGAAAGCAGGCTCTCCACGGAGCAGAGAGCCCAATGCGGGGCTTGATCCCAGGACCCTGGGATCATGACCTGAGCCGAAGGCAGAAGCTTTAACCCACTGAGCCACCCAGGCACCCCCTTAATGACAATTTTAATGTCCTTGTACACTAATTCTATCACCTTATCCATATATATCTAATATATCCATATATATGGGCATGAAGTTTATTTTTATTGATTGGTCTTTTCTTTAATTATGAGTTTTGTTTTTCTAGTTATTTGCATAGTCTAGTAATAGATTTTGACTGCCAGACATAGTGAATTTTATGTTGTTTGTTACTGGATTATGTTATGTTTCTTTAAAGTGTTGGGCAGTTAAGTTACTTGGAATGAATTTTATCCTTTTGATGCTTACTCATAATTTTTCTAAGGGTGAGTCTAGAAAATCCCACCCTAAAAAATGGTTTAGCTCCACTACTGAAGCAATATGCTTCTAAGGACTCCATCTAATGTGTACGGGGTCTTTCCACTCTGACTGCTGGGAAACAAACTACAACCAGTCCTATGTGAGATTCTGGTACTGTTTCTCCTACTCATTTCCATTTCTTTCCCCACACTTGGTAGTTTCTCCCTCCCTCTCTCTCTCTTTCTCTCTACATCTCCATCCCCTCCAGTATTTAGATCGGTGAACTCTAGCTCCCTGATGTTTCCATGCCCCAGACTGTGTTGTCTCCTCAACTGACAGAGACTGTCCTGCTGTATTTGGATTCTGTGCTGCCTATTCCCAATGTCCAAAAACAATCACTTTGTAGAGTTGGTCTGCTTTACCAGTCATTTAAAGTAATGTTCTAATTGTTAAGTGTAAATCTGGGTTCTTCTGTTCCATTCTGGCCGGAAGTGGAGGTTGTCCTCATCTACTTTAAGATTCCTACTTCTTTTGAGTTGCTTCTCCTTTCTTTCCAATCATTGGTCCCTTGAGTTCAAGTTTGAATCACGGTTTGGAATGTAGTCATAAAGCCCAACCGGACTAACATCTAATGATAGTGACACCAAAATGATTTTGTGGGAGACAAGCATAGCAAATATTTTGGCCTTCAGACAAAGGTTGTTTGCTGACCTTCCTTCTTTCTATTCTCTTTTAAGAGAGTATGTTGTCACTTGTAAAATCTTTATTTTGTACCTTTGAAGAGACAGAAAACAGATGTCCCAGCTAATCCTTCACCAGCACAAGCCAGAAGGCAATGCCATCTTTTAAACCTCTTCCCATTCAAACTCTAGTGATTCCATGAGATCTTCAGGAAAATCCTAGGAGTGGGCTTTACTACTCCCAAGAGGGAATCCTATTTTCAAGCTACCTTCCAGTACCCAGGCCCTAAGCATCCAGAATGAATTTGTGTGTGAACAGTATTGTGTCCATAGGAAAATGGGCTAACTGGCAGCTCTGCCTTCAGATGACACTCCCTCAAAAATATGAGATGACCTCCCACGTGAATGAGGCCCGAGACCAAGTGTTTTGTGCATGACAAACATCTTGTGAAGACAAAGATTAGAAATCTGGGCTTTAAGCCATGCCTCATTTTTATGCTCTGTAGCAGAGCCTTCCACATCCCTTCATGAGTCCGTGGGTCAACAGCAGTGCCAGGCCTGTCACAAGCCATCAGCCTCCCATTACTGCCAAGGTTTGGTGCACAGCAGTAACATGGCAACAGCCAAAATATAAGAGAATGCATTGTTTAGGAAACCACTAACGTCCTGAGGTTTCGATGATAACAATTGCAAAGCAAATATATGGGATGGTGTTGAATAACTGACATAAGGGCCTCGTGTTGACTGAGCCAAAGCTGGGTGTGTTTTCCCTCTCCAGAAATACCCTAGTCCTGTGCTGCTGTGGTGGTGGGAAAGGAGGGCACTGCCTAGATCCTCTTCTTCTATTGGCAGTAGCAACCCTCTATAAACTGGCACGGTTATCCTAGAACAATGCTATTTGAAACAACCGTCATGAGCCATATGGGACTATTTACATTTAAATTAATTTAAATGAAAAAAATATTGGAGATTCAGTGCCTTGGTCATGAGCCACATTTCAAGGGCTTGACAGCCACATGGGGCTAATGGCTACTGTATTGGAAAGAGCAGATGTGGAATATTGCTACTGTTGCAGAAAGTTCTGTAAGACGATGCTATGATGCTATCCCAGGGTGAGCTGGGTTCAGATCTAGCAGAACAGCAACCAGCAGTGTGGTCACAGACCCCTCTCTTTATTCCTTTGTCTGGAAATAAGAAGATGGGTGACTGGCTTTAGTGAGACAAAAGAGTGGTCATGCCTACAAAATAATTATTCCTATTATTAAATTATTATTAAATTATTCCTATCATGAAAATTATTCCTATTATTAAATAGTACCTGTGCTACAAGTTTGTAGGAATCAGTTGGTTTAAACGGGGAACACTTCAGGCAAAGATCTTCAACTAATAATCAGCTCTTGTGAATCTCAGTAAAGCTGTCCATATCCATGGGCCAAACCCAGGCTCACTGAGACTCTCTCTGGAGCAAGTTGCTAACCATCAAAGCCACAGTAACTTTGAGGATCAAAGAAGCTGCTGCTTCAGTCACTAGGGCCAATGGAGCATTAATCCTGAAACCCAGACACACAGATGAGGGTCCTTCTTCTTCCTCAAAATAACTTAGCAAGTTAAAGCAGGGAAGGTTACCTGGGGTGGGGGAAGGGGGTTGTTTACTGAGCAAATGTGAGGGTGAAGGTTGAACAATTCTCTTGTGAGTGGGGTAAGTTCTTATTCTACAATAAAACATTTAATAGTTGTGTGCATGGGCTCAAGTCAATTGTCTACACCTTTCTAGGCATCCCTTTCATCCCTTTCAAATCAAAGTTCAATTAATCTTTATAGAGCCTGTACTCTGGACTTCATGCTGATACTGGAGAGATGGAAAAGCAATTTAAAGTGTGTTTCTTTCTGTGAGACTGTGACCAGCTGGATCAGGGAGAAGGATGAACACTGTGAAGCATTTAGAAATTAATACAAGAGAAACAGTTTCTAGAATATGCGATGCACCATTCCAGATAAGCACAGAGGGCATTCAGAGATGAACATGGATTGGATTTACCTGGGAAGGCTTCATGGAGGAAGCAGGTCTTAAACTCTGAAGGAAATGTGGGCAATGGGGTAAAAGGTAGGAATCAGTGTCTCCGCTTAGTGCCAGGTGTTGGGGATCCAGCGGTGAACACCATGGGCACAGTCCCTGCTGCTGTAGATTTAGAAAGAGCAGTCTATCATTTCTTTGGTTCTCCCAAGAGACCAAGACCTTAGGAAATGCAGAAGAACCTTGTGGAGACTTGCCCTGTCTTTACAATCTTAGGACACAACTCTTCTGGCGAAAACAACCTTGAACTCCATCTGAATTATGATTGGCAGGAAGAGTCCCCACTTCCAGATGTAAGGGAGCTGTGCCTTGTAATGATTTTGGAGAGCGTGCTGACCAGGATGTGCTGATGGGGTTGATTCTGGTTTCCCCAGGCCCTCAGTGGTTTCATGACTTGAGGTGAGGAAGGAATAGAACTTCCAAGCCTCGCCTTCTGGGAGAGCTCCAGTTCATGTCTTATTGTGACCCCATCATAACACTTGTAAGATTTCCTATGAATTGCAAACCCTCATATGAGCTAGAAGAGCATCTGTCTGCTCATTACAGGAACCATGACCATGGCTTTAAGAGTAGGGTTTATTTTTCATGTGTGGTGAGAGCCCAGGAGGCTGGCTGTTGGGGTGAGGTCAGCCAAGTCCATGGTGAGGTCTACAGCTGCCCTTTCCTCTTAGTCACAAGGTGTGGGGGAGTGGGGGGCACACTGTAGAACAGGGGTTGGGTCCACCCTCCACAGAGTAAAGCAGTTCCCCCAGCACCTGGAAAAAACAGGGATATTAAGGAAGGTTGAAGGGTAATGTTCTTGCATAGGTGATGAAGCGTGCCTGCCACCTCCCTTCAATTACCTTCTCCCTTGTGTTGCTGGGGCTTTTCTTTCCAATGAACATCTTGTCTTAGGGCAAGAGGGATGATGATCTCGCTTCTCTTCCTCGCTCCCACTGTGGGCAGACTGGCAGCATGGGAGGTCCGTGGACTTCTGAGTCAACCCCGGTTCTCATCCCAGTGAGGCCATTTATAAACCGGTTGAACAAGGGCAAATCTCTTCACCTCTTGGAGCCTTGTTTTCCATTCCTGCCCATATCACAGACTTGCTTGGAAGGTTAAACTGTGGTTATCCGACTCATTCCTGCCATGTGGTGGGAGCTCACTCAAGTATCTGGGCAAGTTGGGCTTACTATCTGCTTCTCTGAGAAGGAGCAACATTGCTGTTCTCAGGTCCCCAGGCTAATTTCACATTAAGAAGGAGGCAAAATATCCTCCTGCCTGAACTGGCTCTGTCTATAGGGACGATATCACACCTTCTGAATTAATTTAAACACAAAACCAAGCCAAAATGATACAGACAACACAAATGTGTATCTGTTTTAAACCCTAACATCCACCAAGCTGAAATTGCTAAGTGATGTACAGTGTGGCCTTGTTCTTGAAATAGCTGAGACAGGCTGCACACTTCTGTCATAACGTCTCCAGGAAAATGGGGGAACAAGCCTATGATTGTTCCCGACCGTGCTTGTATTGGTAAGCGGTCTTAGTTGCAGACAAAAGAATCCACTCTAGTAGTTTAAGCAGAAAGGATTCATTACAGAGTGTTAGGAAATTCACAGATTTTTCTGGGAGGGCCCGGGCCAGGCTTAAGTGCTATACCTCCAAGGACAAAGAAGCCTGGAGAAATCCTGAACCAGACGTTGGGATGGTTCTAGAGGAAACCCCACTGCTGCTATTTTCTGCTGCTGGCATCTGGGACGCTAAGGCAAGGCACTAAAGCTTCCGCCAGGCCTACAGCCCAGAGAACTCAGAACCTCTGCCACGGTGCTTGCTCTAAGATTTCACATTCCATGCACACTGTGGCTATACGGTGCTCACTTCTGCCAATCTGTCCTCACACATAATGCATTTGTTTAGGGGAAATGAGCATGTCTATACCCTAGCTGCAAGGGGTCTAAGAAATGTAATTTCTGGGGGTGGGTCTCTATAGTACAGGAAGCCATGCCAGGGGGGTTTAGAAAGGTTGAGTTGAGCCCCTTTGCAATATCTATCACAGGGCCCAAGTTCACCTCCACAGTAAAAAGACTTCCCTGGTCCCCTCCATCTCAGACTCAGTGCCTCTCTCCAGACTGTGCTGTGACATTTTGCACATACACCAAATATGGCCCTTATGACATTCAGTCATCACTGCTTGCTCCCACCAAGGTTTTCCTTGTTAAAACAAATCCTGGAGTAGTGGGAAAAGCATGGAATTTGAAGTCAGAATGGAGTTGAAATATCAGCTGTATTATTTACTAACTCTTTAACCTTGAAGGAATGATTGACATCCCTGATGGCCAATGTCTCTATTTGGAGAATATGGTATGATATGCACCACAGAGGCTTGTTATGGAGAGTGAAGTGCTTAACTGAATCACGGATATGTGACATGAGCTCAATCGTTTTACTTTAATTTAAATTTGTGTCTCCAGGTCATTTATATTTGGCATCTGCTATAGGCCAGGAATTCTACTCAGTACTAAAATGATAAAAATGAACAAGAATCTCACAAACACTCAACATAGGTGGGAAGAGGGACACGCGCGCACACACACACACACACACACACACACACACACACACACAGTCCTTGACCCATGCAAGGTGATAATGTGTGGCAAAGGAGTGGTTGCTCTTTCAGGAGGAGGGAAGAGGCCCAGGAAAATCTCACAATTCAACACATGAACTGGAATCTAAAGGTCCTGCAGGAGCCCAGGTTGAGCAGGGGAAAGGAAGGCCAGCTGGTAGCAGTGGGAATAGTCTGAGGTGTTTTGGAATCAACTAGTGGTTCACAGACTGTGTTATGGGATGCAGTGAGTAAATGATGCTGAAAATGAAGTTTAGGGCCCTACTGTGGAAAGTTTTGTGTGCTGAACTAAGGAAGCTGGATTTTACTTTGTGGTTAATGGGGAGACATGAAAAATGAAGCAGAATAATGATTGATTCGATTTGAACAGCTACGAAATTCTGATATGAGAAGGAGGATGGAAGCTGGTAGACCAGTTAGCTGGCTGAGATGAACGGTCAACATTATGTCACAGGTGAGAGGCGATGAGAGTCTGCACTACTACAAAGAACAATGAAAAGCATGCAGTCAGTGAAAATTATTTAGGGGATAGAACATCTGCGACTGAGTGCCTCCTGGGATGTCGAAGACCATATGGAAAGTGACATTATAGATTAAGGAAGAGAAAGTGTGGGTGAAGAGAGGCATTTTCAGGATTTTTACGTGCCCTGACCTATACAAGTTGATGTGCCCAATGGGCAGGCAGACATATGGGTGTAAATGTAGAAAGAGGGACAAAATTAGCTGTAGAGATCTCATCGGCATGTAGAAATAACAGCGGCAATAATTGGTGTAAAGAAGTTCATACCAAGAGGGTAAAGACCCCAGTAAAGTCAGTATGCACATTGTGCAGAGTAAACTATTAGCGACAGTTTCTCTGGGGAGAAAAGTCTTAATTTTTAGTATTTGCTGGTTTCCATAGCACACATATTTCCACCAAAGCCAATTTTAAGCTGCCAGTGTGACATCACGGAACAGCAAGTTGGGAGGAGATCTACAGTTGGCTCTCATAAGTTGGGATAACCCATTCCACACACCACTGATGGTGAAGGTTGTACCTCATGCAAGTGTGGTTGGCTAAGGGGAGTGGGGCTGGCATCCAAACAAGTCTACCCGGGAAAGCAGGTGTCTGTAGGGCCACTTCTGCAGGAAGGGGGCACATTGCTCTACTTTGTTTGCCTAGAACGGCCATCTTTTTCTAATCCTGAACCCAGAATCCAGGAAAGCTAAGGACAGAGCATTGAGGAACACTAACATTTATGCAAAGGGGAGAGAAGACACACCAAAATGAAACAAAACAAGAACAGTGGGCAGAGAAGGCTTAAATCCAAGCCTTTCCATTTTCTAGCTGGATGGCCTTGGGCAAATTACTTTAGCCTCAGTTTCGCCAGTTTTTAAAAAATTGTGGGAAAATGCACCTAACATAAAGTTTACAGGGATGCCTGGGTGGCTCAGTCAGTTAAACAGCTGCCTTTGGCTCAGATAATGATCTCAGTGTCCTGGGATCGAGTCCTGCATTGGGCTCTCTGCTCAGCAAGGAGCCTCCTTCTCCCTCTCCCTCTCCCTGCCTCTCTGCCTACTTGTGCTCTCTATCTCTCTGCCAAATAAATAAAATCTTTTAAAAAGAAAGTAACACCTTAACCATCTTTTAAGTATCTTGTTCAGTGACATTAAATACGTTCACACTGTCATGCTGTAGCACCACTGTATGCCCACAGAATTCTTATCACCTTGCAAAACAGAAACTCTGTATCTATTAATACTAATCCTCCATTCCCCTTTCCCCCACATTCTGCCTCTTTCTCGATGAGTTAGGCTATCCCAGAGACCTCAGGTACATATAATTATACAGTAAGTTTCACCATTTTTAAAATAATAATATCTTCCTTGTGAGGTGATTGTAAAGATTCCAACTAAACACAGAAATCGTTTCACATATGCCCAGAGAAGGCACTCAATAGAGGATGGCTATCATTTTCACATGTTAAAGATGCTGGTTGGAGAGTTATGGGTGACACACGGATGAATAACCTCAAGGACTTCAAGGACTTTCAGCTCAGTAGGAAAGGTTTCATATTTACAAGTAACTATTACTCAGTCAGAAAGTGAAAAAAAAGTCCTTCTACAGAAAAAGAAGACTTTCTTTGAAGGATCTGGTCCGGTGGAAATAGTGAAAGGGACACTCTATGAAGAGCGACTGTATGCGCAAGGGTATTGCATCAGTCAGCCTGGGCTGTGTAACAAAAATACCACAGACTGGGAGATTTTACAACAGCCACTTATGTTCTCACAGTCTTGGAGCCTAGAAATCTAAGGTCCGGGTGCCGGCACAGAAGCTCTGGGGATAGCTTTCTTTGTATGGATGGCAGCCTTTTCTCTGGGCCCTCACAGGGAGGGGAGTGAGCTCTCTGGTGTCTTTTCTTATAAGGAACACTAGTCTTAGTGGCTCGGTGCCCACCTTTATGACGTCCTTTAACCTTAATTATTCCCTTATAGACCCCATCTCTTAATACCACCACACTGGGACTCAGGGCTTCAACATAGGAATTTTGAGAGAACACAAACATAGAGGATGTCCCTAACAGGCATGGAGGTGGGAAACTAGCTTTATAGGAACAGTCAGGGACATAGTTTGGATGGAGCATCAGGGAGCTGAGGGGAGAAGCATGGAGAAAAAAATGACACCTGGGGATTGCGTTGGACCGCAGAAGACCTGCAACAGCAGCTAGGATTTGTGAAGTGTATTTTGTTTGCAGCAGGGAGTTTCCGAGGGTTTTGAACTAGGAAGTTGCAAGGTCAGAACTGTGCTTCAGGAAGATGATTTTGGCAGTGGGGCTTTTTTAGGGCCACTCCTGCCCCTACTATCTGGAAGCAGGGAAGGAAGTGTCAGCCCTGGCAGATTAAATACCCAGCTCAGAGACTCCCAAGCAGGCCTTTCAAGTGGCTTTCCTGAAGGCCAGTCCGTGTCCTGTTTGATGGGTAAGGAGGGAGCATGTGGTTTAGGGCACAGACCCTGTGTGACCCTAGGGAAAAATCAGCATGAGGGTTATCCACCCTAGACCTCTCCCACACAAGACTTTCCCAGCATCCACCTGCCCCAAAGCCAAACAGTCCCCTTTATCTCAGTGAAAGGTTTTGAATGGCCACTCTGGATCTCCTGACCAAAATAACTTGGCCCCGTTCTTGCTGACTGCTAAGTACACAGCACGGCTACCTGATCTCGCCTTTCATGAAGGAGGTATCTGGTTCTCGGAGTTGCAAACGGGCAAATCTCAATTAGACAGCTCTTCAGGGCAAGATTACAGAATGGAATGCTTCTCTCCCCCGAGGGAAAGTTCTCGTCAGCCTCTTGAGGCAATAGGTCCCAGCAGCCACCGCGGACCAGCTGCTAAAAATAGCCCCAGTATAAAGCGCCAGTCCCAGGAGCGTCGGAGGAAACGGTTCGGTTCGCGGAGAAGAGAAGCAGAGACCGCGCGCAAGTGTTGCCTGGTGTTTGCCAGCACAACGTCAGACGGGATGTGTGCTCGGAAACCACCAATGCCCACCTCAGCAATTAAAGTGGACCGACTGGGTTTGATCCAAGGCCCTTTTCTAATGATGCCAGGCTTGGAGATGACCTAGAGGAACTCCTCAGGGGATGAGTGAGAGCAGTGAGGTCGTCCCTCACGCATCACCCTGTCATTCTTCCATCTGCACACTTTCCTGCTTTGATTTGTTCACACACACGGATGGAACACGGCTCAGTTCCTCACTTGATTCCGTGCCAGCTGTCCCCTCCTCACCGTCCAAGACAATGGTGCCTCCTGTTGCTCCGCTCCCTCATTCTCCTGTTTTCTCTGTACTCCTGGCCTTGCACTTGACTGTTCCCCGCTGCGTCATTAGCATGGCGACCAGCTCCCAGGCTGGGGGCCCTGCCCGTCTGGGGACTGGCCCACCAAGTGTGATCCTGAGTGAGCCGCGTGTCAGGGGTGGCCCTACTCTCCGAATCCTCTGACCTTTCTTTCTGGAACCTTGATTCGCTGGACAGTGTCCCTTCTGGGTTGGGCCTCTTCCTCTTGTTATTTCTCTCCCATTATTCGTCTCCCTTTGTTTTTCCCTGTGTTCAGAAATAACACTCTTTATTTTCCAGCTCTTCAATTACATTTTTCATCTTCGGGCACATACATTTTTTTAAAAAGATTTTATTTATTTATTTGACAGAGATCACAAGCAGGCAGAGAGGCAGGCAGAGAGAGAGAGGAAGGGAAGCAGGCTCCCTGCTGAGCAGAGAGCCCGATGCGGGGCTCGATCCCAGGACCCTGAGATCATGACCTGAGCCGAAGGCAGAGGCTTTAACCCACTGAGCCACCCAGGCACCCCTGGGCATATACATTCTTTAATTCCTAATAACTCTGGTCTTATTTTCTAACTGATCCTTTTCCAAAGCTTCCCACACTACCTGATGGAGGCAGAGACAGAGGAGGTCAAATCAACCATTCTCCCCTCCAGGTAAGCCGGAATGGAGTCGATCTCCAAATGCTGGAGTGAGCTAGGCTTTACCTTGATGCTGTCACACCCCCGCTGGAAGCATGAGCTCTCCCCCAGCTCCTCAGATGGCTTCCTGAGGAGAACCTTCCATCGAGAGTCTGGAGGTAAATGCCGCCTTCACCTGGGGGAGGCAACTGGCTGTCGTTTAGTGCAGCTGTTCCAAGTGAGTCACTCCACTTGAACCCCACATTGTGCCTCCCACTCACTGGCCAAGACCAAGCCCTCAACTTCTCCAAGGTCCTGGAAGGGAACATGGCCCCCACCTCCCCTGCAGCCGCCTTGGATTTATTCTGGGCTGTAGCTTTCTCTGTCCTCTCTCATCAGTCGGTGTGCTCCTAGCTGCCTTCTCTCCTCCAGAAGTTTGTCTAAATCCCTTCTCTGTTGGTGACCCTGTCTCATTTTCTTATTCTTAGGAGATTAGTCTTTTTCATACTCCTGTATTGCTTTTCAGCAGGATCTTGTGAGGGTCTGTGGGCAGAAAATTATCAATAATACTTAATTGCACAAAGAGGTCTGAATAGAAATGCAATACAATGGATTTGACTGCAAGATTTTCTTTTTCTCAGGGAAATCTCATTATACTAGTGTTTCATGAAGAACATTGTGGAAAATATTGAATTAATTTATGGGTATCATGCTAGTCCTGGGACCTAAATGTGTGAGACATTAGCAACAATTGCTGAGCATGTAAGTCCTCAGTTCCACCCTTACCCACCCAAGGAGCAGGCTTACTTTGTAGCCCTGATGCCTTGGTTCAGACAGTGAGTACAGTGGAGGGAGCACACCGGCTGAATTCATAGCCCCTGGGTGCTGGTAGGCAAATTCACATATCTGAGTCCCAATATCTGGATTGATGACGAGGTAATAATATCGCTCTTCCTACTTGGTTAGGCAGTTGTGAGCATCTAAAGGAAATATATGAGACAATATCGTATAAAATGTAATACACTAAATAAATACAAGGAATTATTGTGGCGAAATTCAGTCACCATGTCACAGGAGTTAGAGCATGAAAGGGAAAGACGACTGAGCATTCTCTAAACATATCGTATGGCTGGTTACCTTGTCATCCTACATTTACAGATGGCCCCAGCTACAGGTCACAGGGGCGGCACTTGGAAAAAAAGGAGAGACACCCTAACCCCTTAAATGGCTTGTACCTAGAGCTAAATCAAGACTTTATCCTTACTTTGTGAGCGAAGACTCTGAGGTAGAGAAACAGAGACTCAGGGGTCTTTAGGTCTGCAGAGGATCATGGACATCATTTGATCTAACTTGCTTGTTTTAGATACATAGAAACTATGACCCAGAGATGTTAAATAATTCGCCTCCAATCATATTGATATAATGGTAGAGGCTGAGCTAGCAAGCAGGTATCAGAGATCAACCCAACTCAATCCAACGAACTTTACTGAGCCGCTGGCTCGGGTTTACCACTGTCCCTGAAGAAGGTCACAAGTACTCCAAGGGGAGAGTAACAGCAAACACTAATGAGTGGAGAGTTGATAATTACAGAATAATGGTGTTCAGGTAAGTGTTCTAGGAGTTCAGAGAAGAGCCATTGTTGACCGCTGAGATAGAAACGTTTTTGGTAGTTGGTATTGTCAGAAATTCTACCCCTTTACCTCAAAGATTCCTTGGTGAGATTATAGATATAATACACACACACACATACACACACACACATAATATACACCTATTATATATATAATACACACACTTTAATTTTATATACATATATAAATATATATACTTTTTATTTCTGTATACATATAGAATATGTATGATTTGGGGAGGCTGTTACTCTTTTCTTGTTTCTTCTTTTTGGGTATCTTTGGAATACTTAAACCTATATAAGATGCAACTGGGAGGGGCGCCTGGATGGCTCAGTGGGTTAAAACCTCTGCCTTCGGCTCAGGTCATGATCCCAGGGTCCTGGGATCAAGCCCCGCATCGGGCTCTCAGCTTAGAGGGGAGCCTGCTTCCCCCTCTCTCTCTGCCTGCCTCTCTGCCTACTTGTGATCTGTCTGTCAAATAAATAAACAAAATCTTCACAAAAAAAAAGATGCAAGTGGGAGAATCTGTTGTCCATGTCAAGGGCAGTTTCTTGACCTTAAAAACTACAAGAGCAAAGGGGACCTACTAAAGGAGCGCTTTCTGTCTGAAATATATATATTTGCTGCCACCAAAGCCAGAGTGTCTCAGAGCCCATGTTCCTTTCATGGCAAGGGAGTAGAAAACACCCATTTTCCTGGCAACAATGTTTATTTACTATTGCAATATTATCGCCGTGTTTGAAAGGTTGGTGCATTATTAGTATTTTAATTTCTAAAGTTTATAGAGCAGCAAATTTGTTTGGTGACTGTTAGCAATTTTGCCCTCAGATGGAATGATTCAATCTTGGCAATTAGTGGGCACGGTCTCCCATTAGCAGGAGTAGCAAAATAATGTGGTTGAATAGCTCAGGATGCCAAGTTTATTTTGTGTTTGGGCAAATGGCATTTTGTCTTGGTTTCTATTTCTTAGAAGGTCGGTTTTGTTTTTTGTTTTTGGTTTGGTTTTGTTTTGTTGTTTGTTTTTTTAGAGAAGGACGGGGTATTGGAGGGGCAGAGGGATAGAGAGGATCTTAAGCAGGTTCCACGTCCAGTGCAGAGCCCAGTGTTGAGCTGCATCCCAGGACCTTGAGATCATGATCTGAGCAGGAATCAAGAGTCAGATGCTCAACCAACAGAGCCACCCAGACGCCCCAGAAGATCTTTTTAAAAAGTCTCCCCTTTTTAAAACTTCTGTTGGAAAAGTCAATTTAACCAGAACCAGACAACAGGACATTTGATGGTGTGAAGATTGGGTGGACCTCTCTGTAGGACTCTGTCTGCAATGAGGACAGTTATTTCCAGTTGAGCAGATTAACCTTGGTGGCTCTGCATAGGGCTGTGAGCCCAGGGACTCAGAGTGGTTCTGGAGGAACATAGAGAGGGATCAAATGCAAAAAGTGACTAGCCTGCTGACATCCACGTGGCTCAAAGATGGTTTGCTGTTGAGGATATGCAGAGGCACTAGCCATGGTGTGATCTCCTATGACTGGTGATTATTTGCAAAGCTATACCCCATAGAACACCAGTCCCTTGACACACTCCACAAAAACTGGATCGTACGGCTAAGGAAATTTGAGAAACATTACCTACTACTTCCCCCTCTTACAGAATTGCAGTGCACATTGGCATCTGAAAGGAGCAGAAAAATCAGTCAAGAAAACTTGAACTTGGGGTGCCTGGGTGGCTCAGTGGTTTAAGCCTCTGCCTTCGGCTCAGGTCATGATCTCAGGGTCCTGGGATCAAGCCCCACATCGGGCTCTCTGCTCAGCGGGGAGCCTGCTTCCCCCCGCCCTCTGCCTGCCTCTCTGCCTGCTTGTGATCTCTCTCTCTGTCAAATAAATAATAAAATCTTAAAAAAAAAAAAAAAACTTGAACTTGTTCAAACTAACATTTCCCAACGTTTTGGAAATAGTAACAATAACCTCCCATTCAGTGGAACTGATGGATCCTAAGCTTCCTGACTGAGGCTATTAACACAACACATTTAAAAGTAATTTGATGACAAAGAAGAGACAGTTTTAGTCTACGTGAAATCTACAGTTTTGGGCCCTTAGATGACTTAGCCAACCCCATGTTGGCTACTTGTTGAAGTTAGGTCTGCCTATTTCTGTAACCGATTTGATGGTTCTTGCCTGGAACCGAGGGGCTCATACCCATGCCTGTTGGCCTCCAAAGCCCAGATCGTTAACTGTGTGTTATTCTGCTTGACACGTAAGTGCTTTTAAACTCCTCTTTGGGGGCACCTAGGTGGCTCAGTAGAGTAAGCACTTGCCTTTGGCTCAGGTCATGATCCCAGGATCCAGCCCCGCATTGGGGGAGGGGGTTTCCCTGCTCAGCGGGGTGCCTGCTTCTCCCTCTCCCTCTGCTGCCCCCACTGCACCTCCTGTGCTCATACTTGTGCTCTCTCTCTAATAAATAAAATAAAATATTAAAAAATAAATTAATTAACTACACTCCTCTCTGAAGATAATTCAATAGTTAGGAACTCTAATTGTCTCCTACCCTACCCCAGAGGAGGAAGGAAGGGAAGGAGGGAGGCAGGGAAGAAGGAAGGGAGGAGTTAGTTCTTGTAGAAGCGTAAGCAAGATGTCGCCGCAGGAATAGTTTTGAGCATCTGTAATATTTGTTTCCTTATCGCTGTCACAACTCCCCAGGAGATGTTATGCTTGGACAGAGGTTCAGGACATGATTATTTCAAAGATGTATCTTCTCGGGCTGGGGAAAGGAGGGCAAGGGGACCGTGTATGAGGTGGTCCAGGGTTCGCCTCCAAAGATCTCCCTGTGGAGCAGCCTCTAAGCTGCTCTTTGCCGCCCGCATTTGCAAAGCAAACTAGCACGAGTGTAACGGGCTTATCTTTCCCGAATCTACCTTACCCTAGGGGTTGCACGCTTATTAATACAGGAGGCCTCCAGGAAGGTGCTTTTGAACAGCAAGCTCCTTTGTTCTCCTCCCTTGCCTCTGACCACTCAGGTTTTTAAATTCTCAAATTTGAATTCTCAGATTATGTACACCCTTTGCCAATTGAGAAGCGCTCATTTTCCTTGCTGTTGCCACAGTCTGGCATGGATTCCGACGGCTAGGCCACCGTAGTGGGACTGACTGAGCATTTCAGGCTCTCTGCCCGTTCTTCGCCCACACGGCAAAGAACACCTGATCAAGGAAGTGGCTAAACTCTCCCGAGCTGTCCCCACTGCCAGCCTAAACTCTCTCCCAAGCAAGGAGGAAGGCCAGGGTCCTTGACCTGAGCTTGAGTTCTGGGAGACGGGTGGGGGAAAACAGCGGGGGATAACAGGGTTGAGGTGACGCCAGGTAGGACACAGCAGGCGGCAGAGAAGGTGGGATTCGGAATAAGGAGGCAGAGAGTCTGGGAAGGAGATGCAAGCCAGATAGGGGGGCAAAGAGCCTGCAGAGGGGCCATTTGAACTTGGGAGGTTGGAGAATAGGCAGAGTATGAAAGTATTCTCATTCCAAGGGTTAGGCGAGGAGCAAAGGCAGCTCTAGGTTTCTGGGGGCCGGAAGCCTGTGCAATCAAGGAGCCCTCCTCAACAATCGGTTATCAAATTATGAATATAAATTCATATGGAAGTGAATATTCATTTGCAATGGGAAAATGAATTAAATCACCAACTTAAAAAAAGTTGTCAAATACCACAAACATCAAAAATCTAGGAGAGTAACTTACTGTTTTATATATTAAGTACCTACCACACATATCCAATAGTTTTTCCCCTGCATTTTTTTGTTACTATGTACACTTTGATTGCTTCTCTATTTTTTTTTTTTTTTTTTTTTTTAAAGATTTTTTTTATTTATTTGACAGACAGGGATCACAAGAAGGCAGAGAGGCAGGCAGAGAGAGAGAGAGGAGGAAGCAGGCTCCCTGCTGAGCAGAGAGCCCGATGCGGGGCTCGATCCCAGGAGCCTGGGATCATGACCTGAGCCGAAGGCAGAGGCTTTAACCCACTGAGCCACCCAGGCGCCCCTGCTTCTCTATTTTATAACAATTTTGTAATGTCCTTTTTTATAGGCGAAGAGGAAGGTAATTCTCCCACTAAGACAACTGATCCACATTTGATTTTTAGCGTTGATAGTTAGGGTCCAAAAATGCAATTATTTCTAGAACTACTATGGGTTGAAATACCACAAATACACGAGGTCGATTTGGGATACTTGTCCTTCAAAATGTACGGTGTGTTCATTATTATATACGCTGCATTACTGAGTATATTCCTGCCAGGGGAGAACTTCTGTTTTGACTAAGCTTTGTAAGAACCAAACCTACCGGTTGCCATTTTCCATATCTGATAACTGGGAGAACTCTCTGTGGACTAGCTCCTGGATCTGTATATTTCAAACCTTAACCCTCTGTCCTTATGTGTGTACATCTGGTGCCTGTATTTATATTGCACTATGACCTCTGACCTTGCACCTTTAGGTCACGACCTGAGTGAGTCAGCACCATGGATGGCAAGAATATTACCAGAAGCCAGTCCTTCAGGAGGACTTCTAAAGTAACATAACCATTTCCATAACTATTACCAGAACTACACAAATATATCCCACTAAACCCAATCTAAGCAGATTCTTCCATGTAACTCCCCACTCTGTGAAGTCCCCAAAATGCTCATGACCACTCCAATATAATACTAAAGAAAATGTAACAGAGGCCAAGTTGCAGTGGAAAGACACACTGGTCTCAACCAACTGCCCTTTGAGTATCTTGCACTTGCAAATTTTACCAAAACAGATGATTATGTGAACGCTATCATAGGTTCGTTTCTGAGCCTTGGGAGGAACCAGTGCAAGGGAGGAGATCAAGGATTTTGAGTTTTATTAATATCAGAAACTATCCTGCCTGGGTTCAGTCAGAGGATTCAAAGCATCTTCCTTACCCAACTGGGTATTTAGACACAGATGGGTATGGATTTTTCAACAGTCTTACACACGAAGGCTGAGGCATTCCGGGCTCCACACTTCCTCCGGGCATGTGGTAAGGAATAGCGCCAGGCTCTGAGTTATCTCTCAGGAACAAACACCTCCTGTGTGTCAGACTTCACTGCCACATGCTTCCATTTAAGGAAACCACTGGTAACAGACAGTCACTGTAACTACTTTACATGGACTCTGTTTCAAATGGCCCTTGTCAGAAGTCATCTTGGGGGATACACCCAACTGGAAGTAAAAAATCAGTTTTCAGGTGAGAGGTGAGGTCTCTGGGTCCACACCGGGGACCATACAGTTCTACATAAAGTACCTGCTTCCGGAACAGGAATACCAGGTGATCCGATGTTAGAGACGCTTTTGACCTTCTCTGTGTTCTTCATGCTCTTAGTCTGCAGTCAGGTTGTTTGCGGGAAACTGCTAGTCCTTCACTGTGTTTCTTTTGTTTCCATTGAGACAAAATTTATGAGCTTGTCTTGCCAATAATTTTACCTTGACTAGGAAGACCTTCCGGTGAGCTAGACAAGAGAACATTGGAGGATATTAGAGGAGAAAGTTGCCTCAGACATCATTGCACAGGGGAGGGAACTAAAGTCCCTCAGTCAAACTGACATATCAGAGTTAAGGAAATTGGTACACTCTGGCAAGAGAGCCAAGATTCATCTATGGAAGTCAAATCTACTTTGTTTCTTTACCTTCAAAGCAAACCGTGGTTTTCTTGAAATCCTAGTGGAGAAGATAATTCAAGAAACCAAGGAATCATTCTGGCAACTTCTCCTCATGCCCCTCCTGCCCACTTATCCTGAAATGTCTATACTTGCCTCAACATAGTTCAAGTGATTGTTGAAATTTGTATTTGTAAGGTAATAATACCAAATGTTTATATTCACTGGGGAACCCTTATGCAGGGCTTCTAAGGACTAGGGTATATTGGAAATTTTGTGGATACTATTTATTAGGAGAGAATAAGATGTGGAAGTTAATAGTACCTTGATAAATACCAACCAGTAACAGACTATAATTTCAATTTTGGAACATATGAAAAATAAAATAACCTGTGTTAGAACACAGAAAGGAAATATACCAAATTGTTAACAGGGGTCACATCCGTGTAGTCGTCTTACCAGTGTGTCATTTTTTTCTTCTGTAAATCCATTTTTATACTAGTTTCAATTCATAGATAACTTATTAAATTAAAAAAATAGATCTAGTATTTTTTAAAGAAAATAAAATTACCTTGACTTTGAATAAAAATTAAATACATGTTTATCTGGTTTAGGGCTTTGATTCATGTATTTGGTTTTAGAAACAGGGAACCATAGACCCAAGGGTAGGAAGTAAATTCCCACAAGAGATCACAAAATCGAGAAGTGGACCATCTCGCTGCCTAGAAGGCCAGTGTTTTCTTGATGTCCAGTGTCATGGAGGCTGAGCCCCCTGAGTCCCTGACTCTGTGAGTGTTTCATGAAGTCATACTTGCTGTGAGTCAGTCCAGGGTGAGTCATGCTTCCCGCATCTGCAGCGGAAGGAAGGGAAGGAAGCAAGAAAAATAATAATAACTTGGTTGTTATTGTATTAAATAAAGTAAATTTCAGTGTGTTGGGCCAGATGCAAAATTATAGAAACCAATCTTTGTGAAAATGTAAAATGCAGTATGCTGGATCAAGTGTTTTGTTTTCTTAATTTTTAAAAAACTGTCATTTTTGAAAAAAAAAAAGTTTATTCTCTGACCTCTTGAAAGTGCCTATTAAAAAGGGGCAGCTAATTCCTCTGGCAAACTTCGTGGAAACTTGACACAGAGTCTTGGGAGTTGCATTAAAAATGCAAGAGGGCATTTTACTCTCAGCGGAGAGCGGGGGTGGAGGGGGCTGCGTCCTCACTGCTCCAGGTCAGCAAATGAAGAATTATTTATTTATGGAAAGTGGGCTAGGTGTCAGCAGGTTTCTGGGGAAGCAGCGTGTCCAAGAATGAAGTGCGGAAACCCAGCAAATGAATCTGCCCAACCCCAATAATTTATGAGAGAGTTTTTCAACTTGGTTTTCATTGTCAGTGATTTTTCAAGTTATTATTTGTTTATTTGAGATAGAGCAAGAGAGAGAGCACACAAGCAAGAGGAGAAGCAGAGGGCATGAGGGAGAGGGAGAAGCAGGCTCCCCCTGAGCAGAGATTCCGACGTGGGACTTGATCCCAGGACCCTGAGATCATGACCTGAGCTGAAGGCAGACGCTCAACCGACTGAGCCACCCATGCACCCCTCAAGTTATATTTTGATTTCAAGTTGCTGATCTCCCACTTCTTTGTCTTCAAGAGGATAAAATTCAGATGGTAGCTTTTATTAATTATACCATAATCCTAAGAATCACCAGATATGTGTTTTTTCACCTTTAATTACTTCATGGCCCCCCCAAAGACAAACTGCATGAGAGAAATAGTTAACCATTTAATGAAAGAATCAGGTTCTCCAAAACGTTCTCATCCAGGCTCACCTAAAGAAATCTAGACCCTGGACACTGACAGATAGATCTGTTCTCTGAGCGTGATGCCCAGGATCACGAAGGGTCCCTTTACGTGCTACCTGTGCCATGAAAGTTCATCACGATAATGAAAGCAAAAGAATTCAGAGCCACAGCATAAAATTTCCAAATTTATGTAAATTTCTGGGGAAACTTCCTCTTGAACACAGTGATAATGCAGGGAAAAACTGTCTTCTAGAAGTCACAGTCTCCCTCTACCTGCTCATCTCTCCTCTTTTGCCTTCTCTTTGCACTTTTCTTGGAGCATTACTCTTGCAAAAGGATCTGGAGGGTGCCTGGGTGGCTCAGTTGGTTAAGCGACTGCCTTTGGCTTGGTCATGATCCCGGGGTCCTGGGATGGAGCCCTACATGGGGCTCCCTGCTCATCGGGGAGTCTGCTTCTCTCTCTTCCTCTGTCTGCCACTCTTCCTGCTTGTGTGCTCTCTCTCTCTCTCTCTCTGTCAAATAAATAAATAAAATCTTCAAAAGAAAAAAAGGGTCTGGCAAGTACAGTTATGCCAAGGCATAAATATGGCTCCTTGTGGTGATTTTTATCAGGATATTTGCTTTTTTTTTTTTTAAATGGTCAAAAAACTTAAGCCATAGCAAGGAATTCCTTTGGTATTTTGCAAAGAAGGAAGCCCTAAGGGGCATTCCAGGGATGACAATTTACTGTCCTTATGCCTGCTTTGGGATTTGAGCAACGACCAATAAAGGCATCAAGCATGATTTTGCTCCCAGTATTTTAGTCAGGCATGCCATTTCTCTCAGCTCTAATGCAAGCAGACCAAAACAGGCAATGTGTCATCTTCTTTTTTTTTTTTAAAGATTTGTTTATTTATTTGACAGAGAGAGAGAGAGACAGTGAGAGAGGGAACACAAGCAGAGGGGGTGGGAGAGGGAGAAGCAGGCTTCCGGGTGACCAGGGAGCCCGATGAAGGGCTTGATCCCAGGACCCCAGGATCATGACCTGAGCCAAAGGCAGGCAGTTAACAACTGAGCCACCCAGGCACCCTGGCAATGTGTCTTCTTTAGCATTGCCTACCCCATTGGACCCAGCAGAGGACACAGCACATAGGAACTGAGCCAACCCCTGTGAGTGAGCCACTCACTCCCGGCATACAATGACAATTATGATGCCCTATGCAAGTTATGTACAGACAGCCATGTGCCCACGGGAGAGGGAAGTGTCCTCAGGAGGCAAATGAAACACAGATAAAGGGTACTTCTCTCTTCCCCTCCCTCCATGACTCAGGTATTTTTCTGCTGACCTTTCCTTGCTATGGATCCTAATCTCAACCTCTTCCAAGGGCTACCTCCAACTTTAAAGCAACTCTCCCATCTCGTCTTCCTAACTAGAACATGACCCGAAGACATTAGGAGTCTGCCTTATTTGATTTGGCCGCACAGAAGATAGAAAATTAGTCTAACTGCGGTTCCTCCACTACCTCAAGTCTCTCTCTCTTTTAATTCATCTTGATCTCATTTTCTATAGTCAAAAATATTTGAGAACATGACAGATAAGCAAATGAAGACCCTGGTCTATTTTTATGGCCCAATCCCCTGCCTGCTATCCATGTGATTCTGGGCTATCTACTGCATACTCCTAATTCTCACTTTTCTCATGGTCCATGCCTTATAAGGCTATGGTAAGGGGTAAGGGAGCCAATGTATATAAAGCACCTCACACAGTACCTGGCATAGAGAAAGTACTTAAGAAATGTGAGCCATCATCATCATCATCAATAATGCTATCACCATCACGTCCAGGAACACCAGCCAAGTCTGTTGGTGCCAAGAAGGCAGTAATCTGGTGTGGTTTCTGGGTGGGCTAGTAGAGAGAGTCACAGGCTAGAAAATCCCTGTGAATTATACACTTCTCAATATATCTTTCTCTGTGTTCTCCCTGATGAAAGAGCAGGTGGTGGAGCAGAGAAGGTCTGGGTCTGAGGTCTCTACTCAAGTCTAAATTCCTCATACCGGTGGGGTGATGGAGTGACCTTGGATAAGCTCCTCACCCCACCGGTATGAGAAATTTAGACTTGATCGCCTCATTCCCCTCAGGCTTGTGTTTCATTTATTATTTATTTACTTCCATTCTCCTTTTTTTTTTTTTCTTTTCCATTTTCCCATTGAGCGGCCAAGGCAAAAGTGATAACAAGCAAGAAAACAGCGCCCTCTAGGGTTTTCCAGGGGCGAGCTTGGGTTTGATGACGTGCGTGAAGAGAAACACCAGCATGAGGATCTGGGGGCTCTGAATTTCCTAAGGCCTACAGTCACCCGCCCCATTTCTTAAGCCAACCAACCTCACAATGTTGCTTCTATCTTGATGGGTTGAAATATATTTGTTTTGAAAGATTACAAAACCCCAAGGGAAGAAAACCGGCAAAAATAAAAACAAAACAAAACCCATGAGAAAACTTGGAGGTACAGAAACCCAAGTTAAGTTAGAAATATTGAAAAAAGAAGACTAACTCAGAGAGGTCAGCTGTTATTTATTTCAAATATAAGTTAAACATTACTTAATGAAGAAATGTAACCTTTTGATGTTTCCATTGAAAGAGTTAAGAGTGCTCAGAATATTTCAGCAAGGAAAACATTAGTATCTTATTAATGCAATAATTAAAATTTGTAAAAATGAAGTTTTGAGGGCGAAGGCCATTTAAGTTTATATTTTTTGAGTTTATTATCCCTCCTAAAATGAGACACAAATTCATAAAAAGGAACATTGTTGTCTCCTAGACAGCAGAGTCACAGAATGTCACAAATCACCTGATCTAGTGCTCCATTGTATAGATGAAGAAGCTGAAAAGCCAATGCTTTCATGTTTAATCCAGAGCTCTTGATACTTTCTGAAAGAGTACATAGACTAGTAAGAGCAATGTTATTATTCAAATAACAATAAACATGAACTCACTATGTACCAAGCATTCTGCCATGTTTTACACGGAACATCTCATTTAACCCTTGGAATAGCTCAAGGAGTTCACTACTATTGTTTTTCCCTTTTACAGACCGAGAAATGGAGGCACAGATGAGTCAGATGGTTACCCTAAAATTTGCAGCTTATCAGTACTTGTGGGCTTTTCACATACAATCACAAATCTGTCCCACATTCAGATTCATAGATATATACTCAGATAGATGCCATTAGGCTTTTTATGACTTCTGTGTTTAGTTTTGGAACAAAAATTATTCTGGTTTTGAAAGCTCTTCCTTGAACATAGTGGGGACAAAATGAGTCACGTAGAGTTGGGAAGAGCACCCAAGGATGGGTGGTAAATGGGTCCCAAGGAAGGGATGTGAGGCATCTTGCCTGGGAATTGGTCAGTTTGGTGCCAGCTCTTTGGAGTGAAGTGTAGCTTGAGCTTCCATCATAAACTTTCCTAAATTAAGGCTCCATTGAGCAAGTATACGTATAAGGAAAAAAAGCTGAATTCATATTGAACCTTTACAGAACTCTATGCACATGTGCCTATATTTTCTTCTATTTGTTTCTTTTAAAACACACAAATGCACACTTGACTACCAAAACCCATAGTTTTGTGTTGTTCTAACACAATTTTTTTGTATGCATATACCCTCATGTTTCACTTTAAATAGCTACATGATATTATTCCATTACCTTGATGTACCATGATTTGCTTAGTCATTTCCCTATTGTTGAGGCTTTGGATTGTTCCCAGTTATAAATAGCATTGCTATACCATTTCCAGACTGCTTTTAATTTGGGGGATTTTTTTCTGATATATATCCCCATGGGTTAAATTTCTGTGTCAAAGTGTATAATATATTAAATCTTGCTATATATTGCTAGATTGCTTTCCAGGAAGGCTCAAAAATAAATTACAAGTCCAATAGCATTGAGTTTTTAGCATTTGGTTTTTCTGATTTATCCACCAAGAAATGTATTTATCATTTTAAGTTGTTTTGATCACACCATCACCCCTATCTTGACATCATGACCTCTCCCAGCACCATCACCTTTGCCAAGACAACCAAAAGCAACACCATTATTATCATCAACTACCTTGACCATCAATACGACCACCACCATCATCATCCACCCCCACTGTCACTATTACCTTCCAAATGCCACCACCAACACGGTCACCAACATCACAGTCACCTTCATCAACCAAACCACCACCCCATCTCTGTCATTCATTACCATCACCATCATCAAATCCACCAACAACACCAGCACTACCGCCACCATTACTTTTATAACCGCTACTCTCACCACAATCAGCTATTGTCACCGCCATCTTGATCACCACCATTACCATCATCACCTTCACCATCACCACCAGCAGCCCCATCATCACTATATTCCACCGCCACTACTGCCACATACCATTATTGGAGACACTCAGTATGTGCCAAATACTGTACTGTTTACTTACACGAATCATTTTGTTTTCACAGTATGTAATAGCCTCCTGTTACTGACTAGGAAACTGATGTTGAGATATTAGGACCTTTGGTCAAAGACACTACTAAAGCCTGGCAAAGCCAACCTCCACATCTGACTCCAAAGCCCATTCTCTGTACCATTAATGCCTGCACTTACGTTAATAGATATACTGTGGACTTTCAGAGTTTTGTTGTCTACATCTCTTTACTTGTTACTGAGACTGAAAATCTTTCCTTGTGGCGATTCATTGTTGACATTTCCTTGTGTGTAAATCCTCCATTTATTTCCTGCAACCTCATTTTGAATGGAAGCTGAACATTGACCTTCAATAATTAGATCAATTCTGTATTTTCCATGGTAAAACTTTTCCTTTAACATTGATAACATATACTTTTCTCACTTACATTTTGTCTTTTAAACCCTTTGTTTTTTTTTATGTTCTAACATCTATTTTATGTCTAATTTTATATGAGAAAATCAGAAATATTTCTTCCTTTTTTACTTGGAAAGAAGATGCTTATTTTCTTCCTGTTTCCTTTTTAAATTCATCATTTTGCTTTAACCAGAATTTATTGTAGTATATGATATGTGGTGTATATTCCACTATATTCTCTGTACTGTGATTTTATTGTGCCCATGTTTTCAATTATGATTATTTCTTGTAGTTGTATATTCTATTTTTTAAAGATTTTATTGATTTATTTTAGAGAGAGAGCACACACAAGCAGAGGGGGAGGGGCAGAGGGAGAGGAAGAGAGAGAAGCCCAAGCAGACTTCTGCTGAATGCGTAGGTTTACTCAGGGCTCAATCCCAGGACCCTGAGATCACAATCTGAGCCAAAATCGGGATTAGGACACTTAACCAACTGAGCTACCCAGGTGCCCCTGTATATTCTATTTTTTTCATGTACTAAGTTCTTAAAAGAGTTTCAATCTACTTCTGAAATATGTATTTTATCTTATCATTTCTTCCTTGCTTTTAACTTAGTATTATATAGTTTTGGTAATTGTGACTTGTTTTAAAATTTAGAAAGTAAATCCTCATTAATCCTTTGGAAAAAATTATTTTGGTATATTTTCCTGCTTGTTCTTCTGGAGAAATATTCAAATCAGTGTTTCAGATTTTAGAAAATAAACTGTGGAGACTTTAATTATTATCATTGTTCATATGAATTTTGTTACTTTAAGGTTATTTGGCTTTCCATCCATGAATAAGATTTAATTTCCCATTATTCACAGTATTATTTTTTCCTTTCAAAATTATTTCTTATTTAGAGCTATTATTATCTAAGCCCTTAATGGTATTTTTATCCCAAGAATACATAGATTTTACTGCATTATGAAGTTATTCATCACCTAAGAATCAGGATACAAATAATTTTATTGAATTTATCATTTCCAACACATCAGATTTTGCTGTAAGTGCAAAATCTAAGATAAATAGTTCAAGTATTATGACAATTTTCTCTGTCACTTGAAAAACAACATCCAAATTAGTAAAATCAAAGACAGTTTCTTCAGAGTCAAAATGTTTCAGAAGGGCAGGGCTCCCAGACAAGCCAATCTGGAAGGAGAGAGTCCCTTGGCACATGGATACCATGAATGTAAACTAACTTTGGATGAGTCTACTATGGCTGAGTTTCTAAAAAACTATCATGCGAAGTGCAATTTTTTATGCCCCTAAACTTCCTCTTCTCTGTTTTTTCTCCTTTTCTATTGTCTGGGGCTCTTATGGGCTGACTTTGGCAGAGAGTAAGTCAAGGCTGGGGTGTAAGCTGGAAAAATTATCCCAGAGAAGGGCCTCTAAGACGTCATCCCAATGCTGGCTTTGTTTGCCCCCTTTCTCCCAGAGATAGAGCACTGCCCCCAGGCACTAATGGGAACCTGGGATTGGAAGATCCCCCTGGGTTGGCAGCATCTCTCTGAAAGGTAGGGTCCTTAAGTCTGGAGATTAGATTTTGCAGACACAGCAGAAGCAGTTGAGTCCAACATTCATTCATTTATTCAACAAATATTACCAAGCCATGCAATCCACTGACTGTGGATAAAACGTCTGTTCTCCAGTTTTTCTTTAGTCTATGAATGTAAAAGGGGGAAAGAAAGGCTTCAGATCAGGTTTGTTCCTAGGTCCCCTTAGCTCTAGAATTAGTATGTTTGCTATCATAGAACAGGTACTTGTGAGGCTGGGTCAATGAACTCCGTCAAATTGAAAAAAAAAAAACAAAAAACAAAAAACAAAACAAGAAACTAAAATTAGTGAGTGAACCCTATCAGTATAATATGTCCTGGGCTTGGTCTGAAGGCCCAGGTCTCAGACTCTAACTCTGATGCTCATTGTCACTGGCTTAATCTTCTCAGTACAATTTGTCTTCTACTCATTCAGTGATCTGCCTTTTGGTGAATTTGCAACCAAATTCCAGTCCTTCCCGTGACTCTCCAGTTGTACATTCCCTGTGCTTTCAGTGATGCTGCAATGACCATGTTCCTAGTACACACCCAGGATGGGCAAGAACTGCTCAGCAAAGCAAGGGCTTCCTCTGATGTCCAGAGATGATCCATTCGCTGATTCATGCTTTGGTCAGTTTCTTACTGAATACAGTCTGCATGTCCACACTCACACCTTTTTGCTCAATAACTCAACTGAAGTAATTTGTTCTTTCAAGCTTGCCGACTATGTCATTCAGTGGATAAACTGTGACCAAAAGATTGTGTTTTTGATTTTTAAACCAAATCAAGTTTTCGATATCCATTTGCAAAAGAACTCCTTAACACTGTTGTGAGTAGAGGAGGAAATAATTAATAGTTGCCAACCAGAACAGTGGTCATGACCTTCTTATATGGAGGAAATTCCTTGACTATTCATGAGGGAAGCAAAAGAGATAAAATGTAGCACCTGCAAAAAATATTAAGAACTTTGCAAGATATACTAATATAGCATCATTATACTGTGTACCTGAAAGCTACATAATGTTATATATGTCAATTATATCTCAATAAAAAATTTTTAATGAATGTTAAGAACTGAGGTTAAATAAGAGTTGTTAAACTACAGATGGAAAATAATTCTTTTTTTTTTTTTTGGCATTTTTTCCCCTGCTTGTTCTGGATGAATCTTAAAATCAGTATTCTCAGCTTTTACAGAATATACTATGGAGACCTCAATTATTGTCTTATGTGTAATTTTGGAGTTAAGGAGATGGCAGAGAATTTGGAAGACAGGAATTCCCAAGACTAAGACTTTCCATGTTATTTTCAAAACAAGCTATCACAACTGTTATACCGCCAAACACATAAGTTTTATAAACCCTGGACCCTTGGGAATCCACTAATAAAATGCTTGATATTCTGCAAAGCCACTGAATTTGTTCAACACCCATTTATTTATCCAACAAATACTTCCTGAGCGTGATTCTAGCACTGCGTGTGCTCTGAGAACAAATGAAAAAAAGTATAAGACATTGTCCCTAACCTCAAAGACATGGCAGTGTGGTTGGGGAGACAAGATTTACAAACGGAAAGGAAAACTAATAATAGAACACAGCTTAAGATGAAACAACAAAGATAAAAATAAATAAATTGCCAAAAAATAGATAAGTGCCAAAAGAAACAATAAAAGTGACCTGGAGTTTCAAAAGGAATAAATGTCTGGTGGCCGAAAGCGTCAGAAGAGACTCCGTGACAAGGTAGGAAGGACTCGAGTGTTGGAACACACAAGGAGGACAAGGGCGAGGCCATGAGTCGGGAAGCTTTATTGTGCATGGACTCTGGCTCTGACATGGCCACCAGTTCTGCTGGTGCCCCAGTCAAACAAAAGACTCTCAGAGTAACCTGACTACATATGCAGAACGACCGGGGACTTCTGTTCAGACGGCCAAAGCGAGAGGGTGGGGTAGGTGTGTCGTGTATAAGTCTGTACTAGAGCTTTGAAACACAGTTTGAAGAGACTCACTATCCAGAGGCAAACAAATCCAAAGGACTTGGAGGCATTGACAGGGGAACTGAGGCAGTTAGGTCACTGAAAAGGAACTGAAGCATGGGACGATTGCCAGGCAGCCATTAAATCACACATTTGTGTAAACAATACATTCTGAAAAACACGGCTCTACTTGTCCTTAGTCCGAGTGCCTTTTGCTTGAAGGGAAACATTTTCTGCTTCATTAGCTCTTTCTTCTTCTTCTAATATTAGTCAAAGGCTTGAAAATTTCTGCTGTCTTTTGAGGCAAAGGTCATGGCACAATATAAAATAGGGAAAAGGAAGTGGCTCTTTGGAGCCAAGACACCTGAGTTCCGGGCCTGCTTTTGCCATTGATACTGTTAGAAACTTGAGACTCGTCACTTAAACTTTCTAGATCTGCATTTTTTCCCCCGCGAGATGATGGTCATATCATCTACCTTAATTACTTTACAGGGTTATTTGGGATGGAGTAAGATGACATGGGGAAAAACGTTCAATGTGTTGAGCACCTATTTTGAATCAAGTAATTTCATATTATGTCATTGAACGCTGAAGACAATAGTTCACATTAAGAAGTTAGTAGTTTGCTCAATACCTCACAAAGGTTGTGATCCAGGTCCCCCCAATTTAGTAGCCACTCTCTCCTTTAAAGCCCACAAGTCAGGTTGAGCCCTGAATGCCTGTTCTGTCCTCCATCAGCTTGGGGCTGCTTTTGCTTTGAGAAGGTCTGAGACGGAAACTTGAGAGTGCACTCCTTGGCGTGGGATGTTAGCTTGTGTCAAGCTCGCGGGGTGTTGTCTAATGAAGGCAGAAAACAGGGGTGGGTTTTGAAGATGTGATACAGAATGTCCAAAGCATGGGCTGCCACCACCCTTATATACTTAGACAGTGTGTTATGTGTCTCAGCCAGAAGCACCCGCGTCAGGATTATTTCCCAGCTCTGGGCTTTCTGGAGGGTAGGTCTTGCCTTCCATGCATGGGATTAAGAAGGTTCTCGAATAAGCAACACTCTCAATTTTGGCTGCATGTTAGAACTGGCTGAGCAGTTTACAAACAATCCCAGTGCCCAGGCTGCAGCCCAGACCAACGCCACCAAGATCTATGGTGATGGCAGATAGGAGTGACATTTCGATGGCCCCCAAATGCAGCCAAGTTTGAGAATCATTGATTCCATAGAACACAGGAAGGGTCCCCCAAGGGCAAATTTGAGCTTCCAGTAAATTAAGATCCAGACTTTTCCAGTAACAGGGAGAAGCTACTCAGGCATTATCTCAAATGGTATCTTTGTTGGTTGATGGTTGGTTTCTTTTCTCTTAGCAAGCGGTGAGTAAGAGTTCCAAGATCCTACCCTAAGTCTTCCTCAAACATGCCAACGTCAACCTTAAAAATTCATAACCCCTTGTATTACTATAGCATTTTATGGCCATGTGTTCTGCTTACTCTTCAGACTGGCTCTTCAGATGTCATTAAGGACTGAGCGATGTTTTTTTGTTTTTTTGTTTTTTGTTTTTTTTTTGTTTTTTAACTTCATTCTTCTTCAATAGTTATATTGGTGGGGATCAGTCTACTGGTTGCAGTGACGGTCAGTACAGGAAGGGCAAAGTCGGAAAGACTCTTCCCAGATGGAGAGAAATCTACAGAGAAATCCATCTATGGGTAGAAATTTCATTTTACAAAGTGATGCTAGTCTCCCGCCCTTTGGTATCTCTTCTTCCTTCTCTATTTGGGGTCCTTGGGAGCTTTCAGAACCCAAACTTAAGCATTTCCTCAGCTGCTATTGTCAAGAACAACAAGGTGGGTCTTCCTGTGTGTGTAGAATAAAGGTACAAAAGCTGTGGAGAGCTGCCAGAAAGTGTCTGGCCCTCAGACTCTCCCCTCATCTTTCCCTCTGTGTCCATGGTGATGGAGCTCAAAGGGCACGAGGATCACGAAGGAGCTTATCAAAACTGGAGCTTTCCTGTAGCCCCACCCTCAGATTCAGTTTGTGGGAAGGGCCCAGAGAGATGCATTTTTAGAAGCTTCCTCAGTGATTCTGGTTCAGACCGTTCTAGGAAACTCCTTTGGCCCCAGCCTATTTTGGAATGCTGGCCTTTGTGTTATCAACTGTGTTCTCCCTTGATGCCTTTTTAAAATGCAGATATGACTACAGCCTGAGTCACTAAGGTCCTCTCTGTGGACAGATGTGAGGACAACAGCCACAGGAGGGTCTCAGTACGTGTTTATTGGAGGAACAAAGGGAAAGTAAGATCAACTAGGGTGAGACTTTGGGGAAAAGATGAAGGTTCTGAATCCAGGGACAGGTCTGAAGAGGAGGGAATTGGCTTCGCAAAGACAAACATGGTTGACTTCACAGAGCCCCAGGGAGCTCCAAGAGGGCTGCACACAGTCTAGCTAACTTGCCTGAGGCTTTCCCTACAACTTAATTGGAAAAGACACTTTGTGTTGGGGGGGAAAAATTAGACAATGTATAAAAGTTGTAAAAAGTAAAAATTGAAATGTTCTTCCCCCTAACCCCACTATTCTGAAATAACCATTCTCTACATTTTGTGTGTAGTCTTTCAGACAATATATAATATGAAATTATATATATTTTACCAAAAAATGAAATAAGTTCATGCACTTTGCCATAATTTGTTTTCTTTTTCACTGAACAATGTATCCTGACATATGTTCTTTTTGTGATATCCTTCATTATATGGATTCACCAAACCTACCCAATCTTTGAATGGACATTTCGTATGCTTCTAGTTTTTTCTTATTTCAAACAATGATGCAATAAACACCATTGAACATATACCCATTGTATCCTTAAGAGTTTCTTATCAGTGGGCCTGTTGAGTCTTCATATGACCCAAATATGTGTTCAAATTTGATAGATAAGTGACCTCTGAAAGGTTGTACCAATGTACACTCCCTAATCATATGCATATTTACTCACAATTTTTTTCATGAATCTTTACACATTTTTACCAATTAAATAAGTGAGAAATCTTCCATTGGTGCAATTTGTTTTGTAGCTAAGTGGTGTGCTTTTTCATATATTTATTAGTTCCTGTGATCCTGCAAACTAACTGTTCATACCTTATACCTAGGAGTCAAGGCTCACTTTTGTGTTCTCACACACTGTGTTTTCCTACTTTCATTATGGCATCTGTTGATAAACAGCTGAGAGTCATGGGCCGCAGAGAGCAAATCCCACAGAGAGGGGGAGGAGCAAGGGAGTCATTTTCCATTTAATCAAGAGATCAGTACCAGCAACTTATTAAAAAGCACTGCTTATATTATTAATATGTAAACCTTTAGAACTGGATCAACGGGTTATATTTAGCAAAGCACAGTGATGGGACTAAAACAAAATCCTAATAAGTTATTTACCAAGCAAATGAGTGAATATGGATAGATAGATCTAGACATAGACCACAAGCCTGGCTGTGTGCTGGACACAAGGAAACACACATAAGAAACACCAGTCCTGCTTTCAAAAAGCTAGATTTGTTGGGGTTGTAGGTATGTGAAGTGATGATTACAATCCAAGATGTGATTAACCGAGGGATGAGATGCCTTCTGTCTTTGAAGGTCTTAGTTCTAGAAGGCAACAGATTCATAAACAAATAATTTCAATATAATAACACAATAGAAGGGTTTTGCATAGGATGTTATGGAACCGTGAGGAGTTTTTGTTGTGGTTTTGGGGGTGCTTGAGAGAAGGGGGTCAGGGGTGAGAGGGATAGAGAGAGGATCTTAAGCTGGCTCCACACCCCACACGGAGCCTGACGGCTCAATCTCACAACCCTGAGATCATGACCTGAGTCAAAATAAAAACCGACTAAACCGACTGAACCCCCTGGGGCATCCCAGGATGGGGCCTCCTTTTTTAAGTGCAATACTGTGCTGTTGACTCATGTCTACCTTATGGTAACCCTGAGATCTTATTTGGCCATGGAGCATCTCTCGCCCATAACCCTCTTTAGTCTCTGCAGGTTCTAACTGTTGTAGATATAAATGTATAGTTGCAAACATTAAAAAACCCACCTCAAGGGTCACCTGAGTGGCTCAGTCAGTTAAGCCTCTGCCTTCCGCTCTGGTCATGATCCCAGGGTCCTGGGATCAAGCCCCACATCCTGACCCCTGCTCCACGGGAAGCCTGCTTCTCCCTCTCCCACTCCCCCTTCTTGTGTCCCCTCTCTCACTGTATCTCTCTGTCAGATAAATAAATAAAATCTTCAAAATAAAAACCAAAAAAACCCCACAAAAAAACAAAAACCCACCTCAAGACGGTTTGAGCCAAAAAGCGATTTTACTGACCATCAGGACAGGAAACTCTAGGGATATCAATTTTTAGGTACCAAGCGATCTAGTCACTCAAACAATAATCAGAACTTGGGCTTCCTTTCTCCATCTCTCAGGCCTTGTTTTCTCTCTACTGGCTTTACTTTCGATTATGTTCTGTCTTAGCAGGGACAAGACAGAGCAGGCAGCCCCGGGACCATCCTGCAGTTTCTCTGCAAGCCCAGCAGAAGGAAAATTGTCTCTTAAGCACATTTCTGACAAAAGCCCCAAATCTGAGCAAAGGCTGATCTTTTTATCACATCATAATGAGGATTCATATTCTATCTTCTAAGAGTTACAAAGGAACAGCCTTAACTAACTTTGCCACCTGGAGCCCATAAATACAGTTTTAAAAACTGATTCTTTGCCAACTAGATTTTAAATGAGAATGTCACGAACTCGCACTAAGCAGCTTGCTTCACCAGTCTACTCGAAGACCTGCCTTTTTTTTTTTTCATTTTAAAAATGGAACATTGATCCCAGTTGATCATGTGTCCATTTTGAACCAATCACTGTGCTCACAGGGATTCTGTGTTCCCATTGGCCCACGCCAGTCACCTGCCCACCCCTGAAAGTCCGTGGGAACGTAATGGGCTGCGAATGGAGCAGATGTAGATTCCAATTGTGATTCAGGGGTCCTTTAACAAAAAAGCAAATGGATTTTTGGTTGTCAATCATAACAACTCTTTGTTTTCCTTTCAGAATTCTAATCTGTTTGGTCACTGGCATTTGCCCACTTCCTTCAACTCATTCTGCATTCTGCTCCCACCCATGGACAAGCTGACTCCCCCTCCCCGACATTCCTTATCTTCCCCGCCCCCCCCTCCCCGTCCCCCTGGGCTGGGGGCCTCTGGAATACCATGCCCTTTTTTGAGTTACTAAGGGCTATCTCTGGTCAGTTGGCAAGATGGGCCTGTTGTCCAAAAGAAAATTAGATGTGTGCATAAAAGCAATATGGGTCAACAATTTTTTAAAATTTTGTTACACATGTGTTTATCTTGGATCCTGTCCAAGGCTTTTAAAAATATATTTGTGTAATAGTTGTATTTTAATGTGATCTTGCTGTGACTAAAGTATGAACTTTGCCATTAAGTGAGACAATTACCAGAGCAGTAAATCCTGCCAAAAATTCATGGTGCTGCAACAGAACATGACCTCAGATCACTTTGCTCTGGCCTCTTGTCTCCCATGGCTTTCCTTTCTCTAGGAGCTAGGTATTTGTTTCTTTTTCATGTGCCACATTTGGTGCCTGCTTCTTTTTTCAGCTCTGTCTCTGGTGTCTCTGACATTAAGCAGAGTGAAGGAGGGTTCCAGAATCCCCAGATCTACCCGTTCCTTATCCAAGACGAGTCATTCACTGATTGCAACTCAAGAAGCAATTTCTAAGTCTCTTTCATCATCCCAGTCTCCTCCAACTGCATTGTCCTTCTCACACACCGGAAAGCACGGGGGTTAATAAGACAGGCTTTTGCGGTGGAGAGACCTTGGGTTAGAATACTGGCTGTGTTGTTTATAATGATGCGCGTGCTCTTGGGCAAGTTCCTTAACCTTCCTAAGTCTTTGCTTCCTCATTTGTGAAATGGAACTGATGGCACCTGTCGTGGGGGTTATAATAGAGACGAAGCAAGCTTAAGAATGATTCAGAGTCCCTGGCACATGGCGGGCCCCTAGTAAATGTTAACTTTTATTATTCTTACCTCTTTCCCATGTTTTACTTCAAAATTAGAATCTTTATACAAACCCCACACTCTAATGTCCATTTCACTGATGTCAGCCTTTGAGTGAAATTAGGGCCGAATCCTTAGTCATGGAGGACCCTGGGAATAAAAGAGCTGCCTGATACTCATTAATTCATTCCAACAACAATTATTTTTCCAGCTGTACTTGGATTATTAACAGTTTGTTTACAAGTGGGTTTTTTTGTTTGTTTGTTTTTGTTTTTTGGTGGTGGTTGTTCCCAAGTCTATAGCAGGGAACCATTATGTTCTGAAGGTCATGTGAAAGACCCACGACACTGGATTCCTGCCCCCAAGGAGTTTTTGATCTTGTGGAAAAGACATAAGGCTATCCGTGAAGGCATAATACAGGAGCAAAGATTGCTCGTCAGCAGGAGGCAATAGGTACAGCCTGTTCTCGGAGGGTTCTAGAATGAGCATGAGCAGTATGCCCCCAAAACACTGGTGGAGAGAATGAGTAATGAGTGAATCAGTGGGTGAGTGCCGGTTGTTGACAAGGACACTTGGCTTCTGTCCAGCGTGCTCCCAGGCCTCTCCCTGGGAGACAGTAGGCAGACTGCTGTAGGGACCAAGGTTACTGGTCAAGTAAGGCATGCACAAGGGCACATTAGTTTATAAAGGGATAGATGGAACTAGCAACCCACCCTAACTCTCCTCACAGCCCCACCTGTGACTTCACGTGGGTATAATTGCTCCAGGACTCACCCCCTTGTCTACACCCACCTGGTCCTCCCCCAGAGATACTGTGTAACTGGGCTTTCTGCAGCTGTCATTAAACCCAGATGGTCCCTTCAGCTTGAACCTTAAACCCTTGGGATTTTCCAAGAGATCCTTTGTAAGGAATGTCAGAAAGGGACAATCTGATTCTCATAAAAAGCCACCACCCTGGGCAAAGTGAGTGGGTTCCACTAAATATCACTAGGCATATAAAAGTTGGAGCTTGTAGCTGATGATGGGCTTATATTCTGGTACTGGGTGAGATATTTCTAAAAAAAAAACTCCCTAAAATGATCATCATTATTTCATAATAAATGTCCATTTATCATACGCACACTCTCTCTCTTGGTCTAAATGTGCTTATTTTGTTGTTTTATTTTTTTATTTCAGTGAAGGCTTGTTTTACTTTATTGACTATAATTGGGAACACTAGGTCTCATGGAATAGAGACTTGTTTTATGTATCTGAAGTCCAGGGTAAGATAAGATCTGATACTAAGGATCTGAAACAAAGAAGATGTGGAAAGGGGATGTACAAAAAAAAAGCTAGCAGCTTTACATTTTTTTTGAAGTGTTCAAGAATCTTGATCATTTGAAAAACTTATTTACAGAAAATTCTCATTTTGGTATAGAGTTCTGTATGTTTTAATCATGCAGAAACCTCTATAACCATCACCAAAAACAGGATACAGAATAGTTTGATCACCTGAAAAATTCCCTCATGCTATCCCTTTGTAGGTTCCCCTCTCCCCGCCAGTCCCAACAGCTGGTAGCCACTGATGTGCTCTCTGTCACTATAATTTTGCCTTTCTAGAATGTCATATAACTGTCATTCGGTATGCAATCTTTTATTTTTATGTGACTCAAATTTTATTTTATTTTATTTTTAATTTTTTATTAATTTTTATTATGTTATGTTAGTCCCCATACAGTACATCATTAGTTTTTGATGTAGTGTTCCAAGATTTAGTGTTTGGGTGTAACACCCAGTGCTCCATGCAATACATTCCCTCCTTAATACCCATCATCGGGCTCACCCATCCCCCACCCCCTCCCCTCCAAAAACCTCAGTTTGTTTCTCAGAGTCCACAGTCTCTCATGGTTTGTCTCCCCCTCCAATTCCCCCCGCTTCATTTTCCCCTTCCTTCTCCTAATGTCCTCCATGCTACTCCTCATGCTTCACCAGTAAAGCATTGAATGAACGCTGGGGTTTGGTAAAGCATTCACCATGCTTCACCAAAAAACCATATCATGATTGACTGTCTCTGCTTGACTTCTCACTCAGCATACTCCTCCAGTCTCTTAGTACAGTGCAGCTGAGATTCGTCCATTTTGTATGTGTTCATTCTTATTTATTGCTAAGTGCTCTATCGTATGGATGTACCACAATTCTTTTATCCCTTTAGCTACTGAGGGACACTTTGGTTGTTTCTCGTTTGTGTCAGTTATGAACTATGCTGCTATGAACATTCATATACAGGTTTTTGGGAGGACCTAAGTTTTCATTGCTCTAGGATACCACCTGGGAGATGACAAGTGTGTCTTATGGGTAGCTCATATATGACTCTACATGGAATTACCAAATTGTTTTGTCAGAGTGACAGATAGTTCTGCATTCTCACTGACAATGTATGGGAGGGAGTTCCCACTGCTCTGCCTTCTTGCTACCCCATGGGGTTATCGTGTGTGTATTATTTTCACCATTCTAATGGGTATATTGTGGTATCATTTTATTTGTATTTCTCTACTCAATAATGATGTCGATCATCTTTTCATGTGCTGATTTGTCATTGGTATGTCTTCTATGGTAAAATGTTCAGATTCTTTTTGCTAATTTTTAATTGGGTTGTTTGTTTTATTTTTGACGTGTAAAAATTGTTTACAAACTCTGGATACACATTCTTTGATTCCTCCTCTTCTTATTTCTGGAAGACATTGTATAAAATTGATATTATTTCTTTCTTAAAGGTTTGGTTGAATTCATTAATGAAGACATCTGGGCTTGGAGTTTTTTTTTGGCAGGGAGAGGATTTTCAACTATGAACTTAATTTCATTAGTGTATATGGGACTTTTCAGGTTTTCTCCTCCTTCTTGAATGAGTTTTGTTAGTTTGTGTCTTTGAAGATTTGGTTCTACAGAAGTCTCCAATTTATGTGCAGAGAGTTGTCTATATCCTTCCTTTATTATCCTTTTATGACTGTGGTAGTGCTATCCCATATTTCATACCCATACTGATAATATATAGCTTCTCTCTTTCTCTTTTTGCAAATCCAACTAGAAATTTATTAACTTTATCAATCCTTTACAAGAATTGGCTTTTGGTTTCATTGATTTTCTCCGTTGTTTTGTCTTGTTTCAGTTTCATTTTTTTACCCTTATATTTATTTTTTTCCTCCTTGCTTTAGGTTTTGCTGGTTTCTTAAGGTACAAACTTAAACTTGAGACCTGGATTTCCTTCTAAACAGAATATTTCAAACATAAATTTCTTTCAAGGGCTACTTTAGTTTCATCCCACAAATTTTGATACATTGTATGCTCATTTACGTTCAGGTCAAAATGTTTTCTAATTATCCTTGAGACTTCTTTATTGACCAATGAATTTCTGAAAGTGAATTGCTTAATTTCCAAATATCTAGAGGTTTTCCAGAAACATTTTTTATTAATGTAATTGATTCTATTATGAGCAGAGTTTCACTCTTTGAAACAGGTTTACTTTGTGACCCAGAATATGGTTTACTTTGGTGCATATTCCATATGTGGTTAAAAATAGTGTGTTTTCTGTTGTTATTTAGATGGGATATTCTATAAAAGTTCATTAGTTCAAACTGCTGATAGTATGGTTTAGATCTTCTATATTCGTGCTGATTTGTTGTTGTTGTTGTCTATTTGTGATATCAATTACTAAGAGAAAATTTTTGTAGCCTCGAACTACAATTGTGATTTGACTCTTTCTACTCTCAGTTCCATCAGCTTTGCTTCATGTATTTTGAAGTTCTGGTATTAGGTACGTATTTAGAGTTGTCATATCTTTTTTTTTTTTTAGATTTTTTGTTAATTTATTTATTTGAGAAAGAGAGAGAGAGAGAGAGAGAGAGAGAATGAGCAGGGAGAAGGCCAGAGGGGGAAAATGTGCCATTTTATAATACATTTTGTGTTTGCTCTCTTTTTTCCCCTGTCAAACCTATTAGATTATTTGAAGATTTCTTCCCATTACATTTTAATTTATCTATTGACTTTTCACTCTATCTCTCTGTTTAACTTTTCTAGTTGTTGCTTTCAGGGTGGTTACAACATACATATCTAAATTTTCTCAATCTTCTTAGAGTTCATAGTTGGCCACTTCAAGTGAAGTATAGAAACCTTACCATTATATAAATCCGTTGATGTCTTATTGAAACCGAATATATTGAAAACCGCACAAGACACATTATATTTTTTGCTTTCAACAATCATACAAAAGTATGGATGTTACACAGACTGGCACGTCATCCTTTCACTGGGGCCGTGCCAATCTTCTCTGTATTGTTCCAACTTTAGTATATGTGCAGTCCCAGTGAGCACTGAAGTTGTTTTTGAAGTCCTTTGAAGGTAAATATTTACCCAAAACTTGCACCAACTTTGTGAAACCACGATTATTAGAAGTACAGTCTATGACCAAGGACGTGTTTTTCTCAGGACAAAGCCATAATTGACTCTAACCAATAATAATTTGACATTAAAGGGTATAAAATAAAGACATGTTATCCTGAACTAAAGCAGAATGCAGATTCAAAAATGCACAAAAATGTTTTATCACCAAAGCTGACTTCTTGTTTTGTTGTTTTGCAATATGAATGTTTATAATAGCAAACCTACCAGTTATCTGGAGGGATGTCTAAATGGAAGGTATTATCTAGAAATTAAAAGAGAACTGGTCCATTTTCCAATAAGCAGTAGATATCTGGAGAAGATGAAAGAGAAGCTGGTGCTGCTAGATGTAGAATTAAGAAGAGTGGAGGTCATACCAGACACTGTTTAGATCATAGCCAAGAAAATGATCACACATGTAAAGCATCTTTCATCTAAAAATAAATAACCCTCAAAGGCATTTTATGCTTATAATTTTATTTACCTCTGCCACAGTTGCTATTGCAAATAGTGTCCAGAGTCCAGAGCAGGGAAGTGATGAGTCTATGGGGCACACAGTGAAGGTATCAGTCTCCCTCTGTGCCCGTGTCCTTCCCAGAGTATGCAGTCATTGGCTCAGAAGGTACAGCTGGGAAGGTGACTGTTTCTCTAAAGGCATGGTGATGTAAGCCGAAAACCAAGGAGGAGGAGAGGGCAATGAAACCTCATCTCGACTGAGCTGTAGTGTACTGTGAGGGTTGCAAACTTGGGCTTGTTGACTGTTCAGTGAGAAGGAAATATTTGTACTTGGACTTTATGGGGAAACGGCCTGCCATAAAGGGTGGTCGGGATACCTCGCCATCTTCTCCACCTGTCAGATGTCCGACCAGTCAGAAGGGTTCAGTCAAAGCACTTTCTGCTTTATGAGGCCTTGCCCTCTACCCACTCCAGCTGTGGTGAATGGTCTGCCTCCATGATGACTGATAGAGCTCCGGCATCTGCCCAATTCATGTGATAAGCTTCGTCTTCCTTCTGTGTGACGGTTACCCGGAAATGGATCTTAATCTCCATTCAGACCAGGACAGTGTCTTTGTTTCTTCAAAGTGACTTACCCAGTGTCCACTAAGTTGGAAAGAGGCAGTTAGTAGAGTAGTTGAGAGAACAGGCTCACTCTTTCTGTGTTCAAATCCACCATTTTCTAGCTGGATGTCCAGGGATAAGTTATTGAAATACTTTAAGCCTCTGTTTCCCCACCTTGAACACTGGGATAATAACCCTATTTGTAAAGACTCAACAAGTAAAGATGTACAGTGCTGAGCATTTTTGTCTGGTGCATACTAAGAACTATTACCTATTTTTATTATTAAGTGATTAAATTTTTTCTTACAAAGCTGTGAAATACATACATATTTGTGAGCAAGGCAAGCCAGAGCACAAACAGGACTAGCAAAGAGAAGGCAGAGAAAACAAAGCAAAATTGACCAGATTTCAGATGCCAAAGATTTAGCACCTATTTTTAAACGAAGTGAAAGCTGGAAATGCAAATTGGTACAACTGCTCTGGAAAACCGTCTGGCAGTGTTTATTCAAGAAGAATATTCTCATACTCTATGACTTAAAAATTCCACTTATAAGTATATACCCAACAGAGAAGTAAGTGTCCTTGTATTACCCAAGGATGCTTGACAGAATGCTCATAACAGCAGTATCTACAGTAGTAGATACTATGGAAACTATGCACATGTCCATCACCTGAAAAATGGATACACATAAATGTGGCCATGAAAATGGATGATTTACAACTACACACAACAGAATCAATGAATCTCACAAATGTCATGGTGAGCACAGGAAGCCAGACATCAAGGAGTATATACAGCCTCTACTGTAAGATTCCAGGCAAAACTAACCTGTGTTGTTACAGGTCAGGATAATGGTTACAGGGATGGAAGAGGGGTGTGGAAAGGCAGGAAAGGAAGAGAAGAGAGAACAGGAGAAGCTTCCTAGCTAACATTTTATTTCTTCATCTGGGGCTCCATGCGTGGCTTCAGTTCATTGAACTGAGCATTTACCTGCGTTTTCCTACGTGGGTATCATACTTCGCTGCAAAACAGAGAACAGAAGTAAGAATAGGAAAGCAAGGGAAGGAAAGAAAAGAACAGGGAAAGAAAGGGCGGGAAAAACAAGCCCAGAAGATGAGAAAGACACAGGTCCTGGGCTCTGGACGCATCTGACCAGTTGGGCTCAGCCCTCTACCTCACACACCAGCCCTGCCCATCCCCACCCCGGTGCCCTACTCCATTTGCCCAGCATGTGGATGGCTTGTAAGGTTGGGGGGGGTGGATCCTCTCTTTCTCGGCCCTCTCCCCAAGCTCCTCCCCACTCTGAGCACCACTAAGTCAGGAATGGGCTTTCCTGGTGGGTAACGCTGGTTTTGGAGTAACTGCGGAGTGGAGGGTGCTAAAGCATCATTAATGAAACCTAAGACTTAAAGCCATCTTTTCTCTCCTCTCTTCCTCTTCGCCTGGACTCCTCCCTCCCTGTACCTTTCCCAGAAGGTCCCCCTGACCCGGCGGCAGTGGCAGCCCGACTGGGCCGCGCCTGGGGCGCTGCTGGGCTAGGGTGGTGGGGCGGAGCGGGGCCAGAGCCAGGGCCAGGGCAGGGGCCGCGCTGGCCGGGTGCTCCTCCCCGCCCCCCGCCCCCCGCCCCGCCCGAGCTGACCCCGCCCCGCGGCCTCCAGCTATTTTGGGCGCGTTGGCGGCTACGCGGGGATCGCTGACAAGCGCGGATCCTGTGACACCTCCCTGCAGCCCGGCACTTGTTGCTCGGGGGACCTGCTGCCATCCCTGAACCCACCTTTCCCCCTTGCCCCCTGTCCCCTCTGGCTTCCCTCCTTTGCATGTGATCTCTCCGAACACTGATCTCTCAGACACTGCTGTTCCCGGCTTGGGAAACAGACTTGAAAATAATAATAATAATAAGCGCCGCTCTCAAGAAGGGCTCCGCAGAGCAGGAGCGCAGAGGGCTGGCCCGGGCGCCGCAGAGGTGGCGCCTCCTCGGCCCGGGACGCTGGCCCCGGGCACCGAAGGCATGATGGACTCGGCGACAGCTAACGGGGACGACAGGGACCCCGAGATCGAACTCTTCGTGAAGGTAGGTTGGCATCCAGGCGCTCGCTGCACCTGACGCTCCAGCAGTCGGGCTCCTTGCGGCGCAGGCTCACGTGCCAGCGCAGACAGAGCTGGGACACTGGACCCTCCCCAGGGAGGACATCTCGGCCCTAGCGCTCCCTTGGGTGGCCTTTCTGCAAGCGGGACAGCCTCGCTTCGGGGCTCTAGGGTGTTGTGGAGTCAGGCGCAATCCGGCAGGTGGCCGCCAGTCTTCTTGTTGGCCCGCAGTTTGTCAAACCAGCTGCAGGGCAAGTGGATCAGTCCTGAGCCCTGCCCGGTGCGATTTTGGCGAGTCCTAAAGGGTATCTTGAGGTATAAGGAGGTGACAGGCGCATGGCCGGACCCTTGAACCTTTTTTCTAAAATTGGGGGGCAGAGGGAGGTAAGAGAGGGACAGGAAGAAAAGGAAACCATACGGATACAATTCTCTCTGGCAAAATAAAAATAACATCTCTTCAAAGGTCCTTTCTCTCTTCGGCTCAGAGCTACTTCAAAGAAAAGCAGAAGGAAACAAAGGTGTTTCTTGCTTTGTGACCCGCAAAGCAGAAAGCAAACACTCCTTTCGCCCACATTACTATTATCGTCATAATCATGATTCCGCAGGGTAGTATCAGGAAATGCTAAGGGTTGGGCAGTGGGGGGAACCCAGGTGGACTTGGGGCCGAAGGGGATGGAGGAGCACAGTGAACAAACCAAGTTAAGTCGCCTTGCTCCCTGGGTGAAACAATCTTCCATCAACACTGCTGCACTTCGTTTGCAACCGGTAGGAGGGAAAGGGATGGATGCCGGAGAGGCAGCGTTTCCCGGGTCCGCTGCTGGTGTATTGTAAGAAAGAAACATTTGATCAGTCCTCGCTGTGGCCGACACACCGCAGAAGCTGGGAAACCTGAGGCGGCAGGAGAGTTGCCTCCTGGGCGGTGCAGAAAGCCTCGCCAGGACTTGGGGGAGGGGAGTCCCCTGGCTGCCTGAGCTCCGGGACTTTTCTCAAATGGGGAAAATACCCTTTCACTGCAGTTTCCCTGAAATGCCCAGGTAACTGAGAAGGGGGGAGTCATTGGCACATTTCAGAGGTCTCCTGGGGTGCATTTAAAAGGCTATGTATTCCCTGGAGTGGGAAAGATGTTATTTGGGGTAAATTACCCTGAATTCCAAACTAATTAAACAGAGAAATTGTCACAAAAAAGTGTTAAGACCTACAGAAACCTTGATAACCACCTTCTGGTCTTTGGTATCTTTCGATGCCTAAAAAAATAAACCCCTCAAGTTGTGACTTATGTTACACTTGGTAAGTGGTCTGTCCCAGTTGGCCAGCCTATCACAAAGGTCTGTTACATTTTCTTCAGCCCGGTGTTACCTTCTTTGGGTTTATTTTTCAAAATTATCCATAGAAATCACACCTGTCACTTAGTGACATTTGCTTCGCGAAGCCTATTTCTCTCCCCTCAAAGGTGGCCTTTGTCTCGTTTGGTTTTTGCGACCCCTCTAGGCAGGATTACCAGGTCCTTTGGCAGACCTGGGTAATGAAAGAGGTCATGTCCTCTTGCAAGTTTGGCAGCGTTGGACCAAGGGCCAGAAATGGGGGCCCTGGACCTTGGTGTCCAGGTCTGTGGTCTAGGGAACCAGCAGGGAGAGCTTTAACAAAGCGATGAGTCTCCCTGCTCTCCTTGAAGAAAGCTATTCTAGGACTTTCTCAGATTTCCTGGGAGCAGGTAGTTTCATAGTGTCAAGTTCCTGAAAGCTATTTGAAACACAAATTGACTCTTCAGAGCCAAAGGAGCCCTTTGCCCCACTACTAGGCACTGAGACCGATTCTGCCTGCACCTTTGGAACCTCGTTGGCAGCTTTGAAGGTTTTCTCCATTTATATAAAAAGCTCACCGCACAGCCCCCAGGGCCCCCAAAAGAATTCTAAAATGCCCGTGTTGTTGTTTTGTCTTAAAGGAAAGAGATCCATGGCCAGGCAGGCCTTCATGATTAGCTCAAAAACTGGATTGATTGTGGGAAAAAAAAGCTGATAGGAAAGCTCTTGATTTTTTTTCCCCTCTTGTTTGACATTCTGGGTTGCAGTTACAATTTCCAGGGACTAACAAAGGCTGAAAAAGTTGTGAAGTAAAGATCCCACCCAGGTCATGAATGGTTTTATTTTAGGGAAACAAGGGCCTGATCTCCAGAATCAGGTCCTCCCAAAGTTGGACATTTCTCTTAGCTGTGTGATTCCCATGAGAAAAGCCTTCCTGTTGAAGGTGTCTGGGGCCCGAGGCATCTTCTGCAGAGCAGGGTGGGTTGGTTTCTAGGAAGCCTCCCGGCCGGGTGGGACCCCACCCAGAGTGGGATGTGTCATTTTCAACACCTCCTTCAGGGGACCTCCTCTCTATCCAGCTGGGATGCTGGGTGTGTTGTTCAAAACCTGGGTCACTCAGGGAGTTTCAGGGATACACAATTCTATCCCACATTACCTGATTATCAGCATCTGTTAACTACTATGACTACTACTGCTGGTGGTCTTGATAATAATTAATAATAATAACAATAAATGGCAGCATTTTAAAATTTCTGAAACACATTCAAATACCTTACCTTGTTCCCTGTTTATGAGCCTTGGTTCACTTCTGTGAAAAATGAAGGAAACAAATAAATGTGAGTCACAGGGAGTTCGTGAGAGCTCCTGCTGTCAGATGTTCAGTGAGTCACAGTTTGCCCCATGTCACAACCTAGGGAAGTAAGAAGGATGATTCTGCCCGTTCGATGGTTGAATAACACCTGTGCTCAGAAGTACACTAAATAACATTCATATCCACTCCTCAAATGTTGCTATTTGGATTCCGAATTTCTTACTCTTTCTTTTCCAAAGACCCGTATGTCAGGCCTTATACCTTCTTTGGCTGAATTAGGCAATTCATTGATACCTCACTAAACCATTCTAATGTCATAGAATGCTGCCTGCTTTGCTCTTCCCTCCTTCCAGGGAATTCTAGTAGTGACATTTTTAGTTTCTTGTCTTGAGTAACTCAGCTCTGATATAATATTTCATAGATGCTTCATGGATGGGAGAGAGGCTTGGAGACACAGGACATGAGTTTGGGTCTTGTCCCTGCTTCTAATTAACTCATGACTGAACACATTACTTAACTTCTATGAGCCTCAGTAGCCTCCTCTTGAAAACAAGAGGATGGTTATATGGTTATTAATAACCACAATTATATGATGGCGACCATATATTTTATGGCTCAGACGATGACATTTGGTTTGAGAATGAAAGGGGTGCTATGAATAATTAGGCTGGGACAGCAGGTGTCACCAAGCATTGTTCCCAGGCAAATCAGGATGTGTGGCCACCCTGATTATGGAAATACTGTCCCTACGGACATGCTGTGAGGATTCCACAGGAGCAAATAGGTGAAAGTACTTTGTAAATGAAAATTGGTATAAACACATATGAGTAAAATAATAATATGAATTCCATGGCAGATAAAACCTTTCTGATCTGCAGGCCCCCGATTTGCCTTAGGGAATGAAAGCCTGCCTCCTTCCTCACTTGCAAGGCTATTTCAAGAATAAATAAATGGGACCATATACAGCTTGGACTTTGATTGTAAGGGGAAGACAACAGGTTCGACAGTTGACAGTGGCAGCCAATGTGGTTTATAGAAAGAAGAAAGAGCAAGGAAGTAAAAGCAAAACAGAAAGTGATTTGGAAAAACAAATACAGGATGTGCTGAGTAGGTTAGATCAAGACATTCCGCCCATCTGTGTTGACTCCTGGACACCCAGTCCCATCCTGGGACCCAAGAAGTAGAACACCACTGAAATTGTTGCAAATGTCTCTTGCTGCCAGGGGTGTGAATTTCAATAGAAATTAGTGGTTCTCAACTTTGGCTACATATTTCGATTGTTTGGGGGAGGTTTAAGGTTTAAGAACTCCTGATGACTGCTACTCCTTGATCAATTACAGGAAAATCCCTTGGGGTGGGGGAAGGAGACCCAGAACCAGATTTCTTACCTCCCCCCACCCAGGTGACTCCAGGGTGCAGTTCTGGTAGAGAGCCACTGAGTCATGATCAGAGGCAAGTCTGACTGCAGGCAGTGTCTGCCACGGCTAAAATAGGTAGCCGTCCTAGAGGAATTAGTGTCCAGAATTTCTAACGGCTTCAGGGCGTCGTGATCAGAAGTGTTGCTGATACAGAGCTTGTACCCAATCTGTGCTCAGTTAACAGATGCTGACGGACTATAAAGCCCTATCCACAGGACTCCAGAACAATCCGTGCATGGGGTCGGTCTAGTCAAATAACCATCAATTCAGCTTGGGGGAAATAAAACGGAGTCCTGCTGATTGCTGGGTGGAAATGACTAGCTGTTTTATTTATTGAGTAATCTGGAAGGCTCTGACAGAGGTGCAGAACACATGTCAAGTCGTGGTGACCCATCGTATAGTCATCTGACTTCCAGAACAGACAAGATCAAATCCTGTGGCATTCCCTCTCAGATCCCCACTGCCCGCTGGCTGCCTGGTCCCCTTGGACACCTCACCTAAACGTGGGAGCATTAGGTTTTGCTGTTCCCTTCAGTACCTGAAGCAACTTCCCTTCAGTACATGAAGCAACCCGCGAGTCCGGGTTTGGGTTGGGGTCAGGAACCAGTACACAAGTTCACCTGCCCTGCCATGTCTGTGAATGTGACTTTTCCTGCGTGCCTCAGGTCTGGCGGCAGGTGCAGTGGGTCTGCAGATGTTGCAGCAGTGGGTCTGCAGATGTTGCAGCAGTGGGTCTGCAGATGTTGCAGCAGTGGGTCTGCAGATATTGCAGCCCGCCGTTAGCGCGCTCAGCTCCTGCCTCCCTGCCCGCAGCTCTTGCTTCCTCAGCTTGCCTTTCTCCACTCGGAGGCGAAGACTCCATCCATTTAGACCATCTGGCAAACACCGTCTCATCTGGATTCCTTTCCCGTTGCCACGTGCTGGGCCCCTTTTAGTGGCGGCAGGAGGCATGGTGGGAGAGGGCCCACTTTAGGGAGCAGGCTCTGGGTTTCCGGCTGGGCAGGCTGGAACAGGCTGCCGTGGCTCTCTGTGCCAGTTTTCTCACCAGGGCTGTGCTGCCGATGGTGGGACACGTTTTGAGGTGTTGGTGTGAGCACTAGAATAAGTTAAGTATGAATCTGCGGCAAAAATGTAACTTCTTCTGCAGGCCCAATATAGCCTCCTTAGGGAGAAGCCAAGACCATGAACTGCCCTTCCTTGGCATGTCCGAGAAGTCACAGGCTCAAGCCTGTCTGTGCCTGCCTTGTCACTGGGACAGGACTCAGACCCGTGTCTGAGCGGGAGCAGCGTGTGACCATCACCGGCTCTGATTGTCTGTGCGGAGCTGCTGCTCTGGGAGCTGGAGGCCCACAGAGGTCACTGACTGAATGATGTGGTTGGTCTGGCTGCAGGCGGGGTGCAGATCCCTGGCCAGTGGTTGGGCTCTGCAAGCTCCAGGGACGTTAATTTCTCCTGTCGGTTGGTCCTTCATCCCAGGGAGCCCTCACATAGCTTTGGGGGCAGGGCCAGGAGGCATCAAACCGCTGGGGGGCTGCATTGGCCCTGACCTTGTTATTTCTGTGGCTTCCTTCCCTTTCCTGTCGCTGGGCTCTGGGCTGGGCTTCACAGGCTCCCCTGGAAGATGCCTATAACTCCAGCCCATAGATGAGAAAGAAGGCTCTAGAGTCTACATCCTTTGCTTTCAGGAGGACCCATTCCTCCCAGCAAACTTCTAGCTCTGCATAGCCACAGTATTGTCTAGCTGGTCTATACAAATGACATAACAGACTCTCAATAGCTGGTATTTTCAAAAACGGTCATATGGGAGACATCCTCATTGGTCTTTGTCACCAGGGCTGGAGGACTAGAAATAGCGAAGGAGCAAAGTGGGTAAGCATGGCTTTCCGGAAGATGTGGGTCAGTGATAAGAAGGTTCTCTCTACCCAGGGCATCCTAGATCTGACTCTGCTTGCATTCTGAGGGTGCAGCTCCAACTACTGGGCAATTTGTCTGCCAGCTCCCTGAGTGGAATCTACGTTGGAAACACATATATGTGGTCAAGGGGTATCTTAGTTCCAAGAAGTGAAGTTTTTGAAGGATAAAGACTATAGATAGCCTGTTGTCAGAAGTTAAATGAATCCTTCCTGGGAAAAAGAAATAGAGTTTTAGCTTCTAGAAGCACTCTCTTCTAACATGGGAAGGTTCTTTGAATTACATTTGGTATAGCACTCATGGGGAACAGTGGCTCGGCCAATGGTGCTCAGCTTTGGGGTGTGAAAAAGTCACTGCATAACTTTTTTACATGGGCTTGTTCATGCTCTTTCTCCAGATTTTCGTGTTTAGGAGGATTTGGGTAAGGCCTGGGCGTCTGTTTCCTCATGAAGCCACCCCTGAGTGATTCTGGGATTCATCAAAGACTGAGAACCACTAGCCTCGAGCGTGGGTAAATAGAGCTAAACAAACAGTGGGACATCCAAAGGGCAGCATGAAATCCAGCCCTTCCTTGGAACGTGCATTTCCTTGGGTTGGCAAGGCTGAGGCAGGAAAGCTTCTAAAGCTTCTTAGCATGAATCATCCGAATTGACCACAAGTAAACCAAAAAAGGGGAGGGAAGGAATGCATTGCACCTTTCTTTCATAACTTGCTTTTATTCCTTTGTAATATTGTGTGAGGACATTGGAGTGACGAGTACTTTTAGAAGTTAGGCAAGAAGGAGGTATTAGTAAGATAAAGAACGTTGAATGTTAAGGGATTGAAAACAGTCAGTCAATCAACCTATCAACCAATTACCAACCATATTTGTGAAGCCATCTTCTGTGGGAACTGATGAGGGGACCTGAAGAATAAGGAGGTGAGGGTACCCACAGTCCACAAGCTTGCAGCTAAGGAGTAGAGCTTCAAGCAATCATCAGTGCCGCATGAGTGACAGGAGATGAAGCGAGGGGTGTAGGTATAGGGACCCGTATGGCCTGAAGGAGGTTTCCAAGTGTACTTTGAGGGGAGGTGGGACCTGAGTTGTGCTTGGAAAAATGATTAGGATTCAGAGAGTGGCAACTGTATCAGGTTCTGCAACAGTATGAGGTGAGGCTGTTCAGGACCCAGAGGGTAGCTAAGATTGGCTGGAGAGAACAGCCTATAGAGGGATGCGGCTGAAAAGAAGATAGGGAAAAAAAAAAAAAAAAAGACCCAATAATGGGAAGGGTTGTGAATGGCAGGTAAATGGTTTTAGCTCCATCATAGGTAAATAGGAAATAACCAGAAGTTTCTACACAGGTGGGACCTTGATTTAGTTCCTGTTTGGAAAGGTTCAAATGCGGCATTTCATGATGGGGTGCACAGATCATGAACTTGAAGCAAGAAGCCCCAAACTCCCAAGTCTGGCACGGCCACAGTTTTGGGTGTGTGACTGTCTTTAAAAGCAAATTTTCTCTTTGTAAAATGGGGTTAAAAGAAATCATAGGGTTTTTGCCTTGGAGAACCCTCTTAGAAGTCATTCAGTCTGAACCCCTTTTAGCAGATAAAATTCACAGTCTAATCTTTTAGGATACATGGCTGTATGGCTTTCAGGAAGAGAAGAGAGTAAAATGTGAGCTGCTCTGTGTTTGCTGTTGCTCTCACCGTGACCATGTCAGAAGGAAAGCCTTGAGAAAGAGGTCATGAGGAGGATTCTTGAGTGTTCCTTGTGAGGTGGCCCTCATGAGCTCGAAGTAGGGCTAAAAGGAGGGATATGCTGTGGGACAGTGATGTGAGTACAAAATAGGGCACAGGCCTTGAAAGAAAAGGGTGCGGATATGTGAGGGACGCTGAAACTTGGGATTCAGTGGTATCGTCGTAAATTCATCTCCCAAGAGACTGGTTTCCATATTTGGGGGTCTCTTCCCTGATTTTATCGACACCATGGACGGGCTTGACCATGATTGTCTAAGCTGTTGTGATTGGACTGAGTGCAGGTAAACTAAGTGGGCTTGAGCTTAACCTTTTTCAGGTTCATTTTAACCTGAAACCCTATGAATCTATGATAGGGTACCAAGGACAGGAGTAGTTGTTGGGCGCCTGGGTGGCTCAGTGGGTTAAGCCTCTGCCTTCAGCTCAGGTCATGATCTCAGGGTCCTGGGATTGAGCCCCTCATTGGGCTCTCTGTTCAGTGGAAAGCCTGCTTCTCCCTCTCTCTGCCTGCTTCTCTGCCTACTTGTGATCGCTCTCTGTGTCAAATAAATAAATAAAATATATACAAAAAAAGAGTAGTTGTTAATGCGAATAATCTTCCGGTATTACAAGTGTTTTGTTCGAGATGATGGCAGGTCAGTCAAGGGCAGATGTCCACCAGAGTGCTGGAAAACCCACACTCAGAATGTCGGGAAGGCCAGGGCGAGGGGTGTGGGTTTGAAGTTCTGTTCAGAGCTGCAGTTGAAGGAATAAGTTCCCAGAGGAGGAGGAGGGAGCACGAAGAAGTGAGGAGATAAGGACTGTGCTCAGGAAATGCCCATTTGTGGGGGAGGAATGAGGCACAAGAGAATCTGGCAAAGCTGATGAAGATGCAGAGACTGGGGGAAATAAATGTAATGTCTTGAGCGAAGGGAACTATGGGAACAATCGCTCAGAGGCAGGAGATACCAGGTGTCCCGGAAGGACTGAGTTCCGTGTGGCTGTGACAGAGTGTGAAGAGAAGCGGGAAGGTGACAAATAGAAGTTGGGGTCGGATCATGAGGCACTTCTGAGGGCAGGTCAAGAGATTTGGACACTTATTTACAATGTCGATGGTTGCATGCGTACCACTGGCTTGTGGGGCAATTATATTTGAAGGGAGAAGAAAATGCTTCCTTGTCTGCGGCTGGCGTGGCTGCCCAATGCTGTGTCTGAGGAGATCTGAAATGGGAGGTCTTCGTGGTGTGTCTCAGGCCCCCCACGAGCTGTGTGTAGAAATTTGGTGCTGGTTACCTTACCCGCTGTATCAACCCCTACGGACCTTAAGATGGTGTTTTCCACTTCTGATCATCGTTATTCTATGGCGAGGAGGAAAGCAACGAGTATCAGGCTGGAGAAACGACACAAAAGGTGGAGGAAGGATGTGTCGTGAATGAAGTCCAACTGGGAACCCATTACCTAGAAGGCAGAGGAAGTGAAAACCATGTCCCAGTTACTATCGCTTAAAAATTCAGTTGGGGAGGTTGTCATGGCAACAGATATAGTTTTCTTGATTCAGCTCAAGGTTCCTCTCTCCTAAACACACGCCTCTGCTACCCAGTGCAGACAAGGAGCAGAGAGGCCCAGGGAGTGCATACAACACGTGGGTGGGGGGCAATCTCACTGGCTTTTTATTCATTTTCACATTTGGGCACTGTAAGCATTTTGTTAGTCACATCATAAAATCCAGGATCCACAGTGTAATTGGCCTTAGAAACTAAAGGAACCACTTATCTGTGGCCATTGATCGCACTTGCCTCATGTTTTTCCTGTGGGGATAAAGAGTTCTGGGCCGGGCTTGACCGCAGGACTTGGAGAGGGGAGCTAGGCGGGCAAAGTTATGTGACCTCCCCTCAGGTGGGTACTTAAGGAGCATCGCAGAGATCTGCTCTGTGTGGCAGGATATTATCAGGGACCAATAGAAACAGGAGTCTTCCTTTGTTAAGCCGGAGTTTCCACAGAGGCATTTCATTGGTCCGTGTGTGCCCCCCACTGAAACCCCAGCCCATGAACTTGTTCACCTAATAGCTCAGCGCCCAGTTGAGTGAATGGCTTTCCCTGGTCAGGCTCCTTCCCCTCTAGGCCTGCCGCCCCCTAGGGCTGCCAGCTCCTCCACGGGACTCTGCGTTTGCCAGCACATGGGGGAGATGGGAGGTGGGGGATCATCTAGAAGGTCTGCCAGGTCTGGGACAGAAAGTGGCCAAATCATTGTCCCCTGCTTTCCATAGTCCAGAACTCAGGTATCATCTAGCTGTGTTCCTAGGAAAAAGGGGAGAAGGTTGGTGAATAACGAATCATTCTGCACCATAAAAATGATTTATTTCCTTGTTTCTTACTACCACGTTACCTCATCACACCTTCCCGCTCATGGCATCCTGCCTGCAGCCTATCTCCCCTCCTGTCTGCCAGGTTTGATGCCATTAGCTTAATATTCCTTGAATACTTTATCACACCCATTCCTCTACCTGCTCTCTCAAGTTCATTGCTTCAGCCTGATATTGAAGACACTCCAACCAGGCCAGCATTCCCTCTCCCGACCTTCTTTTCCCTGATCCCTGAAAATGGCTCCTTAGGTGTCCTGACACTTGGTGATGCATTGGTGAGCCTCTTCCCTGATTTCATCCTCACACCCTGCCCCTTGGAGGAAGAAAGAGATTTCATCTTCATCACAGGCAAGGTGCTTGCTGGGCACTGTATACCGTGTTGTTCATCACAAGAGAGGCAGAAACCTGGAGATCCTGACTCCAGAGCTGGGCAGTCCCCCCCAGAACAGGGTTGCTCGGCCCTGCATGGTCCTAGGAACCATGGGGACACTTTCCAAACTCCAGCACTAACTCATGAGTCAGAGTGTTCAGGGGATGGGGTCCCAGACGTCTGTAATTCACTAGTGCCCCATGATTCTGATGCACAGTCCATTACGGGAACATGGCCTGTAAATTCACGAGGGTCCATGTGAATATCCAGAACCCAGAGAAGTGAATCTAAGGTGGGAATTTAAGGCCCCGTGACACACAAATGTGGGAGAGAAATTTGAGGGGGGCAGTGGGTCTTCCAGCTGTTCTCAGGTCACCCCAATAAACATAGTATCTCGGTCACCTTAAATATTGGCCCATGCCTTTAGAATCTGCTCTGTGCCTTATGCAATTGTAAAAACAGGCATGTTTCTGGCTTTTGTTTTGTTTTGTTTTTTTGCAACTGTTTATCCTCATCCCCAGATCAGAAGGTGCTTGAAATAGAAGGTGTTGGGGAAGAGATTGAGAAGATGGCAGGGGGCCAATGGGTGTGGGCAACGGAGGGAAACAAACTTGACTTTGAGGTAGAGAACCCCACCCTCACTCTCCAGTCCTCTTGGGTGCACTGGCTGTCTCTGCGTTTCTGGAAATCAGACAGTCAGTTTGGAAGGTGAGTAACAATAGCCGTGACTGTGTCCTAGTCTGAATACCTTACTTACCTCCACTATGTCCTGTTCTTACTCCCAGTTTGCAGATAAGAAACCTGCCACTCAGAGAAGGTGTGTCCCCTGACGGAGGCCACAGAGCTAGGACACGGTGGGACCAGCTGCAGACCCCACCCCGAGCGTCACGATCTATGTTCTCTCTATTACCTCATTTCCCCCACCACCTCCCAGCTGGCGAAGACAAAGTGTACTAAACCTAGAGTAGGATATGTAAGGCTTTGTTTTCCTAAATTCTCTGTGGTTCGCATGAACAATCCAAGGTCAAGTCAGAGCTCTGTAGTTAGGTAATTACCAGGTAAAGGCTTTAGAGCCACCTAAAGACCCACCTGTTCTCAACTCTCAACTCTCCTCTCTCTCCACAGTAGCATCAACCCCTTGGTTTAAGGCATGGCCCCCAAAGGCCCTTTTTATATATAGATGTTACCCGGAATGGGCTATACATGGACTTTGGGTCGCCAGATGCTACATTAGCGAGGATTACTTATCAGGTCAGGCAGCAAGAGGAAGAGGATCAGAAGCAAGTGTGGAGAGAGACCAGGAGTCTCTCCGTGTGCCTTGGGCACTGAGTGCTAGGTGTCTGTCAGGGCATGGAGTGAATGGTGCCTGCTGTGTGATATGGGGGTGGCTACGAGGGGCAGACTTTTTTCCCTTGCCAGTTTATCCAGAGCAGGGTACTGACCAAAGTGTCTTAGGGTTCTAGGGTAAGCTTTGAAACTCATCTTTGCAAGGCTGAAGCCCTTGACTTGAGAGAAACCTCGGGTGTGTTCCAGTCAGCCCTTACTCCACTACTGAAGACAAGACTCAATCACAGATTGATGGTAGAGTCCTACAATAAAAAAATTACAAGGTACACTGAAAAGAAATTAAAAAATAAATAAAATTTAAAAAAAATAAAAAAATTACAACACTCCGTGGCATTATAAAGGTAAAATAATTATTTGAAAGAAAATAAACCATGTTATTTGTGGAATTCAGTGAATTTCATGAATCTTCATGGGATTCCAGGAGCTTCCAAGGAGCATGGTATGGGACATCGAGGTCCAGAGAGGTTAGGCTTTTATAATGCCACACAGAAGGGTGGAGAATAGAATTATTGGCTGCAGTTCACCATGTGACAGCCCAGCCCACTGATGCTAGGGCCTTTCTGAATCATTCTGGGACACATGACATGGTTGAAGGTGGCAAAGAGCAAAATGTAACAGGCATTACGCGAAATACAGTTTTTTGAGCATCTGCTCTGCTCCGCACATGGTGTTAACCGTTCTGTTTAACTCAGCATCCCTGCGGTCACGGTGCCATGGGGTAGGTGTATTGGGAAATCTGAGGCTTGAAAAGTTAACTTTTTACTTGGGGTCCCATGGAACGTGGTAGAGCTGGGATACCAACCACAATTTTCAGTGTACATTAATAATTAAAAATAACAAAATTAAAGTCAAAGTTCTTGAAATACCCTTTTCCATGTGGCAGCTGTTTATTGAGGTCGACCAGATGCCAGGCCATGGCTCCGTTAGGGAATAAGCTGCAGAAGCCAGGCACCGTTGGACCCTGGTGGAAGTTGCAGCCTGGGAATGGAGAGGGCAGGGCACACTGGGCAGGCAGGAGGACTGTGACTCAAGGGCAAATTACAAGGCCGTGGCAGCTCCAAGCAAGGGGACCGGGTATCCAGAAGGCATTAAGCCTTGTTTTACAACACATGCAGGGAAGGACTTGGGACTCGGTTCAGAGGTGGGACATGAAACAAGAGTTCTAGCCAGCCTGAGATGGAGAAGGAGGAGGATGCCATCTACCTCTTCCCCTGTTGCCAGGGAAGATTCTGGAAGGGGCAGATGATGAAGGGAACCAGGTTCTCCACCCCTATCAGAACTGCAGGAATTTCTCTTGACACCACTGAGAACAGCCGTGGAGGACGCCTGCTGGCCCCTCTCCCACTTTAGGTCCCCTCAAAGGGCTATTTGCACCTTATCTCAGCCTGATGCTCTTCAGAAAGCATTTTTCTACCTGGGTGCCAAGAATTACACTATCAAGGGCGAGGTACCTTTCATTCCAGAGTGGGAGATAAATGGCCCTTGGTGGGAATGCGTGGCTGGCTAACACTTTGGAGGGAAGGAGGACCTCCCAATGTGTAACCAGGCATCAGTCAAGGAGGGAAAAAGAGAGGTTTTCAGTGCACTGAGTTGATGAAGGGTTTGTGATGTAGGGAAAGGAGAGTCTGCGAGGAGCTGGAAAAAGAGTCCAGAGATGGAAGATAAATGTCACTCTTGTCATGGCTCTGCTCTCTGGGCTTGGTGCTAATTTACTTTAGTTGGGTCCAAGAAAATAAGAACAGTAACCAGCTGACAGTGGTTACCTTGAAGTCAGAGATGAAGAGGATCCCCTTCTCACAGCTGACTGTTTCCTACAAGGGAGTCTGTGTGCCACCATTTTGATATTGCTACGTCTAGAGGTCACATGTATCATTCATACTCTGTATTATAACCATATGTTGAGTATGTGGTGTGGGGCATACACTGTATTCTCCAGTCATGCAATTGCCAAGTAATACATGTATATCTGCATTTATCCCACATCCACTGAATACTCGTTGAGTAACAGAGCAATACAGTGGAACTCAGGGAACTTGGTTTTTGCTTTTGCTTTCTGGCAGCAGCCTCTTACTTTGGACTGGTTGTTTGGGTTTCTTCATCTCTAAAACACGGGGGTTGGATGAAAGGCGAGCTGAGGACCCTGTCAACTTGAAAATGGGTCCTTTGATTTTACTGTGTACTGAGCCACGTGCCGCTCACTGCCATGTGCTGTGTCTCTGTGCGGGGCTCGGACATCTGTGCGCTGGGACAGGGGCCTTGGGATGTCACTGTGTGAAAATACAACAATGACATCATCGCCAAACTAGTTTTGCACATCGAGGGAGACAGGTAAGCGATTCGGGTGGGTCTGTGAGGCCTCAGCTGCTCCAGGAGGCTGATTTCCTGAGGAAGGAGAATGTTGTCTTCTGAGGCAAACGTTCCTAACAGCAAACTACTTCAGGCACTTTATGCCTTTGACTCCCCTGTGCCCTTGACTGAGACACTTGGCCTCTCTGGGGAATTTTTCAGCTATGACATAGGTGGGACTGCATTCCTAGGCCTGCTGGATCCTGGCCTCAATTCCAATTGTGTACATTCATGGAATCCACTTATGGTCTCTGGCTGTTGTTTACTTATTTTGATTAACTTTCCCATTAGCCAGTTGTATTGTGCGTGTGCATGTTTGTGTGTGCGTGTGCGTGAATGGGTGTGCGCATGAGTGTAAATGTGTGTGCATGCCTCGTTTCCTCATACTCAGGACTTTTCTCTCAGCAGTCTCAGATACTGGGATCTGGCAGAAAATTGGTCCTTTCCGATGCCAACAAGTCTTGATAAAGGGCACTTGGACTCATTATTCATATGCTCATGTACTGGAGAATACTTTCATCCAATTTCAATACTGACATGCAGAGCCCACATTTGTCCTTCTCCCTTGTGTCCCTGCACCGTGGGACCTGCTTCTTCATAGCAGAAGCCAGGAACTGACTTTCTGGACCAATTCCTGTTCTGCTTCAATTAGCTAGAGTGTATTCTGTGGTTTGCGACAATGAATCCCTATCGGTATTTCTTTAGAAAAAAAAAAAAATTGCACAACAGAATCTTCTCTGAAGTCTTACAGATCCTAGGACATCAGTGATAAAACCTTAGAATGTCCTATTAGGATATTTAACACCGAATATTTATTTTATAACTTCAGCAAATTCTTTGGGGGTGATTTTCATAAAGTCTGTTCCAAGCATAGGTCCAGGGACGTGGAATTATCTGACTCACCGGGCCAGCCTGGGGTAGGCTGGGGTAAACCCAGTCGCACGGAGGAGGTCATTTTCCACCCTCCCCATGCCCTTTAGTGTTGCCAAAGGGCAGCCTTTTCACTGAGTGAAAACAAGTTACAATAATCCCAGAGCCTCCTTTGAGAGTGAAGAATAGTAATATTAACTAACATGTATTAAGTACTTACTGCATGCTTCCTAACTGCTTTACATTGCATAATAATACTACTACTAGTAGCCCTGTGGTGTAGACAAGGAAACTGAGGCACCAGGGGTTAAGTGGCTTAACCGATGTCCCGTAGCTCCTAAGTGTTCCCAGGCTACCGCCTCCGCGAAGCAGTGCCCAGAGGCCAGAGCAGGCTGTATGGTGTATGGGGGAAGGGACAGTGTTCCCTGACCACCATGGGGCCTCTCTATGACCTCCACTTCTTCCCCTTCTGAATACTGTAGCAGACCTGGATGTTGTTCACCATCCATATCCCAAGTTCATACAAATTAAAAAGGCACTTGATACACATGGCAGTTCGCTGTCATCGTCTTCTGAGCGAGTGAGCGGATGAACGCACACCAAGAGCTGACATGGTCGTGGCTGAGGGTCCAGCGGAACGAGCCATGCCCTCGGAGAGCTGTGGGGGGCTTCCTGTGGCACCCAACATGGTTACCTTCACTCGCTTGCCCAGATTCATCTGCTTCTTTCCCCCCTCACCAGAAGTGGAGTTGGGTAATACAGGCCCAGTGAAATACGAGTCACTTGACTCAGTGACTGAGGAACAGCATGTCAGACGGTCACCCAAAAGCCTTACCCTCAGCATCCTGATCCCCCTTTCATGAGGACATCTACTGAGCATGCACCCGGCTTTCCGTCAACCGTTTGGAGAAGGAAGTAGACTTATGGGTCAATCCCGGGGGTGAGTGCTGAGGGCTGATTTTAAGTTTTAAGTAGGAAGGGGACTGATTTTAATTTAACATATGGAAGAACTTCCTTGCACTGAGAGTTGTCAAACAGAACAACAGATACCTTGAGAGAAGTGATGAACTACCCATGAAGGATGTATTTATTTACTTAAGGATTTATTTATTTATTTGAGAGAGAGAGAACGAGAGAGAGAGAGAGAACATGTGCATGAGTGTGGGGGAGCGGCAGAGGGAGAGAATATTCAAGCAGACTCTCTGCTGAGCGCGGAGCCTGACGCAAGGATGGATCCCACAGTGCGTGAGATCATGACCTGAGCTGAAACCAAGAGTCGGACACGTAATGGACTGAGCCATCCAGGCGCCCTTGAGGATGTATTCAAACAGAGGTCGGAGGACTTCCACAGGGTTTGGTGTGGAAAGAATCCATGTATTTGGAACTAGCACGTAATCTTGGGCACATAGTAGGTGTTTGTTAGATAGAAGCCATTGTTAGCAAATCTGTTCCCACTCTAGCAGCCTGTTATTTTAATCTTCTTGTGGAAAGATTATTTCATGGCAGACATCAAATTGGTCAGTACCTATTACATGAAGGGTTTGTTAAGGTTAGAAATGTGTTAAAATGAGGCTGTGCTTTTGTAGTGCTGGAGGTACTCGGAGGAGCAAGGGAGGGGCTCTCTCTCCTGTGTCCTGGGGTTGCTGTAGCTCACACAGGAGTTGACGTGCTCAGGCATCATATCTGGTTTAAGTTACAACAAAACTGGGCTGTAAGGCATTTGAAGGCAGTTTCACTAACCTTTACTTCCACATCCCCCACAAGTCGTTGTGAGACCTAAACATTTGTCAAATCCTTGAGGAGTTTCTCAGAGTTTGATTGTTTAATAAAATCTTGCCAATCCTGGTGACCAGATCCAGAAACGGTTAAATATGCTGATGGTTCTCTTTTGTCCAAAAAGTGTTCTGTTCATTACTTTAAAATAGATATGGGAACTTATTAGTTGACAATGGCAATGGAAAAATTAGAATTTCAGTAAATTTCCTTTTATATACAATTAGACCTGTTTTGCTTCTGTGGATTTTTGAAATCTCTCCCAACTCTGAAAATTGGGAAACGAGGTCCTGCCCCATGAGCTTAAACTGGCTAGAGTTCCCCAGCTTTCTGACTGCAGGCATCTGTTTTCTATAAGGATCTCTGGACCAGAACTGCTCTCCTGGTTGGCTGTGACAGATGGGATCCTTTCCTGTGGGAGCTCAAAATGCTGTGTAGGTCTCTTTCCCAGGAGTCCCTCCCCAATGTTGCAGGGTATCCCATGGGGGATGCAGAGGTAGAGCACTGGGCCACTGGGTCTGGGGCTGCCAAGGCAGAGTCAGGGTTAGGGATGGGCCGTACCGGCATGAGCGCCCCTGATGTCATGGAAGGACAAAGGTGATCAGAATAGTCCAAGACAGGGGCGGGGGTTTGCCTCATGTCCTTTGGGACTCCTGATCCAATTTTCTCTTCTCTCGCTGCCCTTTATCAATCTTATCCTGATCTTCGTCTTTGCTCTTGTTAATTATTGTTGCTGTGATCAGACCATATTTTGGTTTAGAGGGATAGCAAAACTTTTTGGGAGTAGGTAGGATATATAAAATCCATAACATAAAATTAAAGTCTAATTTTTAGAAAAAGTCTTGTTACACATTTGTACAGCTAATACCTGTATCCGACCAGGTTGTCAGGAACCATTCTTGCACCCCCTCTCAGTGACCTCCTTTGTCATCCATACTGACCCTCTGCTCACACTTACTCCTCTGGTTACTTCTGTGATATATTCCCGACCCTCCTTAGAAGGCATCCAGGGAGTTTCAAGAAATGCTAACACTTGGCCCTACTCTGGACCACCTCAATCAGAGTCCCTGGGAGTGGGACCCAAATACCCACATGTCTCAAAACACTCTTAGTGATCCTAATTGCAGCCAAACCAGGCATCACTTGTTTAATCCATCAGGTCCCTCAAAGGACTGCATGTTAGAACATTCCAGGGAGCTCCTGAAAAAGACAAGCCCCTAGACTCCACCAGGGAACCCAAGTGTGCAAAGAGAAATCTGTATTTACTGTCGCGTTCATGCCAAACTTTTCCTTTGCAGCCTCTGGCTTCTGGACACACCATTTTCTTCTCTCTTTCTTTTTCCCATTCTCTTCTTAGAAACCAGCTCAGGATTTTTGCCGTTTTAAAGAAACCCTTTTCTGATTGACATGCACCCTTGCCTGCCTCCCCTGGGGTCTTGTGCCCTCTGTCTCAGTTCATAGGATATGATATGGATTTGATACCAGCTTGTGTATGATTAAAATAGGTGTGATTTCATGCACAGCAAGAAAAATGCCCAAGTTTTTCTAAATAGCCCAGCGACCCCTTGGAGACTGAAATGCTTATTCCACTTCTGTGTGAGCCCAGCATCTGAGATCAGATATGGGGCGGGATGGTAAGGGGGACAGGCCTGGTGAAGGTGGGGTGAGGAGCACACACAGGATGGTAGAGCTGAACATCTTTGAGCCCTTCCTGTCCGGTGAGCAGCTATGCTGCGTCAGGCTCAGGATAGGAGATGAAGGACACGTTCCCAATGAGCTTGCTCCCTGTGAGATAGACAGTCACTCAGCAATTTCCACACCTCCCTCACAGAGCTGTTGGGAGGATTGAATGACTTAATGTCTGCAAAGTGCTTACAGTAGTGCCTGGCATGTAGTAAGTGCTCTGTAGATGTTGACTTATTTTTTTTTTTTAAAGATTTTACTTATTTATTTGACAGAGAGAGAGAGAACACAAGCAGAGGGAGCAGCAGAGGGAGAGGGAGAAGCAGGATCCACTGAGCAGGGGCTTGACCCCAGGACCCTGGGATCATGACCCAAGCTGAAGGCAGACGCCTAACTGACTGAGCCATCCAGGCATCCCAGATGTTAACCATTATTATTTGGCTTTGCGCATAGCTAAATGGCTCTCCTCATGCTCTATAACATTAAAATTTTTTTTCTTATTAAGGTATAATTGATGTATATCATTATTTTTTTTTATGTTTAAGATTTTATTTATTTATTTGAGAGAGAGAAAGCACAGAGGGAGAGGTAGAAGCAGGCTCTCCACTGAACAGAGAGCCCAATTTGGGGTTCGATCCCAGGACCCTGAGATCATGACCTGAGTGGAAGGCAGAGGCTTAACCCACTGAGCCACCCAGGCGCCCCCATTATATTATTTTCAAGGGTAAGAATAATGATTTGATATTTGCCTGTATTATGAAATGATCACCACAATAAGTCTAGTTAACACCCATCAGCATACATCATTTTATACGTATATATACACATATATATGTGTATATATATACACACACACATATATGTATATATACACACACACACACACACACACACATATATATATATATTTCTTGTGATGAGAAATCTACGACTTACTCTCTTGCCATTTCTTATTTAAACCTTCTGGCCTTCATTTCTTCCACAAACACTTACCTTGACATCGTTTCATTTTATATCAACAGAGGTTCACGGAATGCTGTTAGTATTCCATGTGGTCGGCTCAGAATTGACAAGAATAAGTCAGCGTGTCTGCCTCTGATCAGACTGGAGGGGGAGATACCACTTCCATGCATGACCACCCCTGAGAGAGAGCAGCCGGGAGCTCGGGCCACGGCAGGCATTCAGGCGTGGAGTTGCCATTTCATGCTGAGGGGTGGAGGACGGCTTCTAGATGCCTGGCATTAGAGGAGAAGCCTGGAAAAGAACAGGACCGTAATGCTAATGGGCCACACTTTATCTCTTGGCACCTAGCCCTCTACTTGGGCATGACCCAGGCTGCCATTGCATCCTTACCTCATGAAGTAGGTCCCCTTAGAATCCCCATTTTAAGGATGGGGAAACTGAGGCTTAGAGAGGTGGTCACCACCTCTCAGTATCTCAGAGGGAATATGGTCAGGCAGAGAGCATTGGGGAGTGGAGAAAACATTCCAGGTGGAGGGAGCAATGGAAAGTTAAGACCGAGCACGAGAGTTTAGTTAGTGGAGTCGGGGTGGGGAGGTCCAATGACAAACCCATCTTGGCCATGTGCAGAGGAGGACTAAGAATTACACTGGAGAGGTTGATTGTCCAGATGATCATCACATGATCTGATGTTTGGCACCCGTCGTGGTACTGGAGCGAGGTCTGGAGACTCCCACCGTGCCCGCCATCAATCCATTAACGCTGGAAGCTGGGGCAATCCAAAAGGGCCCAGGCCAGGCGGCCGGGTGGTCGCAAAGTACAAGAACTATTAACTAGTTATTAAACTAAATCAGTTGAGTTACAATTATTGTTAATTATTATTGTTACTATCATAGCTGGTTTTGATTTTGAAACTTTTTGGGGAGCTCTGGTAGAATATATGTAATCCATACCATGACCTTAAAGGCCAATTTTTAAAAAATTCCTTAAAAAACATATAGTTGCTCTCTTTATTTGGCTTCGAGCTACCAAGACCTAGAAGCTAGTCCACCAGATGCTCTCCTACGTGTGAAAGCAGGAGTTGCTTCCAGATGGCATTTGAAGCCTTCCTTTAAGGGGCCAGAGGCCGTCCCCCCTCTCTCACTCTTCAGAAGAGCCATTGACATTTTTTTTTTTTTTAACTTTTAGAAAGACTATTTCCACAGTGATTACTTTGTTATCCTCACAACATCCTTCTGAGCTGAGTAAAACTCATATAATTATACCTTTTTTGCTGATGTGGAAAATAAGATCCCCCCCTCCAAGATGAAAATAAGAGATTAGCCCAACTTCAGAGAAGGGATCAGCCGACTAGAGCCACAGAGCCGGTGGGCCTGGCACAGCCTCACAGAGACCTGGCTGTAGCCGGTGTGGCGAGGCTCAGGGCAGGGTCCAGAGTGTTCTGTGAGAGGTCTTCCCAGGTGCTGCATCAGAACGAGGACCCGCTGTGTCTAGGGAAGCTTCTTTTTCTTTCCCTCATTCCTTCGTCCAAGAGTTCAACAGATGGGGTAGAGGCAGACCCTTTCTTCCCTCCGTCCAACCCTGTCTCTAGGAAATGACTTCCAGAAGCAGCCGTGTATTTGCTTCCCTTTGCTGTGTAACACTTGCCACACATGTAATGGTTTAAAACCAATGCATTTATCATCGCAGAGCTTTGTGGGTCGGGAGTCTGACATCAGCTTAGATGGGTTCTCTGCTCAAGACCTCCTCTAGAGCTGAGCGTCCTTTCCAAGCCCTCGTGGTTGTTGGCAGAAGTGGGACTGAGGCCCTGAGGCCCCTCACAGTTGCCTGCCACAGAGCCCTCGACATGGGCACTTATCATCATCGCCACTTGCTGCTGCTGCTGCTGCTGCTGCTGCTGCTTCTTCTTCATCATCATCTTCTTCTCCTCTTCCTTCTCCTCCTCCTCTTCTTCCTCCTCCTCCTCCTCCTTCTTTTTAAGATTTTATTTCTCTATTTGTCAGAGAGACAGTGAGCACAAGCAGGGGGAGCAGCGGGGCAGAGGGAGAAGCAGGCTCCCCACTGAGCAGGGAGCCTGATGCAGGGTTCTATTCTTAGACCCTGGGATCATGACCTGAGCCGAAGGCAGACGCTTAACTGACTGAGCCACCCAAGCACCCTATAGCAACTTGATTCTTTAAGGCCAGCAGGAAGTCTTTCCCATGCTTTCTCCTGATTAAGTAAGGCCCACTCAGGACAGTCTCCTTTTGATTAAATTAAAATCAACTGATTTGGGGCTGTGATTATATCTGCAAAATTCCTGCATCTTTACAATATTCTGTTGGCTGGAAACAAGTCATAGATGCCATCCACGCTCAAGGGAGGGGATCATGCAAGAGCATAAATGCTAGCAGACCGGAGCCATGGTTAGTGGGGGCAGGGGGTTACCTTAGAGTCTATCTGTCATAGGTAGATTGAGCTAACTTTGCTCTACACATAATAACATTAGCCAAACCCTTCATATATACCATCTTCTCATATCCCCATGACTGCATGGGGAAGGAATTGATATGGGCCCATTTCACAGTAAAGGAAGCTGAGGTTTGAGACCCAGTCCCTTCCTCAGGTTCCCACAGCTCCTAGGAGCAGAACTTGTTCTTGAATTCAGGTGTGTCGGATATCAAAACAGTCAACCAAAAGTCTGTGTACCACTTAAGTGAGTTGACAGTCTTAAGTCCCCCTAGGACCCCACCATATTGGGAACTAAGTTTTACTCTGACCTTCTTGGATGCTTAATGCTTATCTACTTTATATTTCTTCCCAAGCTTAGATCAAGAGTACACCTGTGACCTTGGACTTGGCATCATTGGGTTTTCTGAGGGACAAGGGACACTGCTACTACGTAACAGGGGTTTTTGCATACATTCCTTTATAACCATTCTGCAGTGTGATTGTCATTATCCAAATTTTTGCTATGAGGAAACTCAGGTGCAGGCTCAGGGAAGTTGTACGTGACATTGGACTTGCTATAGTTGTCGGGAGTCAGATGTTAAATCCTCCATCTTTCTATCACACTTTATTCTATCTGGCACCCATGGGCCAACCCAAATCATTTTCTAAAACTAAAAGGAAACACAAATACAAGTCAGGATGGAGGGATTTTTTTGTTTGTTCGTTTGCTTTAGGCAGGTGCTTTTTTCGCTGCCTCTTTAACTTGCTGACCTGTTGCTGGAATGGAAACTAGTGACTTAAACATGAATGGAAACCACTTTAAAAAATAATAGCGCAAGCCTGGTGCCGTCTACAGGGAGACAGAAAGCGAGGTTTTCAGAGGAGTGCAGGGAACCTGCTTTGTTTTGCTCGATCTTCATAACCTCTTTCCTTTGTAAAAACAGACTGCTGGGTAAAGCATATATGTATAATTATATAGTCAAATAGTCCGGACAACTCCGTTTTTGTGTCCCTACTTTACAGACAAGGGTAAGTTTCAGGGGGAGACTTGGTGTCTTGCCCAAGGTCACACAGTGCACACAAGGAAGAGCTGAGGCTACTGCACAGGCTTTACTAGAAGTCTCTCCACCTGTCCTCTTCTCTCATGAGCAACGGTGGATGCGTGGGGATGTCAGTTGCCATAAGGCAAGCTTACGGATGGGAGATCAATTTGATCATGGGCCCCCAGAGTTGACCCCCGAATTTAGCCATCCACAGCTTGTCGGTAAAACTCAAACCACTAGCTCAGGGCTGGTACTTCACTGTTGTCCCCCATCCTGGAGGGCAATGTGACTTGCTCTGCAGTCTGCCCCTTGGGGGATTTTGGTACCTTTAATGGGATGCCTCGTTTTTTCAAGTTCATTTTTGGTGTACTTAAATATTTATGAAACAGAGCCAGGTAGAGAATGCTTGTAAAGACCAAAATGAGCCTTTTCTATTTTCCCATTTAGATTACACTGGACTGCCTGGTTTATGTGTTCCCATGTTACCTGAGGCCATGAAAGCAGCACCCAAGGTCACGGTCATACAGTGATATTCAACATAGAAAGGTGGTGAATCTAGAAAACTACTTCCATCGATCATAATTTTAGCCTGAGGATTTTCCTCAATGCTTTTTCCAAAATTTCAGAGCGGCCCTGGACTCTTGCCAACCAAAATGATTTCTTATTTACAGAGGTAGTTTCGGGACTTAGGATATTTACAGAATAATACTACCTCAATGGGATGTTGGGGCTACTTGTAGGAGAATTTGGGCAGGGTTCTCTGAGGTCCCAGTGATGAGAATCAGGAAAGAGGACATTGTTCATAAGGAATGACACCTCGTAAATATCCCTGGGGACCGTGAGAGTTTTCCATTAGAGCAAATCATGCTGCGTGCTCCCTCCTCGCCTCAACATTTTGATAAGAGTGAAATAGGATTCAAATGCAAGTGCAGCCTGGAAGGGTAGACCAAGTCCCACATGTCAGGACCTCCAGGCTTCAGATCAGTCTATCCACGTGGGCAGGAGATTCATGCTGCTCCCTGGGACAGGGAGAGCCTCGATCCTTGGTACTGACCCACTGTACTCATAACCAGGATCCCTTAGACTGAGATTGGCCTTCAGTTTTCTTCCCAGGATATTGCCCCCCTGCCAGTGACTTCAGGTGTGCACCACATGTTCCTTTCTCCAGAGGAAACCACAGTTTAGTAGAAGAAAGCTTGGACGTCTACACCAACAAGTGTCTAACTTCAAAGGTCAGCAGAAGATAGTGCTGAATGTTGAGTTTGGAGAAAGAGCCATGACTTCTGGCCAGGGAGTTATCAAGAAAGGCTTGCTGGCATGAGACATGATGTTAATACATGTCTGTAGGAAGCAAACACTTGCAGAACTTCCCACGTACCAGCTCAGTTAACGGGGTCAGATGCTTGGGTTCAGTCCACAGTACCACTCATGTTGCTATTCTCAGCATCTTCCACTGCTGCCAATGGAACGGTATCAGGTCTCCATTCCATGAGCAGCACAGGAGCCACACCGAATTTCAAGTGAGACACGCTGCCACTGATACATAGGAGTAGTTCAAGGAAGATGACTCAGGTAAATGGTGTTCTGGAAATGTGCACAAGAAATACGGCTCCAGGTCGTCTGTCCCTGAACAAGCCCTTTTATGGTGGGCAAAGTCACAATCACTGGCTCTTTGTAATCTAAGCATTTATGATGCCATGTGTGCTTAGTCTCCTGGCTGCCATACTTGTGGATTGTAGTGGAGAATACACCCTTCCCAGGTTCTCTGCCCCATGGATGGGCAGACGGGAAATCTCAGCTCTAAAAATCAGGAAAATCCTCATGCTTCATCAAGCTTAATAATTTCCAAGGAATTCTTGTCATTTTTGTTAAACTAAATCATATATAGAACCTTGCCATATGAAGAAAGATAGAAGGGGAGCTACTCTGGTCCACCTCCCTTACCCAAAGGTGGGCCTGGGCATCTCTCAAGCTCCAGGGACGATGGTCCCCAAACCTCAGATCATGCTTACCACTGACTTCTTTCTTAAGCAACAAAGTCCTCTCATCCAAATTAATACCCAGAAGGATTTTTCTTGCCGGAGGCACATAGTTACTCGTGGACCACGGTGGGACTGGAACCGGGGTTTTCTGACTCCAGCCAGTGCTCCTTACCCTCGACCAATTACACTAAGGATTCTGACAACCCTCCATTCCTGATACACCAAAGAACGCAGTGATACCGGAAGACAACGATGGTGTGTCAGTCAGCAACTCATTGGAAACTACTGGCAATCCTCAGAATTCGTACTTGGAAGAGAGTTTGGGAAAGAGGCTATTTCCAAAGGTATGACCAGGGTTTAGAGGCACCATCAGGAGAGAGTGGAGAAATATATCTGGGAGAGCAACAACGAAGGCCCTTTAACACCCTTAGGCTTGAACCTTTACCTAAAGACAGAAAGAGTCAGTGGAAGGTGTGTGCCCTTCAGTAAAGGGATGAGGCCTACTTGAAGCAGCTCAGCAAGTGTGGAACCAGGACAGTAAGTGTCCTGATTTTAGGTTCCTTCGGACCTCCTGTCTTCCGCTGGTGCCTCACTGGTCAACGGCATCCTCAGGGAACAGAGGGCAAGAAGCCCTTGATGGTTTCTCCTGTGCCAGCCTCCCATGGGTGCAGGCCTGTTGGAACAACAGGAGAGGGGCCTGGAGGGACAAACAGGGATTTCCAACACAGCTGGTTAGGAAGTTGTCACTTCACTGATGCAGTTCCTGGTCAAATATATCTCTGAGATGAGCTTGCTTTTTACAGAAAGGTAACTACGGGAGGAAGCTTATGAGGAGGGTAAATATAGATATTTCCTGTTCTTCTGTACGAAAATGGTATGGTGGCTTTTAGAGTCTTTGCTTCACATTAATATGTGAGACTAGATCCTCATGGTTCTGCTCTAGGTAGAGTGGACTGCTTTAGGATCTGCTTCCTGTGTGTCTCTCTGGATCCGTCTCTCACCATGCCCTTTCCAAGCGACAACGATACTGAACAAACAGCTCAAGGCTCCCAGAGGGGCTAGATTCTCTGGGCTCCCAGTCCCTGAACACGCTGCTTTCTCTACTTTGGAAGTTCCTCTTCATCCTTTTTGCCTAGACTGAGCCCTTGGAAGACTTTTCAGTCTCTTCCTCCCACCCATCCTGATTTAAGCCTCTTGGGTGTCCCTCCAACACGATGTGCATGGCTTTGTCACTACTCCCATCCCATTGCCTTCTAAGAGCATGTTGAATGTTCTATGCCTGCCCTGGAGGCAGTCATAAGGTCAAGGATGGCAATTGTTGACTTTACCTCCCTGGTATGGAACTGCTCAATGGATGCTTGCAGAAGGAAAGAAGGATTACTTGCCCACCAGTCCGCTTGTCTTTGAAAGCCGTATCATGGAAAACTCAATGAATTCTTCATGAGTGATTTTGATTAATAGTTGTAAACAAAAGCAAATGATTTCAATTTTTCCTTTAAAGTCCATTCTTGAATTCCATTTTGTGTGTAACCACTTCTGGTGAAGGCAACAAGCCCATGAAGGCCTTCCTGAGTCACAGGAAGAGGCCTCCTGGTGACAGCCAGATAGCAAATGTCTGCCTGTGGTTTCACGGTTTACAGAGTCCATGCACTACATTTTCAGCTTGGACCTCAAAAAAATGCTGTGGAAATGGGCACCATTAGCTCAAATGTCATTATCCCCATTTTACCACAGAAGAAATTTGTGGTTCCCAAAGTCACGTATCTTATCCCAAAGTCACATGTCTTGTCCTAAAGTCATGTGACTTGTCTCAAAGCCGTACAGCCACTTAAACATCAGTGTGGGGCTGTGCTTTCCAACCTTCTGCCAGGTGACCTTCCCACTCTAGCACAGGTGTCTCAGGACAGCACGGGAAACATGAAAAAGCGTTGGCATCTTCTAGCTGAAGACAGTAGATCACAGACCAGATGGCCCTGGAAAGTACTTAAGAGTTAATACTGTTCAACCCTCTCATCTTGAACACAGGGAGCCAGTATACTGACGGTTCCTCAGTTTTTTTTTTTTTTTAATGTCAAGTATCTTGTTAAATGTTAGGGGGTGGGAAATTCAATCTTTGTACTGGTTTCTCCTTTCCTTTCCTGTCCCAGTAGGTGCTTTTCTACACTCTCTTAGAATATATTCTCCAAGGACCCAGGTTCGGTTAATCTGTGTGAGTTATTCATTCAAAAAAACACAATTTTTTGAGGGTCTATTTTGTGCTAGGCATTATTCTAGGTCCTGGAGTATAGCACTGAGAAAAGTAGACATGATCCCTGCCTTCACAAGGTTTATATTCCAATGCATGAAATAGAGATAAAGAAATAAGGACATAAAGAAATAAGTAATGTAATTTCAGATTATACATATTATTATTAAGGAAATAAATAAGGTGCTAATTTAGATGGAAGAGGGGAATAAAAGACCTATCTATCTTAGAAAGGCTCTGTATTTTAGCCGGTAAGTAGGTACTGAGGAAATATTTGATGAGTGAATGTAGGTGTGCATAAGTTAAAATGAATTAGTGAACAAATGAATGAATGAATGGTGATTTTTCCTCTTTTTTTTTAACCAGACACTCCCTCTCCCCCTGCCCCAATCTACCCTGACCTACCTGCTGCTCCTTTGTACCAGCTGGTCCCTACCTAACTCCATGTGACTCTTCATCCTCCCTCCTCCCGATATACCTGCTACTCCCCGAGGTCAGCCTGACGTAGGGGAGCAGTGTAGGCCGGAGCCAGCTCTGCAGAATGCCCCCCTCACTGTTCCGGCAGGTGCTGAGGACACCTGCCCACAACAGCATATGGTGTCAAGCACTCTGCTTCCTGTGTTGATTTCACTCACCCAGACACACTGAGGAGTGCAGGGACATTACTTTCCACGGCACTTCACTGGCTCTGTGCGTGATTGAACACACCCCTTCCCAGAAAGGAGACTAGCAAAGCCCTACGGAGCCTTCCACCCCGACTCGTCTCTTCCCGCCCTGCCACATCGACTTCCGATCTGGTGGGATCAGCCTGTGAAGAAGCAGCCCCCGGGTGGAGGTCTGAGGATCTAACGGATTTATGGGGGAAATGCCAGCTCTGGGTATATGCGACAGGGGTGCTCAGCTCCCGTTTTATGACTGCTTCATAGTCCATTTCCCTGATATGCATGCTTTTCCCTGAGCAGACCATAAAATCAGGCAACCAGCCTCAGTAACCTTGACCTCACCTTGCCCTTGAATCATTGTGCACCTTTTACCAAGGGTTAGTCCGTTTCTAGATTCATGGTTGTCCTTTTTGGTTCTCACACACTCCAGCTGCATGTCATTTAAAGGGACTCCTGCTCCAGAGGGAAAGGTCGGTCAGTACTAAAAGCTAATCATTGACTTCTTAAATGTCTCTTATTAAAACCACTCACCTAGGCAATCATGCAATCGGAGACAAACAGAGCTGTCACCTTTATCTCTGTGTGCAAAATCTCTCGTGAGCTGCAGAATATGTATATATAGATCTACCTATCTATCTATCTATCTTCTATGAATATATGTATAGATTTATAGACTCATCCACCAAAAGAACTGGAAGAGCCTTACAGATGAACTAGCTCAACTCATAAGGAAACTGAGTCTCAGGGAGAGGCAGGAGGGGCTTACCCCAAGTCGCCCCAACCAACAGGGAGTGGCCGGGACCAGAACAAAAGCCCCTGCGTGGTCTATGGTCCAGTGGTTCCTCCACCGTTTCTCTGCTGGTTCCACAGTCATCTCTCTTGACATCAAAACTTTCCCCTCAAAGTCAGATCCCCTCATATTTCTCCTCTCTCACATCCACTTTGCCTTTCCCAGTGTCCTGAGATCATAGCCTCGGAGGTACCCTGGACTGCTCCCCGTGTTCCATCAGGTTCTGCATCTTTCTGCAGAATGGTCCCCCTGGCAGACGCCCACCGAAGCTGGATGGTGATGGGGAAGGGGTGGTGCTCCCCACACTGGCCCGATGGCCACAGAGGCTGCAGTCAGGGGAAACCCTCACAGATCTAGGCAGAGTCTTGGCTGCTCAAACCAAAGGGACGCAGTGTACGTTGGGTCTTTGGCAAATGGTGAATCAGGTCTGCCCACTGCTTCAGTTATCCCTGGTCATAAATCGTGAGCCTTTGAGAACAAATGTCCATTTTTTTAGGTTTTAGAAGCTGCATTATTTCATTTGTTAGATTAAATATTTAACTTATATGTGGGCCCCTAACAAGTTTCTAAAAAGTTCAGAGTGTTCAGAAATTTCAGAAATTACATAGCCCCGGGAGTTTCTACTTGTCTAATAAGTAAAAGCATTTAATAGGAATTGCAATAAAATACAGCATGAAAGTGAGGACTCTGGACCTGGGATGAGAGTCAACATAAGCCTTTGCGAGTGTGCCTCAGATATGATTTTGAGCTTCACGGAAGGCCAGGCGAGGGAGAGAAAACACAGTTAGTTCTAGAATCCTCTTTTTAAGAGTGGAAGAGGAAGGAAATAAAATTCCCTGCCACTGAATTACTTTGAAAAATAATATTATTTGTTTTCTATTTATAAAAGTAATTCATGCTCTTTGTCAGAAGTTTGGAACAGATACGTATGAAGACTATCAAGCATACCCATTTCCCAAATATAACTTCTGGTAGCATTTTGGTATCTTTCTTTCCAGTTTTTTGTTTTTTTTTAACGTTGGGATCATATAACCTATGCATTTTGCAGTGTGTTCTATTCCCAACATGTTATCACCAGCATTCACTTCTTCTTCTTTTTTTTTTTTTTATTGAGAGAGAGAGAGGGAGCACGAGAGAGAGGGAGAGGGAGAGGGAGAAGCAGACTCCTCGTTGAGCGGAAGTCAGCTGCCTAACCGACTGAACCACCCGGGTCTTCATTTACTCTTAAGATTAAGTAATGCTTTTACATGTGTCCCTGGGTTCTAAGATAATTTCTCACATGGTGCTTTGTGGGGAGTGTATAGGGAACCCTGAGAAATAGAAGGACCAATGTCTTCAAAATAAAAAAAAAATTTTTATAGCAAATGCAGTAGAAAACTTTGTATGATGATTTAGTCTAGTGACCGTCGGTGAATCCTGAGGCCAGGACACTAACAAGTAATTTAGTGAGGTGATTTTCACAGATTCTAATCTTAATCAGTAGGAGTATTTCACTCCTGACAGCCCAGAATGATGGAAGACAAAGCGAAACGCCAAAAGGTAGAGAGTGCCTGTGGCCCTTAGTGGAGCCTCCTTCATGTCGATTTCCAGAGATGGGCTCTGGATTCAAAGCTGCTTCAAGGTCTTGAGGAAAATCTATTTAGGTACTTGGGTCTTTAGGACAATAAGTGATACTTAAGTGATCTCAGAAAGAATGCAACTTGTTTAGAATGTCTCTCTTCCATTTAAAGGGTCACTTTGGACTGGAGAAAGGGAGGGTATGTCCTTTCCCCGACTCTCAAGTTTGGTTTCCAGTCAGTACACATCATACTTTACCTTTGTCCCTGGTCCACACAGCACTGTGAGGCATGAAGGGAATGTTCTATCCTAATTTTATGAATAAGGAAACCAAGGCTTAGAGGAAGTGAATGACTCATCCAAGGTCATTTTCCACTGAGGAATGGAATCAGGGCTAGAATATGAGCAGTCTAACCAGACCTGGGGTTTATCCCATTCTGCTGTGTGTTTTCTGCAGACCCTGGTGTGTGGCTCTATTGGAAGGCTGACCCACATCACTGTCAAAATTATTCTCTATCCCAGGCATCTGGTACAGAGTTTCTTAAAGTGTGGCTGCTAGACCAGAATCACCACCTGCGAACTTGTTAGAAATACAAGTTCTTGGGCTCTATGTAGACCTGTCATGTTTGAACAAGTCTTCCAGATGGCTCTGAGGCATGCTAAAGTTTCAGAACCACTGTCCTAGACATTTGCAATAAATACTGTTGAATGAATATTTCCTAGAAATCCCACAGACTTTCATTAACATATTTGAAATGTTCAAGAACTCCCATTTATATTTTTATTTGAAACATTCCAGTGACTTCTCAGGACTACTCCTTATTAACCAATCCCCAGTCAGAAAGGAGTAATTTATCCCACCATGACGGGGAAGCCCAATATGGTGTTCTATACATGAAAAACAGAAAAGAAGGCACCAGAGATGGAAACAGTAGTCCAGAAATAAGATCATAATGTAAGGAATGTTAATTGAGCTCTCATTTTGTACCACAGGCAACCCTTAAGTACTTTACACGAACTGTCTTATTTAATCCTCACCATGGCTAGAGGACATTATTTGTACCACATGGCATCCCCACTTTACAGATGAGCAAAACTAAGGCCAGGAAGCTTGCCCAGGATTACAAAGTTCGTAGGTGTGACAGCCTGGTAAGATTCTGAAGCCAGGGGCTTACCTGCTCTTGTATTTTGCTTCTTACTTTCTGCATCTTTCAGAGGGGAGCGTGAGCATCGAGCAAGCCACAGGGAAAATGTGGAATGGAGACGTGGTGGATGCCCCTTGTCCCTAGAACAGCACTTAGTACATTGTTGATGCCTAATACTGGTGAAGCGAATGATGAAATGAACCATCCACAAAGTAATTCTAATAGGAGTGTGGAAAAGTCTTGCCAGGGAGGGTGGGATCTGAGTTGACCTTGGAAAACAGAGATGTAGGGAAAAGACAATCCAGAAGAAAGGAAGGGTACAATGTATAAATGCAGCAAATGGAGCTCCAGCAGAGGTAGTGGGCAAGATGTTGCCTTGGAGGCGTGGGGTGGGATAGGAGGGGGTCCTGACAGGGAACTACTGGTAAAGCAGGAAAGAGAGGGTGGGAGGTTTGAGGGCAGCCCAAGGAGGTTGGAGTTTATTCTGTTATCGGTGAAAGGTCATTGGAGGGGTCTCAGGATGGGCTCAAAGGACTAAAGAAATAGTTTAGAATGTTCTAGAATATCTGTTTATTGTTTTTAATTTTATATATGACAGAGGAAAGTTGTCTGGACTGTAGATCTGAGGGAGTTTACTGGGATGACAACAAGAAAATCAAGTTTCCCCATTTAGCTTCATTACCATTTACCTACAGTCATAGTAACTACAATATACCTGTCACTAAAGCTTGCAGTGGTTTTGATAAAAATGAGGTTATATAGTTTACTGTAAGAAGCTTGGGGTACTGTCCTAGCAAAGAGGGAGGCAAAATCCAAAAGACCATGGGGCCAAAAACGAAGACTGGAGAAGTTGCTGTGATTTCTGTTATTCCGGGACAGAATGAGAGCAATTAGCCAATCTATTTATTTAAAATAAATATCTATCACAAATATTTATTATAAGTCTTCATAGAGCTTCAACAGGACTTCTTTGTAAAAGAAAAAGCCCTAAAAGGAAGCAATTTCCTCTTTTGGAAAGAGGGTCGGTCTGTTTGAACCACAGGTCCATTCAACAGTGAAAAGTCAGGCAAATAGGGCAAAAATGATATGTGCCTTGCAGACATACGGTGCACGCGAGATCCATCCAGAGAGAGAATCAACAGTACCGCTTTATTATTGCTGTTATTTTCCTGACTAGCTGCCTGTTACCTGTTCTAGTTATTTTAGGAAAACTCATAGGTCTGAGCCATTACAGTGTCCATCCTCCATTTCATCAGAGTCTGGAGTGATTATTAATACTGAAACCACTGGATTCAATCCCATGAAGGATACAGTTGTAGTGTTTTTAAATAAAAAAGGGATCACATACCCCTTCCAGAATAATACATAAGAATCCAGCAACTCAGTCTTTTAAAATAGTTGTATACTATTCAATAACCTGGCCACATTATTCTGAAAACAACCAGTCTGCTATTGGTGGACATACGTTTTTGGTATTTTGCTTTTGAGTATCAAACATTAGTGATTATGAAAGGACAACTTAGCTATAAAGTTTAGTTCACTTTATATATATTGGCATGTTGGTTGGCAAAGAAACCTTTTCTCTGCATTATACGGGCTGAAACCTTGAGCCAGATAATGTTTCTATTTGTTGTTGTTGTTTTTTTAAGAGTTAGCCGCAACATACTGACTTTCTTATATTCTTACAACTTTTTTTTTTAAGATTAATTTATTTATTTGAGAGAGAGAAAGAGAGCAGGGGGTAGGAAGAGGCAGAGGGAAAGAGAGAAACTCAAGCAGACTCTGCACTGAGCGCAGAGCCCAACGCAGGGCTCGATCTCATGACCCATAGATCAGACCTGAGCCAAAACCAAGTGTTGGAAGCATTAACCAATGGCACCACCCAGGCCTCCGTATTTTTGCAACTTCCTATGCAAGTTTTCTATGCACTTTGGATTGCAGGAAGGTAGCCTGCCAAGCCAGTGCATTGCACCATGATGGGCACTGGGAGTGCACAGCATAGAGACTTCCAGAAACCCCATTCATTGACCATAACACATCAGGTTCCCACAACTTAACCTCTCAGGCAAGGGTCCAACACCCGACTGGTTCCACTGGCAAAGTGGCAGGTGACTTCAAGGGGCAGAGGATGGGGCCTGCACAGGATGGCTCCGTTTGGTGATTCTAAGCTCTGCGGGCTCCCCATGGACAAGCCACATCATGGAATTTCAATAAATAATGTAACCCTGGCTCCGGTTTCAGCCTCGGTGTTCACTTTCAGCACCAGGCTGCCATTGTTATTTGCAAGCACGCCCCTCCTCTGCAAGAGGTATGGAAATTTGGCTGAGATTCACTGACATTTTGAGAACATGGGAGGGCCGGATTACTGTGTGCCCGCATAGAGTTTTTTTTTTTTTTCTAAATAGGAGCAATGTGAAATCCAGATGTGCAAGGATGTACTTTTTTCAATAAAAAAGAAAAGCTGGTTATCAGTGACCTAGTGTGTTTGCCTTGTTGCCCTATGAAGCCTTCGTCTTCAAAGGTGCTGACTACCAGCCTTCTCAAATACCAGCAGGGATAAATCACCTACAGAGCTTGTTAAAAATGCAGACTGTGATTCAGTAGGGCTGGGCTAGGGCCTGAGGATCTCCATTTCCACCAAGAATCTACATTCCTGAGGAATGTTGACGTGGTTGGGCTGCGGACCTTCTTTGAGTAGCAAGGCGATAGACAATTAGAATTTGCTCCTATCAAGAAAATTATTTCTCTTAGGGCCATTGCTGGGAATTCTCAGGGAGATCTAAAACACTCTTTTCTTTTTTCAAAGATGTATTTATTAGTGGGGGAGGGACAGAAGAAGAGAGAGAATCTTGGGCAGACTCCATGCCAATCATGGAGCCCCATGCGGGGCTCGATCTCATGACCCTGAGATCATGCAAGAGTCAGATGCTCAACCAGCCAGGCCACACAGGCGCCCTGGAGAGAGAAAACACTCTTGATGGGACTTGATTGAAGAATGGGCTTCTGTTCATTTTCCTAAGACGTAGTAGTCTAGCTATAACGTCAATCTACTGGTGAAGGAAGAAGGGATCTGGACTGGCAGCGGTGTTATGGGGCCACAGGCTTCCAGAGCACTGGCGTGTGCATTACCCCCATTCAAGCCTCACAGAGAATTTGGGAAGCACCTGGACAGCTGTTGTTATTGCCATTACAGAGAGGGACAGAGTTTTGAGGCCATTGCAAGCACCCCTCTGTCCTCCACTCTCCCCCCCCCCCGCCCCCCTGCTCTGCCCGAGGATTGAGACGGTATTGAGAGAAGAAAACGCCTTGCTCCCAGCTAGTTACGGAACTGCAGACCCTCTGGACTGAAGTCCCGGGTGCTTAACACTTCACTTATAGTAAATTTGTTTCAAAGGCCTCGTTTCTCTTCAACCCCAAAGTCATTCCCTGAGCCTGTGGTATTTGCATGCAAACTATATTCTGAACACTTAGAATGAATATGTCTGGCCCTGAACTTACCACAAGACTGAGAAGAGAACAATAGAACAGGGTCTGTTTTATGACTTAGTAGAAAGAACCCCATTAAAAAAAGATCTCATAAGAGCTAATTGGGAGAACACAGGGGGGAAATTAAGCTTCTCATTTTAGTTGTGTCCTATCTCTTCTACTTCTTCAGAAGTCCTCTGTCTCTGTGGAGAAGTGTCTGCAGAGTCCCATCTAAGGTCGACATCATAAATAAGACATGTAATCACCAAATGATGCTGATCTTCCATCCCGCTGTTCCTAGTCGAGGTCTCAGAATTTTCTACATCATGCTGTTGGTATTCTCTTCCAAGACTTGAGAGATGAAGCACAAGTTGAGATGTCTTTGCCATTCCTGAGCCTCCATCCAAAGATGATTTGGAGGGGGATGATCCTAAACATTTGATAGAGTTCAGAAATCTATCTGCTACTCTTGAAGGCCAATGCTTGGCATCACCCATTCTAAACGTAGCCCAATAATAGCGAGCTTCCTTCCTTAGGAAGAGCTTGCAAGTGAAGCTATTGTGACTATTTAAGGGGGCTTAAAATAATAGACATGGTTGAGGGTTGGCTTAGAGGGCAGGACCATAGCAGGATTTTTTAACAACCATGTGCAGCTAATTCATTTGGTGTCCTCAAACTAAATGGAGATACAAATCATATGCTTGGTGACTGTTGACATAAACTGACGTTACATACACTTATACTCCAAACCTATGGATGGGGCGATTCTGTTAGAGCTGGAAGCACACCTTCACATCCTATGATCTACCAAGTGGCTAATCTGAGGGGTCCTTCCTTTGGATCCCAGGATCAGAATGCAGGAGCAAAAATAGGGGTTTTGGAACTTGTGAATTTGAGTAGCCCAAGAGCATCATGCTAAATTCCGAGACTTACAGAGAGGATCCCATGGAGGAGAAACATTCTTGTACCTCAGTTTTTTTGAAGCTGCTTGGCGGGTAATTTTGTATCTTTATAAAGGCCACTTTCAGGTTTTCCTCTGAGACATGAAGTGGAGAATTTATAGACTGTTCTTCACCAGCAAGGGCCATTTCCAACATTTTTTTTTAAAGATTTTATTTATTTATTTGACAGAGAGATAGAGAGAGAGAGGGAGCACAAATAGGTAAGCCAAGGGAGAGGGAGAAACAAGCTCTCCCCTGAGCAGGGAGCCCGATGTAGGACTCGATCCCAGAACCCTGGGGTCATGACCTGAGCCCAAAGCAGACACTTAACTGACTGAGCCACCCAGGGGCTCCTATTTCCAACTTTTTTTGAGCCCAGATAATATTGCTGAGTGAGTGATCAGGAGCAGGGCTGGACATTATGCAGTCATCCCTTCACTTCCCAGATAGGGATGCAGAAAGCCACACCGAGGCAGTCACTAGCTCAATGGCACGTTCATCTTGCAAGACATCTGGGACCAGCACACACGTCTCCTGACAGCCACTGGCCAGACAGAAAGCAGGGCGGGCAATCTGTCTTTTGTAACGGTAGAACTTGTGAAAGAAAATATTGTAGGTGTTGGAAAAATTCCCTCTCTGAATAGCACACAGACTTCATCTCAGGTTATGGCTTCCTGGGTGATGGCCTCGACTGTTGTGTGTGGTATGATTACTGGGGTGAATTTATTTTCTTTATGGGAGTACAATAAATAGAACATTTCCTGCTTCAGTCTGCCATTTGGAAAAGATTTTCACTTCCCCTCTGGGTCTCGGGGATTACAAAAGACAGACTTCTTTTCAATTATAGCTCAGGCTAAGCTTGAGCATACAACTCCGCCAGGGGCGAGCTCAGAGTGAGTTTTTCTCAAGGCAGAGAAAGCGAAATGGGGTCTCCTTGACACCAAAACCTGGTTCAGCTTCTATGTCTGTAGCTGTGAGGTTGTTTTTTTAAAAAAACAGAAGATATAATGATCCAGGACTCTAGTTTTCCTGGGACTTGCTGTAGGACCCTGAAAGGAATTAATTGGGTGGGCTTGTGGGATAGGAGGGACCGGTAGGTGGGAACCTTTCCATATTGTACGCTAGCACAGAAGACTTTCCCCAGATTGTGTCTTAGTGTGATGGTGGGGGGTGGTGAGCTGGAGGAAGGAGGCAAGGGCCCGAGGGCAGAGCCACAGTGAAGGCACAGCTGAAGGCTTGCTCTCCGCTGGGTTCTGCGCTCCCCTGTCTCCTGTGTGATCTCCCTGGATCCTCCCAGTCATCCCCTAGGGGAGAAAGGGGCATGTGAAGCTGGGGATTTAGCCACACAGCTTCTCCCCTACCCTCCCCCTGTGGTCTCAGGACCTTCAGTATGAGTCTGAATTCTTGTCTTTACCTTGAGTGAATCCTTCACATTAAAGTGTAGGATTTCAGTATTCTACTTCAGTAAAATATTCAGTATTTTACTTCAGTAAAATTTTACTTCAGTATTTTACTCTTTTAAGAGAGTCAAATGACAGGTAAGCCAGGGCTAGCAGGAACCCCTCCAGAGAGGAATTTTGACAGGATTCAGTGCTCACAGCTCCGATGATTATGTTTGAATTACTTACATTGATGATTTTGACTGAGCTTTCAACTGTCTCCGCGCTCCTGCTAACTCCACAGGTGACAGGTCACCTGCACTTCCTCGACCTTGGGCCTCGGTTGGCCTTGTCTGAGAAACAAAGGAGTTGGATGAGGCTGGAGGGATCTGGGTTGGGTTGAGGGTGGGGAACCTCCCAACAAGAAAGCTTCTTTAATGGCTTTCTGAGGTAACATGCTCAGAATACTATGTAAAGGTGTTTGAGGAAAATCATGGGAAGACGATGCCTTGGAGGAGCCTTTCAGCAAGCTCCGTCCTCTCAGCGAACATTCACAGAGCCTGTGCCAGGAGCCAGTGTTGTGCTGGCTCACAGGATATCTATTCAGCCAGTAGAATTCTGAGCTGCAGATATAAGATTCAGTGATATTTACCGTTTCTGAGCCACATTTGACCCTATTATAAAGTGTCTTTCAAGATCATCTTTTTTACTTTTTTACATTTTTATCCACTTTATAAATAACAAAACTAAGGCTCAGGGGCAGGGGAGGGGGGCCGTCACTTGCACAGGATCACACAGTTATTTGAGCCCAGACTAGACCTGGAACACAGGACTTCTAATCCTCTGCTTTTAATTCACTCCCCTCTTTTGGTTAAAGGGCTGCACAGGGAGCTCAGTTCACTCAGACATCCTCCAAACATTCCGGCTAGGGTCTTACCACAAGCAACTGTCCCAATTGCATAGCACTCGCATCTAAGGCAAAGTTAAACATTGCTTAAACATTGCTGTAGCCTCCCACCTCCAGAGTAATTAAAAAGGAATGTGTTTTGTTTTTAAGTCTTGCCTTTCCAACCAGCACTGGAGTAATTTTAAGTAGAGTATTTTAAATGGAAATTGGAGCAGCTCTGTGATAAGAAGTTCTTCCCTTTGGCCTGGGCACCCATTATAGAAGCTCTGTCTTTGTTAAGTTGTGGAGGTAAGGACTGACTGGATCTCACATGGGATTTAATAGGCACAAGTCCGTGTGTCTGGTTTCCAGACTCTGCGGGGCTACTGTTACCATTCTTCCTTCTCTCCCAGTTCCTCATTCACCTGGAAGATGCTTGAAATCCCCTCCACCAGAGCTCTATTCCTTCTGCTTCTATGTGGTCCACGATCAGTGGCAAACAATCATGTAGAATTCATCCGTAAATTCAAATGCTTTCAGAGTTGGCTTTGAGAAATGGAAGTGGGGAAGATGCCATTTTGGCCGGGTTGGGGGGTACAAAGGGGTCAGGGACAAGTAGTAGCAGGAAAAGCAGATCTAGGAGACAGAGAGACTTCCAGAAGATAGGGTTTGACTGTTTTGTGGGCTTGCCTGTGATTGAGCTGATATCCTCAAACTGGAGAATTTCTGGGTGGGTTTCCCTGGACAAGACCACCTGCTTATTGTTCCCTAAACACCCCACACCATGTCATCAAGCAGCCAGACCTGCGTCTGTGTAGTCGTTTCTGCTCCGTGGTCCTCACCTGCTGCTATGCTTGAGTAAATCCTTGTCTACCCCAAGACCTTCCCTGAACTCTTCGTGTCCCTGCTCTACCCATGCTCTGTCTTTATCGCACTTCATTTATGACCCAGACATCATCTCCTTGCCTTTTGCTGCCTCCATGTGGTCCAGTTTTTCAAGGAGAGGAACTGGTTCTCATTCATCTTCGAAATCCTAAACCCTGCACCGAGCAGGCCCTCAGTGAAGATGCCGCCCTGCCCAAGACGTCAGGTAACCGCTCATGGTTCAGCGTGGGGTGAAACCTTTAGCGTTCCACATAGCCAGGGAAGCTGAACTAGGACTTGAAGGGGTCCCACCTGTAGAAGAAGTGGTATGTCTAGCCATTGCTGGCTAGAGGACAGTGCCTGGGAAGAGGAACTACGAGTGAGCCCATATGACCGTGTGAAAGCTTGGGCCTGGTCCCAGCACTGCCTGTCACCCTCAGGGAGGACCCCACTACAGAGATCAAGAACAAACGCGGGTGGAGATGTAACCTTGAAGCTGGTGAGTGAGGCTCTTGGCACTGCGGCTGCACTGACTTGAGGTTCTCCACACATCTTCCACCCAAAATATGCTCTCCATTCCCGGAACAGCTCAAAGTGCCCTTCTTTCAGGGCGTATGCAAGGACTGACAGTGGGGGGAAACAATGGTGGAAGTGGGGTGGGAGAAGGCAGGCCGTGATCTGAAGGTGTCTCCAGGACAGGAGCACCAGGAAGTAGGAAACCAAACAAGTAAGGGGGAGCACTGACATCTCCCTGAGACTCTGACTCTGTGTTTGGAGTGGGTCCGGGGGCCATTTTTGTCTAATTTTCTTGTTTAACACATCCCTTAGGTGATTCTATTGTATCCCAACCATGAGCCCCACTAGGTCAGAGGTGGCCAGGTCCGATCAAACATTGGAATCCTTTTGAAAGTTTTGAGGAAAAAAAAAAAAGATCTGAGCCCTACTCCAGATTGATTAAGTCAGAATATTTGAGAACGGACCCTGGCATGACATCTTTAAATGAGTATTAGACTTCTTAATTTCTATAAACATACTTTGCTGAAATTTTATAAAATACTAATTTTGCAAAAAAAATTTTCCAGAGGGTCCCAGGTATCAGTGAACCTATTTAATAAATCTCATCACTCAGATTTGATGTTAGTGGAGTCAGCTTTTCTTCTGTTATATTTGGGAGTTTGGGGCAGATACAGTGACTGAGCCCAAGTGAGAGGCCGGATGGCCGATTTGGTGAGCTCTCTAATGTAGAGAGCTTGTGATGTCAAGCTTGTGATGTCAAGATGCTATATCCTAAACTCCACATTCAGACAACGAGAGCAGAGGGCGGGGCGAGTAATAATTGAGAGATCTTCACTATCACAGGATCCCAAACACCAGAGTTTGTGGGAGAAGTGGAGTTTGATGTCAAGATACCCTTGTCTGATATCAAGATGATAGGAGTTGCAGGTTCATTCTGGGAATGTAGGGGAAATGGATTCATGATCAAAAGCTGGAACTAGTTTCTCTAGCTTCTCAAATAATAAATAAAAAAATAGGTCAAGGGAGGAAAGCCACACTCTTGACAGTACCCTAATTAAGTGGAAAGCGTGTTTTCTCCACTAGGACTGGTGTTCTCTGGGGCAGGCTTAAGTCAGAAGACATCCTCAAATGAAACCCATGCAGGAAGGAGTTCTGTTTATTTGAGGCTGGAGATTTGTATCGCTCTTTGGTTTCCTTTGCTTTTGTACATTTCTGATGTGGAAGAATTCCAGCTTTTCGCTTTCCTAATGCAAACATTGAGACCCACAGTCAAACCTCAAAGAATAGCATGATGATCCCATAAATATTTGTAACAAAGATTCTCAGATAATGGGAGGACACACAGGCTTCCACTGGGCTTCAGCAGAAAATCACCCGGAATCTGCCATAACCTGACCATCACCTTCATCCATCTATCTTCCTTGGGTTCTCGTCTTTGGCACCTGAGCCACTTGTAAGCAGTGCTTGAGGAATGTAGCCCAGCATAGAAACTCAATGATCTCATAGAGAGCAGGCATGAATGTGCCTAGGATTGTACCTACAGTTCCCTCAACGTGCATCCTCTTCCCTGTCTTCCTCATGGTCATTGTGACACTACCCTCATTTAGGGACACTTTTGTAGCCAGTGGGCAGGGACCATCGTTGCCCCTGTGTTTGCTTCCTCTACTGAATGGATTGTTTCGCACACAAAACCCTGAGCACCGAGGTATTGTTGAATTTTTGTGCCATCAAAGAGAAGTCTACTGACTCTTTACCAAGCCATAGCATTTCACAAACAGGGATGTTTAATCAGCTCTTGCTAAATGTTTGTCTTCTGTGGTCACAATGACTAGAGATGAAAGTTTCTAAAGTGAACATCATGTGTTTTATACCTCCTACCATTCAGTTCGGTAACAACCCTCCTAGGTGAGGGTTTGTCCTCAATTTTCAGATAAAGAACATGACATTGTGTGTGTGTGTGTTACCTGCTGGGTAACATACCACCCCAAAACTTAGTGACTTCAAACGATGAAGACATTAATTTTGCTCAGGAACCCAAAGTTTGGCTCGAGCTTGATGGAGATAACTCACTTTACTTCACTAGGTGTCATTTGGTACAGCTCGAAGGCCGGGGGCTGGCATCATCTGAAGTTGCACTCGTTCACCTGTCTGGTGGGGGATGCCACCTGCCGGCTGAGCGCTCGGCTGGAGGTCGATTGTTGTGCTGTGGATTCCTCATGACCTGGGTTCTAAGGGCAGGCATCCCAAAGGAGAGAGAGCGTGCCGGGCCCGATCTGTACTACTTTTTATGACCTGGTCTCAGAAGTCATACACTTGACATTCTACAACTCGTGGAGGCAGCCATAAAGACCCACCCCATTTCAAGAAGAAGGCAAATATAGACTCCACCTCTGGAGATATACAGAACTGGAAATAGGGCTGTCGCCACTTTGGGGAATAAAACCTGCCCCGTTCAGCTGCTTGATATCAGGGCTGGAATTTGAACCCAGGTCTGCCTGACTCTACCCACTGCCCTTTATACTGTACTACTGAACTCTGTGAGGTCAAGGACAAACGCCTGCCCCTAGTGCAATGGAACTTAGTTGTTAAGTATCATACCTGGGGCTGGTGGATCACAAAAAGCCTGACTTAGAAGCAGAGGTTTGGCTGCTGGGGGCTCCTGGGGCTGGTGCAGGTATATGATAGGGGAGTCGTTGTGCCTCCCGAAGCACTGTGGAGTAACATGTAAGACATACCAGGACCATGAACTCTGTATTTCTTGAACACCTCTTGGGTTCTCAGGGTCTCATAAAATAAAATGGATAAGTAAATTAAACAAATCACTAAGTCGCACTCATGCTAATGGAAGACTTCTCAAGTGTCTTATTAGAAAGGGAGATCGTTTGGTATTGAAAATATTATTAATAAGAATACTATCTGACTTTTACTAATAAGAAAACCTCAGGTGTCTAATAACTGGCAAACTTCCGATTGAAATGAGGCAAAATCTAGAGTAATGTAGAAGGGAGTAAGAGAGGCTGAGAGGCAGAACTCACCAGGAAGAATGGAGACAAGCAAGCCCTGTAGCATTTCCTTTTCTTCATTTTCTCTTTTCTTTTCTTTTCTCTTTTCTTCTTTCTTTCTCTTTCCTTTTCCTTCTTTTCTGTTTTTGTAAGCTCAGGGGTTGAATAGAATGTTCTAGGTCTAAGAGCTAGTGTGACTGCTGACTTAGGGAGGATAATCGTGTTGGGGCACTCCAGAGGGCATCAAGCGTGGAGGGGGAGAGCGACTAGCTGAGGGGGCAAAGGTCAAGAGGAAGAAGCTGTCAGCGAAAGAACATGAGGGTCAGACGCAGGGCCAGCCGCAGCAGCAGAGCATTAAGCCAAGCGTGGGCCCTTCTGAACCCCGGGCCTCGTGCATCCGCACAGATGGTGGGCCCATAAAGCCAGCCCCGCAGAAAGGAGGCACCCGATGACAGGGAGGCTGCAGAAACCCGAGTTTTAAGAAGAGAGGGTAATCGAAAGTTCTAACTACAAGAGAAAATTCAAGTAGGAGTAAGTTACAAAGAAAGGGGAAAAAAAGAGAATTGCTTAGGCCCAGAAAGTGATTGAAAGAGAATCATTTTAAAGCAGGATGTGAAGTAGAAGCAGGATGGGTAAGAGGTTTAAAGGAGACCCATTCATTTATTCAAACAGTGTGGACATGAAAGCGTAGAAATAATAAGCCACGTAGGAGTGGAAAGAAGGGCTGGGAGCGGGGGCGCTGGTGTTGGGTGGGAAAGGGCAGCTCTTTCTCAGAGAGTGTGTGGAGGAACAGGAGGTGAATGCAGACTCAGCGAGGAATGACATGAAGCTCAGGGGAGGCTGCAGGACACTCCCAAGAGGCCTCAAGCACAGCCACGTTACGCAACTCAGCAAGTCGTAGGTGTCCTTGGGCCCGAAGCCACCATCAGACCAGGGCAGTAACTACTCAGGGTCAAAGGCACCACTGGACCCTGCTCTCTTAGTCAGGCACTGAACACAGTAGGCTTCTGGGTATGGCACCCACAGGGGCCTTTGGGAGGGGATAGTTATGCAACCATATCGAGGTGTTTATAAAACCATCTGGTGACTTAAGGTGTTGATGACAGACAGTGCACTGCTGGGTTACCTGTCTCAGTGAATACTTTTGAATTTGTCTAGCGTGATGTTTAATTTTTTGTGTCAACTTGGCTGTTCTGTGGTGCTCAGATATTTAGTCAGACATTGTTCTGGATAGTTCTGTGCTCGAGGTATTTTTTGGATGAGCCTAACATTTAAATTAGTAGACTTTGAGTAAAACAGATTACCTTCTCTAATGTGTGTGGGCCTCATTCAGTTAGTTGAATGCCATAATAGAAAGACTGATCCTGTGTGAGGAAGAGGGAATTCCATCAGCAGGACTTAATCTGCTGCTCTTCCCTGAGTCTCCAACCTAATGAACTACTCCATCAGGTTATGGACTTACCAGGCCTCTAAAGTCATGTGAGCCAACCTCTTAAAATAATTGTATCTATCTATCCATCTATCTATCTATCCATCCACATACCCACCATCCCTTCCATATACACACATCCTGTTGGTTCATTTTTTTTTTTTTTTTTTAACAGAGAGCGTGAGTGAGTGAAAGAGCATGAGTAGGTGGGGAGGTAGAGGAGAGGAGGAAGCAGACTTCCCTTTGAGTCTGAGGTGGGACTCAGCCAGGACCCCAGGACCCCAGGATCATGACCTGAGCCAAAGGCAGACACTTAATCGACTGAGCCACCCAGGCGCCCTCACATCCTGGTGGTCTTTTTTCTAGAGAACCCTGCCTTGGAATTCTTTATGTTGCATTGCACAAGCAGCAAGCCACAGAGTGCTGATTCAGGCTTTATAATCCACTTTATGGAAATGCTGACAGTGTCTGAAGCCTCAAATATATACTCATTACCTGTTCACTGAATGAAAAATGCCCGAGTGACCCCGGTGAGTAAAGCCTTATGTGGCTGCTGTTTTTTATTCAAGAGGAGAGCTCCCTGTCCTCGAGTAGACCACAGACCACAAGTCCTATCTCTGCTAGCAGAAGGCTTACCGACCAAATTATTAGAGTCCATTCTGTACTGAAAAAATAATCATAATAAGGAATACTCACTAATAAGGAAAAAATGGGCAGGTCCATCCAAATATTGTCATTATAAAGAAAAATTCTTTCTTTTTCATGTAATGGGAATCAGTTTCATGCTCTACAGATGAGTCATTTTATATCCAAAGAAACTTCTCTTCCTGTGACCTTTGTCATCTTGGCACTCTTTCCCTAAGATAACAACCAACCTAGCATGGCAAAAAGCTACAAATCAGAAATCATTATATCCCCCATTCTGTCATGGGACCAGGCTGTGCAACCATAGGCAAGTTGTTTAACCTGTCTGGGCTTGTTTTCTCACCAGTAAAATGAAAGAGTTAGACCAGATCATCCCTGAGTTCAGTCCTAGCTCCATTACTGCAGAATTTTTATTTCTAAACTTGAAAAAAATCGCCTAATCACTTGAGTATTTGGGGATAGTTTTCATGGACCAAAGCAACAAAAATTTGAAATATGCTGTAAATTAACTTTCTGGAGAGAAATGGAGTTTCTGTCTTCTAGTGCTTCATCTAAAGCTTATCCTTGCTAGGTTGTTAAATGAATCAAACAGGGAAGTCTGGGTGACTCAGCCAGTTAAGCATCTGCCCTTGGCTCAGGTCATGATCCCAGGATCTTGGGATCAAGTCCACCATCGGTCTCCCTGCTCAACAGGGAGCCTGCTTCTCCCTTTGCCTGTCACTGTCCCTGCTTGTGGTCTCTCTCTCCCTGTCAAATGAATAAAATCTTTTAAAAAAATAAATGAACCAAGGAACCTAAAAATCTTGCATTTTGAAATATCAGACATTTAAATATCTGTAGCACTCTGGTCCCAATCAAGAGAGAGAAACCATGCAGTAGTTTAAACAGGAGAAGTTTAACATAAACTTCTTAACTACTTAATAAAGTATTAACCATGATAGAAGATTGACCCTGACATATATGAGAATTCTGGGGCTGTAGAAGAATGGCTAATGAGGGGGTTCATATCTCACTGGAGTGGTTAAGGTCTGCCCCACAAAAAGCACAGAAGCTCACTCGTTTGGCGAGGCCAGAGCTGGTCTGGGTTGTGTGGACAAGCAATAGGCTACCGTCCAGAGCTCAGAGGAGAGCAGGCGGTCAGCAATGGTGTCAGAGGCATAAGCAGGAACCAGGTATTAGCAGGAGCAGGAGGCCTTCAGGCCACGTGAGGCTTGCAAAGGAAGCATCACATCTGTGTGGACACCCCGACCGGAGGCAGGCTATGTGGGGGCTTTGGCTTCTGTGTCAATAGGGCTACAGAGTGGTTATCACCAGGCTGTGGCTGCAAGGTACCACAGGGATCACATTCTGGGCTATGGCTGGGGCAGGCTCTGCTGGATGTCTTCACACCCACACAGCTGATCCCCAGCCCACACCACAGACAGCAGAAGAACCTCTTCCTCCTGCAGGGTCCCTCCGGTGCTGTCTCCTGAGAAAGACACCTTCACGCTCACTTCAGAAATGCTGACAGGCACTTCCCCTTATTCTCACAGAACATTTCCTACAGAGGGCGTTAGGAGCTGAGAGACAATAAATTGATAAACGACACAAATCTGTCAAGCTTAAATGTCGTCTGTCCATCCCCTGCTATTCTTTCTTGGTTCCTCTCTGAAAAATTCTTCCCTCTTCCAGATGTTGGTGCCAGCAAATGGCTTTGGGACAATTAATCAGCTTCTTCTTGTCTGCAGACAAAGCTCCATGTACCTGGTCCTTTCATGGGGTGTCTTAAACCAGCACTTCTCAAATATTGTTCATGACCTCTCGGGGTCCCTGAGACCCTTTCAGGAATTCTGAGAGGTCCCAGCTATTTTCAAAGGAATATAACATCCCTCTGGGGTTGAAATTTCACGAGTAAGGTTGCTGGCATTTTAGCACAAATCAAGGCAGTGGTACGAACAGGACTAGGAGTCAAGTGCGTGCAAAAAAAAAAAAGAAGCCAGTCTCGCTTATGAATGTCCTGGATGAAGTGGTAAAAAAAGTATGTAATGGAATAAAACCTCAACCCTTGGGTACATGTCTTTTAAACATTCTGGCTGAAGAAATGGGAAATGCATGTAAAGCTGCTGGGCTGCATTCCGAAGTCAACTGTTGTCGGAGGAACAGCTCTTGCTTGTTTGAGTGGAAAGCCGAACCACCCGGTCTCTAATGGAGCAGGGTTTTTACCTGAAAGAGCAGGTGGCAGACAAACTATGGCTCCTCAGGCTTGGTGTTTGCCAGACACTTTCTGGAATATCCAGGAGATGAACTTGGCATCTCAAGGCTAACCATGGACAGTATTGATTGTCTATGATCCAATACAAGCTTTCAATAAGGATATTTGGAAACAGATACCAGCTCCCATGCACTTGACCGTGTGTCTTAAACTTCTCGGATGAGCTCAAGTGGTGATATTACTGAATGAAATATTTTGTCATTGTACGATGACACGTATCGGCCTTTGGGAGATCTGTATCATTCAGTGAAACGCTGTTTACCAAATGACGAATTTGTGATGTTAAAAAATCATTCATGGGTGAATGCCCCATTCATAGTATGAGATAGATGAATGGGTTTTAGTGGAACAGAAGAACTTGGCTGATAGGGTTTCAAATTCCACCCACCAACTTTTTAAGAAACTTTTTAAGGTTTTAAGAAACTACCATTTGAGTTTCGGTATGGTATTAAAGAAAAATGCCCGCGATTATCTGAAAAAGCTATTAAATTACTCCTCCCTTTTCCAAGTACATATCTGAGTGAGGCCGGATTTTCTTTTTATACTTCAACCAAAAAGCAAAAGATTGAAGGCAGAAGCCAACTTTTATTAAGTCAGACATTAAGGATTTTGCAAAAACATAAAACAATGCCACTCTTCTCACTCAACTTCTTTCCTTAAAAAATATACTTCTTTTATTTTAGAGTATTATTTTTGTTAACATACAATATATTTATTATCATTGCCATTATTATATTTAAATGAATAAGTAAACAAAGATTAAAAATATTTTTTAGCTTTCATTTATAAAACAATAAATACAAAAAACTCTTTGGGATTCTCCGCGATCTCTAAAAAGTACGTAAGAGCTCTGAGACCAAAATGTTTGAGGACTGCTGTCTTAAATCTCCATTAGTCACTTGAATTCACAAAACTGTAGGAATTTATAAGTGTGGTAGTAGAGGCCAATAGAGGAAGGTAACTTCATTACTCACGGTCGCACAGTGAATCAGCGACAGAGATGGCTCGAGATCCGTGAGCTGCTGCTATGTTGTGTCATACAACCCAGCCTTCTCTGGGACGCTTTTCAGAGCGCCAAAATCACAATTTTGAGATACTCAAGCCATAGATAGGGAGCGATACCATCCTCCCCTCAAAATACATCTGCTTAAACAGGAACAGGACTGACTAAGTTTCAGACCCCTGTGCTTATTGCTACTGAGGGCAAAGTAAGTAAAACCTGGCCCTTGTGTGGGGGGTAACCAAGCTCATGTTTTAAAGGGAGAGACTACATGAAAGGCAATATCTCATAGCATACAATATGACTTACCTGGCTAGTAATGTAATGTATACTCATACAACTTATATAATTCTATTACTCTATTATTATCATAGGCAATATTATATATTACGGAAGTTTAATTGTATCTATAGCATATATATAGTAGAGTATAACTTACAGTAAATACATTTACTGTATCTAGGAAAGGGGAAGAACTTTGGGGTCACAGTTGGCTGGTAATTCTGCGCATGGGCACAGCATGGCAAAGCAGAACTGTGAACTTGGAAAGTTTGCCACCAGCTGTATACCATGCTCTTTCTGACACTTTCTGGCTTGCATTTGTTTCGGAGGGCTGTCATAACAAATCACTATAAACTGGATGGTTTTTCACATACACAGAGATTTGTTCTGGAGGCTAGAAGTTGGACATCAAAGTGTCAGCAAGGCCATGCTCTCTCCAGAGGCCCAGGGAAGGCTCCCCTTCCTCATCTCTTCCAGCTTCTGGTATTGCTGGTGGTCCTTGGAGTTCGTTGCCTTATAGAGGCAGGACTCCAGTTTCTACCTCTGTCTTCACATGAGCCTCTCTCCTGCAGGTCTGTGTCCATATTGCTCTCTTCTTATGAGCATGACGACATATTTAGGGCCTGCCCAAATCCGGTATGACCTCATCTTACCTTGATTACGTCTGCAGAGACCCAGATAAGGGCGCACTTAACATTCTGGAAAGACATGAATTTGGTGTGTGGGGGAGGCATTATTTAACCTAGTATACTGCTTGTGTGCCTACCCTCAGCATTTACTGTTCACAGCCTCTTCCCCAGCCCTCACATTTTCCCTCACACTTTTCAGGGCCTGGGGTTCCATGGAACCTCACCTGGCCATTCTCTGTTGGTGTTTTGAGTGGTTGCCACAAGCTCCCTTCCTTTAACGCATGACTTTAACAAAGGGCTTCTCTGGGCCACATAACTGGTGAGTTGTGAAGGGGGAAAGAAAGAAGCTGAACAACTCCACAGTAAAAAAACAAAAACATAAAACCCCAATGGAATACCCTGATTTAAAAAATGGGCTAGGGACTTAAATAGACATTTCTCCAAAGGAGACGTTAAGAACCAACAGGTATATGAAAAAAAATCTCGATGTCACTCAGCATCAGGGAAATGCAGATCAAAACCACAATGAGATACCAACTTACACCTGTCAGGGTGGCTGTCGTCAAAAAACCCCATGTTAACAAGCACTGCTGGGGATGCAGAGAAATCGGGACCCAGGGGCACTGTTGCTGGGAACGCAATTGGGAGTAGCCACTGTGGAGAACAGTATGGACGTTCCTCAAAAACCTGAAGATAGGACTTCCCTATGATCCAGCAATCTTGCTTCTGGGTATTTATCCAAAATAACTGAAATCGGGATCTTGAAGGGATATTGGCACGATCCCCGTCAGTGCAGTAGGGTTCACAACGGCCAAGATGTGGGAGGAGCCTACGTGTCTGTGGACCAGTGAATGGTTAAAGAAACCGACTGTGCTATAAACACACCGTGGAATAGTCTTCAGTCTTAACACAGAAGGAAGATCCAAAAATGTCACACCATGGATGAACCTCGAGCACACGATGCTAGATGAGTTTGGCCAATCATAGAGAGACAGATATTGCCCGATTTCATTCATAGGAGGTCACTAGAACAGTCCATGTCATAGAATCAAAGAGTGGAATGGTGGTCACCAGGGCTGAGGGGAGGGGAAATGAGGAGCTGCTATTCAGCGGGAATAAAGTTCCAAGTGATCCCGGTGAATCAGCTCTAGAGCTCTGCAGTCCCATGCCATGCCTGTGGTCATAGTAACGTATGGTCCACTCACGATGTCTTAGGGGGGAGGTCTCATGGTAAATGCTCTTACCCCAAGAACGGAGAAGAAAAGAGAAAAAAAAAAAAAAGAAAAAGAAAAGAAGGAAAAAGAAAAGGAAGCTGAGCATCCTCAAATGTTATTTCTATGGCTCTTTGGCAATTTTTGCTTCCTTGGTAGCATCATGATTTATGACAGAGCATAGTTGGACGGGCCTAACCTGATTTACGGCAATAGGGAAAAGGTGGGAAGCTGCGAAAGCCAGCGTCCTCTGCACCTCGGGCACAGCTATGGGCACAGGGGCGGAAGGGTGGGACGTGTGCGTACAGTCCCAGCACTGTCACCGTCAGCTCTGCGACCTGGGCCCCCCAGGTTATCTGTTTGGGGCCTCAGGTTGGGCTCCGGGCATGGTTGCAGGATCTGGAGCCAGATTGCCTGTGTTCAAACCAGGGACCTTTAGGCCGGTTCTCTCCTCTCTCTGTGCCTCAGTTTCCACATCTTGCAAAAGGGTGCTAATACCCCACTACATGGGCTTCTTGTGAGGAATAAATGAGTTAATATTATATGTGAAGCGTTTTGAACAGTGCCTGACAATGTAGACGTGAGTTGTTGTTCTATGAATTTTCTGTCCAGCTTATTAGAATTCCAGTATTTTACTAGTTCCTCCTTTAATTCCCTTATCATTACCACCCCCACCCCCAGCTACCCCCACCAGAGGAAAAGTAGGTGACAGTACGTGGATATGGCTTTTGGTTTTGTTTTTTAATTCTTTCCTTGTCACTTCTGATGACCCCTGGGGAAGATTTCCTTTGTCAGGATGTCTTAAACGACCAGGAACCAGGTGCCCGAGGAGTGCTTCTTGGGAAGACCTTAGGGAGCCGACATTATAAACTCCAGTGAGCACCAAGCTATTATTAAATTAATAGTCGCCTGTCTGAGTGAGGCTTTATCAGTAACTTTAGCTCTGTGGGTAGGTGTGTTGCCCACAATGTGGCCTCCCACCTTTCCGATTTTGTATAACGGAGCCTGTGGTGTCTCAGCTGCTCAGGAGTGGGTCTGTTTGCAGCACGGAGGAAAAGCGAGACCTGAATAAGGATGGGGCTTTTGGGATCGTTAAGAGAGAGGTAGAATAACTGTAATTTCATAGCAATTACCTACAACCAACACCGTCAAAGGCGCCAGTTTTCCGTGATAAACCTGAGCCTCTGCTGGGAGCAATTTGCAAGGTAGAAATAAGCATACAATTAGACTCTTATGTATGAAAGAAGGCATCAGGCCCTCCCCGTCCAAACGCCACAGCAAAACAAACCTCAGAGGGGAAAATACTGTGTTGAATTTTGGGAGTGCGTTTTTTTTTTTTTTTCCTCCTTCTTTAAAAAAAAATCTTAATAAAGCCTCATTCCAGTGTGTTGTTTGAGTTGTTTCCAGCTTTGCCAGGAAGCCCGGGGGCCTCCCAGCCACCTGATGGGGCCACGGTTTCCAGGGGAGCCACCAGTGAACTTGAGTGAATGGGTGATTTCTCCCCCTAAGTACCATGTCAGGGACCCATAAACCACTCTGTGGAAATGAATTATACAGAGATCAGTTACCCAATTTTTTTTTTTGTTCATGCATTTGCTGAAATGAAGTCGTTATAAAATTCATGTCTCTGCAGCCCACTCAGAAATAAAACTAGGCTTGCCTTTCAGATGATAAAACAGAAACAAAAACAAAAATGAAAAAGCCACGCTATTTTGAGAACGGTCCTGAGAAAGGGAAATCTAGTGAGCAGAAGTATGCAAGCACTCAGTAGGGCTATCTCATATTGTTCCTGCCCTATCTGCCAACCAACCCCACAGGAGGCCATAAGCTCCTTGGCTAAATGCATTTTTTTGAATCCCCTGTGTAATTTTCTCCAAGGCCTTGTACATATTGAGAGTGAATTTGCATTAATCAAGTAAAAGGGATAGTTTAACGATTGATGGTTTATTGACGCTGAAGGTCAAGTACTAGTCAGAACTAAGGGGGCTGTTGATTAAAATCTTGAGTTTGCCTTCTAGATATAGAGAGATGGGGTCAAAGTCTGAGCTTTTTTTTACTCACGATATATCATGGAGCAAGGACCAAAGGGTACAACAGAGTAAACTAGAGAGGAATGTAGTTTGGCTAGGTATAGCCAAAGAAAAGCATTTCTAATGGTTAGAACTACCCTCAGAATGGAGTGCTTTGAGAGATACAAATTACTGTTGTGTGAAGACATTTAGGCATAAACTAGATGATTACCTGGGGGTATAGAAGTTGGTGGTCCAACATCGTTTATGTTAGACTGTGAGATGTGGAAGGTCTCCCTTTACCTTAAGATAAGGGGTCCTATGGTTTCAGAAAGTTATGACTACATAGTCGCCATGCTGGGAACTCAAATTCAGTCCAGCACCTATTTATTGAGTCCTTACCGTGTGCCAGGTGTTGCCCGGCATAGACTTGAGGAAAAGGACAATAACCTAGGGCAACTGCCTTTGAAGTTAGGTTGGGTCATGGTTTTAGTCAGTTCTCCATTGACGGTATATTCCTTCTTGCCAATATGCACATGCTGATTTAGGACTCTGGTTCTTTCTCTTCTTTCTAGGCCGGAATTGATGGGGAAAGCATTGGCAACTGTCCCTTCTCTCAGCGTCTCTTTATGATCCTCTGGCTGAAAGGCGTTGTGTTCAATGTCACCACTGTGGATCTGAAAAGGTAAACAATGCCATGTTAAGGAGGGATGTGTTTGGCCGCACAAACGGAGAACTTTCTATGAGGGAGGGCGAAAGCCTGCCCATGGCTTCCAGCAGGCTCCTGCTCTCACTGCATGGACCATGTGTCTCAGGGCCCATCCCCCCATATTAGAGAGGGACCTGGGACTGAGCATTTCTCTGCCCAAACTAATGAGGTGTTAGTAGCAAGAAAGTGGGAAGTAATAGATACTGGGTATGCAACAGAGAGTGGCCTAGAGGTAGACATGCATATCTTAAAATCCAGGAGTCAGCCATTCCAGCGGTACTAGCATCCCAAGCTGGGGGACCCTAGCAGGACTTCAGATGTAAGACTCCTGAGTTTCCAGGCTGTTGGCATCTGACCATCTCCCCTGCACTGCTCTCATTTTTGGAATTCCATAGTGTGAGCATTCTGAATTATAGGCTGGGATGGAGAGTTGCTCATGCACTTTTAATGGTTGTTAAAAATACCAGGGATCATTCACTATCAAGAGCCACTCATTTCAGGCCCGTATCCTGCTTCCTGTCTTCCACCTGTCCTTTCAGTGCAGAGAAGCTCAAGGCTCCCTCCCTCTAGCATCTGCCTATATAGCTTCTTCCCTGGTGAGTTTAACATATTCTACATGTCACCTTTATGTAGATTATGCTATACTCAGGACCCTACCATCTAGAAATCTCTAGAGCAATTTCCACTTGCATTTTCTATTATCACTTTAAAATCTAGACGTTAAAACTTTTATCTGTCGTTTCCCCTTTGAGTTGAGCTCCCCTCCTGAATCCCTGGGTTCTTCTACTTTCTAAGCACTGGAGAATTTCTGGCTCCCTTCTCTTGCCACTTTCCTTGTCAACCAGTCGCCAAAGGCAGGGCATTGTCCCAATGTGCTGTGGCTCACCTCTGAGGCCTCTCATCCGTTCCCTAAGCTCACACTGGCCTCGGGTCCCACCACTGCCAGCCAACTGCCTCTTTGTTCTTCCAGCTGGACATCATCCTTCCAGGTTCTCTCTCTCTCTCTGATCCATCCTTTATGTTATCCTCAAGTCATTCTTCCTAAAATAGTCCTGTAGTCATGTGGCTCCTCCACTCAGAAAACCTTCTGATCCTTCCCGTTGCCCGTGGAATAAACCCACCTGTAGCTCTTTGTCCGATCTTCAGTGTTCCCAACATTGTCTCCCAACGCTTCTCACCGTGACCTAGCCCCCTCTGTGAGGCTGGACTCCCTCTCGCCCTGTCCCCTATAGCTGCCAGCCCCTGGCTAGGAGGCTCCCTCGGCTTCACAGATACTTTCCTGCCTTCCTGAATGGACAGATCATGCCCAGGCCCCAGGTTTCATCCTCCCTCCCCCGGATTATCATCGGCAAGAGTGCGCTTGTATGCTTGGCTGGGGATTGGAATGGGAAAGGAAGCCACCTCAGCGTTCCTCAGATGCTTATGTTGCTCTTTCATATCTGTTATCTGACCCACCAACGTCTGTGGAGGCGGGCTGCGCAATAGCCCAACTCCAGGTCAGTAGATAAGGAAACTTTCTTACTGCAATAAATAAATAAATTAATTAATTAATTTACTAATTTTTTTAAAAGGATAGAAAAGGAAGGAAACAAAAGCGAAGAAAGAAAACATTATCTATGATACAGAGTTAAGGACTTAAAAAAAAAAAACATGCGAAACGACAAAGTTCAGCAATTTCTGAGAATATTCATTTCTTATCCTGGCACCACCATCTGTTGGGCGAGTGACCCAGAACGAGGTCCTTCTGTTGGTCTGAGCCTCTGTTTGCTCGTCTGTATGATGGGGACAGAAGCACGGCCTCGTCTGCAGAGGACCTGCGGGGATGTCGTGAGGCAGGCCACGGGGAGCAGGTACGTGTGGGACTGTGCCTGGCTCAGAGCAGGCACGACACACTGGCTTTTCTTAGCATCGCCCCTTCCCTCCGGAGCTGGTGAGGCAGTCAGGACAGAGGACCGACACAGATGAAATAGTCCGTCAGTTAGACCTGGCCTATGGACCTAAACACGAATTGCATAATTCGAGCCAAAAATGCTGAAGAGGGTCCACGAAGAGAGAGGTCCGCAGCTCACCAGCCTCTCTTTGGCCGGAAGAGCAGCATCCACCGTAGGCAGCATCTCCAGCGATGCCAGACTCCAGGGGCCCCTGTTCTCTTGAGTCGCGGGGGAAAAAAAAGAATTTTCTGTTTCTTTAAGCCACAGAAAGGTAATGGCCGAAAAATAAAATGAGTATAGATTTTGCCACCCCGCTGAGAACCCAGGCACTTCTGCCTTGTGTCAGCTCTGAAAAACATGAGGAGGAGGGAAAGAATGTCCTCTCATTGTCCTAAGGAGGGACGCCCACGAAGTAAACAAAGGGACGGAGTAGATGAGATCTTAAAACCACTCTCGGTCCCAGCTGTCTCAGGAGTTCCAAGTGCCACACAATGTAGCTGGAGAGGATGTGTGTTTAGGGAGCGATAGGGGAGTAGCACCGTAATTGAAATTCTTCCCTTCCCCTCCCAAACTGATTACGCCAGGAATTTGTTTCATTACAGACTTCTCTTCCCCTTGTTTACTTTTCTTCGGTTGCTCCATCCAATGTTTTCGACTCCTGACTCCCGCAAGGGTTGCGTTCTCGGCAAGAGCATTTGGGGTGAATCTGATGTTCCAGCCGGGCGCGGGGATGCATGTTTTGTAGTTCCTCCTCTTCCTTACTGTTTCCTTTGGCACTGCCCCTGTCCCCCATCCGCCAACCCTCCTTTTCTCACTGTGCTCCAACCGTGCTCTTGCATTTCCACCAGCTGGTGGAAGCGTGGAAACACGCCCTTGGGCATGATCGGGGCCATGGTGACCCCAAGGCCACTTTCTCTCCTGTTGCATATACTCTTAACAACACAGAAGATAGCTCTTAGTATAAACATAAGATGTAATTCATTGATTTTTAAAGTTTGGCATCTTGCAGAGTTCATTTTTGTTAAGCTAAGTGGCGAAGAAACTTTTGAAAGCCGAGCCCAACCTTTGCCCTGGGTATTAAAATCTTGGCGCTCATTTAGACGGCCACCTGCCATCATTCTGCTTTTCAGAGAACGCAACTCCTTCATCTTGACTTATTCTCATGACTTCTTCAGGACAGGCCTCCTGTGTCACACCACATCCCTTCAGGACTTTCTCGAACCTCCCCTGCTCTATCCGCCCCCAACATTAGTCTGTTTTGCTGACAGGCATGCTGGACAAACCAGGGAGTCTAATTTATAAGTTGTAGGTTCCTCCAAAGTTGAGGTGCCCCAGCGTAAGCCACCTCCTGAATCTCGATCTCTCTACAGAAAGCCGGCCGATCTGCACAACCTTGCCCCTGGCACCCATCCACCCTTCCTGACCTTCAACGGGGATGTGAAGACGGACGTCAATAAGATCGAGGAATTCCTGGAGGAGACTTTGGCTCCTGAAAAGTAATGAACTGCTTATTTCTGAAGCTAATGTCAGGGGTGGGTCCGTGTTGGAATTAGAGAAGCACAGTGTTAGCTTCGAGGAGGCAGATTTCCAAAGGAGCCTCATTAGTCCAGAGCGTAGGACCCTCTTCTCAAACCCAGAGAGCTGCCAATCTTAAAACTGTTCCACCAAGTCCAACTCCAGGAGTGGACACCCCTATGAACAGGATACACCTCCTCGACAGAACTCTGGGAAGGGTGCCGCCTTTCCGTCTCCCTACATGAGTCCTCCCCCATTCATTATGCCTAAAAGACCCCTAAACGAGGGCAAAGTCTCCCCCATTTTAGAATGAGAGCTGGAAGGCTGACGAAATGAGAGTAAGCCAGGAGAGAAGTAACCCTATGACTTAAAACCATACCCAAGTTTAAAGTCACAAATCTGATCAGGTCTGGTTGAAGCCCATAATCAAAGAGGAAAAAACTGACTCCTCTTCTAAAGTCAGCCCTGAGGGTTTGAGGGTGGGGGAAGAGACCGGAGGGCTATAGGCTCTCTGGTAGACCAGCTGCTCCTGATGGAAAAACAGGTGCAGAGGGAAGGAAAATGAATTTTGAAAGTTACAGGAAACTAGACTCGTTCCTTATACTCTAGTATAATCAGGGATTAGAACAACCACACCGTTTTTGCTTTAACTAGAGGAAGATTCCCTATAGGTAAGGCTCACACATACTCCACCCTGGAGGAGAGCCACTGAAAAGTTTGAAGCAAAAGTGTTCAGAGTCAGGTTTCAGGCTTACTTTGGGGGAGTGGGAAGATGAGCAGGGCAGAGGAGGGAAGAGTTGGAGGTGAAGAAATCAATTAGTGGAAGCCACCTGGTGATGGTCACAAAAGACAGGCCATGTGGCAGTGACCATGAACTGGGGGCAGATAGGGAAAGAGACTCAGTATCTACTCAGCACCTAAAATAAGAGGGATTGGGCCACTGGAAACCAAAATAAATGGATCTTGTATTTATTTTGAAATTATATTTATTTATCAATACTTTTATAGTCCTCAAGTGCCCTGGGAGATAGATATTGCCTAGTCTTGTTTTACAGCTGGGGAAACTGAGGTATCGAAAGGTTGAGTCACTTGCCCAAGGTCACATCTCTAACAAGTGACTGTGAAATTAAAATTCCCAGTCCATGCTCTGGTTAAGCCTTAACGTTTATACATTCTTCCTAAAAAGTATTCTTTGTCATCCACCTTAGGACAGTTTAATTTCACACTGAGAGTGGAAAGCTGCCTCTGGCCCCTTGAAAGCAGCTGAGTGTAGAGTTTAAATGAGGGTATTGATTAAACCGGCCATAACCCCCATCTCAGCCACCACCCGAAGCCACAGCATCCCCAGACAGGACGCCAGCCGGCCACTTTGCTGAAAGTATCCCAGGAGGGCTCTGGTGCCATCCCCCCACCCTGCGACTCAGCCTCGTCGCTGGTGCACGTTTGAAAGCCCACACGAGAAAATCAATGCTGTTTGCAGTAACTGAACGGAGTTCAGACCATGCATGGGGGACTGAGAAGGGACTGTCCGGGGGAAGCTGCTTTCCTCTGAGGAGTAATACTCACGCTCGGGAGTGACCACTTCTCTCGAGGCCAGTGGGGGATGGGAAACGGGAGCAGTGGGGAGCAGGCTGTCCCACAGGTCCTTTGCCAGGCCAGTCGATGGAGGTACGCAGGACTGGGCTGAGCCCCTGGGCCTGAGGCCTGCTCTCCTAGTTCCACTAGCCATGGGCTGTACTCCCTTGAATGTTCCTTCTCTGCTCGCAGCCTCTGTCTCATCCGGTGGAAAAGGATGACCGGAGAGCCTCTCCCGCTCTTCACGCCCACGTTAGCCAGGCTCCCTCCACCCTGACTGGCTGCATCTTTCCCAGGCTCCTTTTCTTCCTCAGGGTTGTCCAGCCCAATATCCACAGTGGGACCAAGGGGGCCTGGGAGACCCCCAGAAGTACATGCCCCTAGTGCACATGTACGTTCTTCCAGAGGACAACCATCGTCAGATCCAACGTCATTTCATCAGATTCCAAAAAGTTGCCATGATCCAAATAGAGCTACCCGGTGTCTGACACAGATACTCCCTCTTCTCTTCCCCCTCCACGCACATTACCTGTCCTAAGTTCTGCTTCCTCTGGTCCACATCCTTTTCTGGACTGCAGTGGTGTGTGGGAGGTTTTCCTTCATGCATTTCTAACATGTCAGTGACGCAACAGTCCACCACACCCAAGTAGCCAGACCTCAGAACTGTTCAAATGCATGTCTCAAGAATGCCACCAAGATGGCGGGCCTAGTGATGAGACTGGCAACGTCCTGGAGTCCTCAGGAATGCCCTTGAGATGACTTTGTATGGGTCATACTGGGCCAGAGGCCGTAATTACCTTCCAGTAAATGCCCCCAAGCCAGTGCCTCGGCCTCACAAAAGAAGACCTGCTGTGCTGCCCACAACAAGCCCCTAGCCCCGGCTGGCTACTCACTGATTAGAGCAGAGAGGCCCCTGTGGCCCGTAGTGGAGGCCCCTGCAGGAGCACAGCTTGACCCTCTGGCTCTCTAGGGGGCAGCAAAGCCCCCAGAACTCTTCACTGAAGACTGTTCTGCCATGTGTTTCTCATCACACCACTGTTTGTAAAAGCTGCCAGAAAGCCAAGAAATTGTGGTAGCCTTTTCCCCCTTAGCTTTATTTTTTAAAGGAAAAAACCACATGCAAACACTCCAACCATTTTTTTTTTTTTAAATCACATTTGGTCCCACAAAGCATTTGGTGTTAAAAGAAATTCAGGAAGTCTCAAGTAGTTTCTAAATGAGACTAACTTCCCTTTATTTCCTAAGACTGGCCCAGTTACCATTCAGCAGGGAAGCACTGGGATCAGCGTTGCGATTACGGCTGAAGTGGGCTGGGCCTCACCTTTCACCTCCATAGAATGGCCAGAGCTCGGAGGATCCAGAACTGAGAGGCAGGAGAGCAGACTCTGGCCACCTTTCTGTAGTGTGGATGGCCTTGGGTCAACCTCTCTCCCATTTCCTCATGAGGGGGTGGAACTGCGTAGTCCCGAAGATGCCTTTCAGCAGAAGCTCTATGATCCTGTGAGGATCTCAAAGTGCTTTTCCAGAGCTGGCTATTATTTAAAATACCCCTCGTGCATAGATGCTGTGAGAAGTCAGGAGGGCAAATTGATAATATATCATGGTACGGCAAGTAGTCAGTCAACTATCAAGTACGTACTGAGGACAGATGGGGTCCAGAACATTGCCAGAAGTGGAAGACGCTTTGAATTTATTATTTTGAGAAGTGTTTGTAGGTATCTCACAATTGACAAAAATAGGAATGCTTCTTCTCACCCTCCGGGAAGTAGAGAAGCAGCATTGCTACCAAGGACAGGATCACGTGGTGGCTGAGAAGATGGACTTTGGGGTCAGAGTGGTTTGTGTTCCAATCCATACCATGGGGTTGTGCCACACAAATCAGCCACAAAATCTCGTTAGTGTAGCAGAATGCAGTTTATTCTTCACTCTGGCCAAGTCTAAGTGGGCAGGATGGCCCTCTTCTGTATTGTAGTCTTTGGAATATGTGACCCCCAAGGCTCCTTCAGCAGAGAAAAAGTAAGAAGGTTCGTGCCATATGTTTTTAAGGGTCAGGGCTGTTAGTGGTCATACCACATCCCCTCTCAACCTATTGACCAGAATCCGGTGGCATGACCCCAACCTAACTGAGAGGCAAGAGCTGGGAAATGCAGAGAAGCACATAGATATTTAATCTTTAATTCTCACATCTGTAAGATAATGATTGTAATGTTGATCTCGTGGGATTGTCATAAAAGATGATACTACTGAGCCTAGTGCCGGACATTGAGGAAAAAACTCATGGAGCGGCATCTTGAAGTATTAGAAAGCTAAGTCACTACCTTGTTTGTGATGGTCTTCCAGATGCAATCCTAAGGACCTTTGTCTTAAAACCACAGATCCCAAGGGATGTCTCTTAATGACTAAGCCAGACCATGTCTACCTCTAAGGATCATTTGCTTAATTAGCAGAGACAAGACAAACAAACACACGGCCAAGGATCAGAAGAGTCAGAAGCATTAATCTGCTTTTTCAAGTGAGGGCTTGGTGAGATGAAGAAGCAGGAATAAAGGAAAAGGGAGAGAACTTTTCAGCTCATTAGAAAAAGGAGGTCAACGTTCAAGATGCCAGGGGAGCCCCTAGGATCGGCAGAGGCCCCTCCATCAGGGCAGAATTCTCTCTCTCTCTGCAGTGTATCCCCAACACCAGGGACAGGACCTGGCCATGGCGGATGCTTAATGTATTCTGGTTTTATTGTGTGGGCCCCTTGTGTTTGGTGGCGTGGTGGCCTGGGGCTAGTCAGTGAGAAGTCAGTGGGGGCCCTGAGCCGGTGAGAGCACTTCCATCTGCATATACACACACACATATACATATATATTATATGTTACATATATTATATGTAGTAATACACATATATTATAATATTTATATACGATATAATTATATGCTAATATACATATATCTATATAAATATATATTTCACTACTATTTACAAAAAATTTTTTTTGTGAGAGAGGCGAACTATTTTGTATTCCAGAATGAAACTTAAGTGTATGTCTAAGATGAATGCGTTTGAAATAAGAGATCTTAAAAATAGAATGGAGAGAAATTGTCATCAGAGCAGAGGTCAACAAACTTCTCTGTAAGGGGCTAGATAGTAAGTCTTTTTGGCTCCAGGGGCCGTAGAGTCTGTGTCACAGCTCTGCTGCTGTAGAGTGAAAACAGCCATATATGACATGTCAATGAGTGTAAGTGGCCGTGTTCTAATAAAATGTATGATTACTGAAGTAGGAATTTCATATTATTTTCATAGGCCACAAAATAACATCCTCCTTTTGATTTTTTTTCAGTTATTTAAAAATGTTGAAAAGAAAAGGGGGGGTGCCTGGGTGGCTCAGTTGCTAAGCATCTGCCTTTGGCTCAGGTCATGATCCGAGGGTCCTGGGATCGAGGCTCTGCATCGGGCTCCCTGTGTCTGTCTCTGTCAACTAAATAAATAAAATCTTCAAAAGAATAAAAAAATGTTTAAAAAAACTATTCTTAGCTCATGAGAGGTATATAAACAGATATTGGGCTGAACCTGCCCCGTGGGCTGCAGTTTACTAACTCCCGAGTTAAGGAAAATTCACCGCGTCTTTTTCATCAGACCACGTCACAGTCTTATTTCAAAGATGTTCCTATGAATGAAACTTATTTCTTAGTGTTCTAGAGAAACAGAATGTACTCTGTAGCCCACCTATTTGCATATACAAAATATGGTACAAATATGGAGCGAACATGAACGCCCTTAGCATCCCAGTGGAGCAGCCTCCTCAAGCCTAGTTACTGAAATCCATGAGATTAATATTTGGATACGCATTTCCCACAAAGACAAACTTCAGATGGGACATTAAGCTGTACAGCACTCAGACCAGCTCTCGCCTGTTTTCCCTGAGCACATGGCCCTTTGTTGTGTGTCTCAGATTTGGTTCTATCTACTCATGTTGGGCCCACACTGATGGTGAAGAAATGGTCAAATTATTGCCAGTCTGGTCAAATGATGTCATTAAACAAAACAAAACAACCAACCAAACAAATAGTCTACTGAAAATGCGTTTTCTAGACCCTTCTCTTTACCTTATCAAGCAAAAGCGAAGAGCACTTGGTATTTATTAATAATAATCAAAAACAATCAGTTCTGAGAGCCTGCCAGATTCTGTGTGCAAAGGCCAAAATGGGCAAGGATGATCCTAAATTGCTATGGTCTTGGCTTACCTAGCATCTTGCAGGAAACTTGCCTGGTACTCCAGGGACAGCAGATGAATCTGCTTATTTCCAGTATATTCAGGAAGACATGCGTGATGGACCTGTGCAGAGCACCATCTGCAGGCGGATGGAGAGTGCACTCATGGTGTGCAGCTGAGCTGGAGGGATGGCTGTGGGGCTTTGAGGGTGAAGAGCTGAGTCCAGAAGGGGCCACAGAACATGGAACAGGACAGCTGGGCTTCCAGAGCTAAGCTGCCTGGGTTGGTCCTGGCTTTGCCAACTAGCCACGTGACGTTAGGCAAATGGCTTAAATTTTCTGGGCCTCCTTCTTCTCACGTGGGAAATGAGCCCGATCAGAGTACCAACAGGATTGTGAACACTAAGTGATGCATACACATAAAGGGGCTAAAACTGTGCCCAGCACATAGCAGGCACTCAGTACAAGTTAGCTTGCGCAGGTATCAGAGCAGTGGTGTGATGGAACGGAAGAACGCTGCCCTGGGGGCAGGCCGGGTTCTCACGGTCCCCCAATGATTTATGATCCGTGGGTCCTTCAAGAGCCATTTTACCTCTCTGGTCTCTAGTTGTCTTCCCTGTAGAGCGAGGACCAGAATGCCTTCTGTATCTGCCTAATGGCAGAGGGCTGGACCCCGTGACTTTCTGAAGAGTCCTCCGATGGCAATATCTGAAATTAAACAGTCACTTAGCAAGGCACAATACTGGGTAGTCAGTCCTGGCTAGCTATTGGGCCAATCGAAAAGCAGCAGCAAAAAAGAGAGAGATTAAGAGAGAGAGAGAGAGAGAGAGAGAGAGGGAGAAAGAAGGGAAGAAAGAAGGAAGGAAGGAAAGAAAGAAAGGAAAGTGAAGGGGAGAGGAGGAAAGGAAAGAAAACAACAAATAATTTTTAAAGACTTTTATTCACATGATTTACAACATTAAAGGAATTTTTTTTTTTAAAGATTTTATTTATTTGACAGAGAGAGCACAAGTAGGCAGAGAGGCAGGCAGAGAAAGAGGGCGAAGCGGCTTCCTGCTGAGCAGAGAGCTGGATGCGGGGCTCAATCCCAGGACCCTGAGATCATGACCTGAGCTGAAGGCAGAGGCTTAACCCACTGAGCCACCCAGGTGCCCCCATTAAAGGAAATTTAAAAGGTATTTTCATTTTAACACAAAGCAATCCAACAGTGGGCAGTAGACAATTATTCACTCGGAGATCACAAAGATCCACACAACTGATAATGATGATAAGTAAGCCACCGTCCCTCATCTCATTCCACCCTTACCTGGCCCTACCCATACAATTTTTGTGAAATGACATTTCTAGAAAATCTGAGCATGCTAAGGGGTTGAAGGCAGGGATTCCCACACAGGCAAGTGTATCTCATTCAGTTTTAGAGACAGTAGAAACTTGTCCTAACTCAGGTCTGCCTCTTACCTTCTTCTGGCTTCACATGAAAGCCTGTGCCAAGGTGAGAGGCTGGGTCGTTGCAAATCTAGCTCCACGCCTGGAAATAAAGTAATCAGAAACACTCGTCCTGCTGTCAGAGTCTGGTAAATTTCACTCTTACTGCCTACAAATAAGAAGTGGGTGAAGGCTACTTCAGAAGAGGACCAAGGGTACCCTTTCTTTTGAGAAATGGCTTCAAAGCCTCAGTGGCGAGGTGCCTCATATCTCCTGGCTCCCAGAATTAGCTCTGTCCAGTTAGGATGATCCTAACTGCTGGCACTGGAGAGTTCATTTAGTCCGGGTTGGGGAAATGTCAGGGGAACCTCCAGAATTTTGTATGGTGGTCTTGGACGAGACTCACGTCCTCTGAGGGGTCTTCTGGTTCCTTGCCCACAGATTGTGTCCCCCACAGGCAGCCCTAGAGAGTATCCACCCTTCCTATAGGTTCAGCATAAGATCCCCAAAAGATCTGTAGATCAAACTAGAAAGGGGGAAAGGAGCTCCAAGTTCTCACTGATTCTAGAACACCACTCCCTCCATTCCAGGTACCCTAAACTGGCTGCAAAACACCGGGAATCCAACACGGCCGGCATCGACATCTTCTCTAAGTTCTCCGCCTACATAAAAAACACAAAGCAGCAGAACAACGCCGGTGAGTGACCCCCTTCCACTCAGAACTCCTGACAGCCCTGCCCACTGCCCAGGACATATCAGACACCCGGGTCCAAGAAGCATCTGGCACCAGTGCTGTTCACTGTTCGCCCACATCCATGTACCCCGTGACACAGGGAGAGGGGTGTGGATCCTTCTTTTTGTCTAGTGCAGGACAAAAGGCCAGTGGGCCTTTGTGCTGAATTTGGAGGGAGGGAGGCAATTTGTGTTCTGAGCCCGTAATGGTCTGCACAGAAGTTTCCTGCCTTGGCCATACCGCTGGCCATTTGTCCCAGATTCATGATCTTGCCTGGGTCCTTGGGAGGCCCTACCTGGGACCACATATTCCAGCTTCCTTCTGGTCCCTGCAGACCTTCTGAAGGTGTCGTGCAGAGGTCATGGTGGGACAGCACGGTCACCACGTGGGTGGACACTGCAGAGGGAGCCCGGCCCTCTGCTTCTTTCCCCTGCTGCAAGCGCAGTGGATACTGGGGGAGCCGCAGCTCAAAACCTGGCCCATCCCCCGTCTGGCCTTGGCTACAGAGCCCAAGACTAGTTCTCCTGTGAGGGCTTCTCGGAGGGGTCTGTCTCAGTGCCTCATTTTAAGCTCCTAGCACTGTAAGTACCTCATTTGGCCTTTCCTTTAAGAACTAGACGAAGCAATTTGAATAGAACCATCAAACTGAGTACGTGTCACACTTGAAAAACTGTGTTAAGACCTAGGAGGAAAAAGAAGTTTTTGTGCCTCCCAGTGGGAGAAAGAGACAGGTTTAGGGGCAGAAGCCTGGAGCCCAGTACAGGGCCAAACAGAGCCAGGCTGCACGAATCTTGGTGAATAAAGGAGTGAACGAATGACCGTCAAATGAACACACGATGGACCCACACGTGGTGGGATATGCTAGACGTTTCAGGAGCTCAGAGGAGAAAGGCATCTTTTTGGACGCGGTGACCAGGAAGGGCAGCTATCATGAAGCGAAAGGGAAGACATTTTAACAGGAACAGAGTTGGTGCAGTGGGAAAGCTGTGTCTGGAGGTGAAGGGAGAGTCTGTGGGCTTCCAGTAAAGGGAGGAGGTCGCTGGGGTGGGGGTGGGAAAATGCCAGCGGCAGAGACTGAAGAAACTGACCAGAGCCCGCAGCTCCAGCCTGAGGGTCAGGTTTTATCCTGGGGGCCACGGCTGCCAATAGAGGGACGTGAGGAGGCATGAGAAGGAAACCAGCCTTCAGGGATAAGAAGAAGAAGAAGGGATATGGAGAGATTTTAAACAAGATCAGTGCTCCTGCTTCCCTGCTGTTTGGACCTCAGTGGGTGGAGGAGAGTCCCCAACAAAGCCATGTCCACCGGGGACTTGAGAATGAGGCCTTATCTGCAAATGGGGTCCATGTAAGAAGGGAACACAGAGACCCGGGGAGAGGTTCGTGTGAGGGTGGAACAGGGATTGGGTTGTGACAACCAGATTAGAGGGGCCACTAGAAGCTGAACGAGATGAGGAAGGGCCCCCTGGAGGGCCTTGGGAAGGAGCGCGGCCCCGCTGACACCTTGATTTTGGACTTCTGGCCTGTAACACCGGGAGAACAGATTTCTGGGGTGTTGGGCCGCCCACTGTTGTGGCGGGGCTGGGACGTGAAGGCAGCCCTTCAGGGCCACGTGCGCCAGGGAATTCAGCTCTGGTTTGCACATCCCACATCCAAAGCCCTGTCCTCTCAGCCACAAATACCTTCCTTCAGACTTGTCAAAGCACCCTCAGAAGGATTATCTCATTGGAACCTTCCAGAGTTTTCAAGTTACAAACGGCATTGACATCGTATCCATATTTACAGTTCTCTGATCCCAACCCCAAAGCAGCAGTTTCCACTGAACATCCCGTATCGGTTTCTTATAAACTCAAGGCTCTCCAATTTCCATTGTTTCCACTTCTCTTTCCCCCTGTTTTTCTCTGGGTTGAGTTCTGTCCCTGTGACTCCTTATGCCCAGACTCATCTGTGCATTTCAGAGCCCCAGCCTTTCTGCTGTCCCAGAGAGCCTGGCCCCATCACAGCCCTTGGCATGGGGGTTCTTCTGTCCTGTCTTGAACTGGACTCTGTGCATTTGTTCCTTCCCTGTAACTATGGCCTGCCTACCCTCCCACCACCCTCCTCCTCCGCTTTCCCTTCTCTTCACCCTTACCCTGCAGTTCTGGTCTGCTGGGTCCAGAAGTTCTTAGGCTCAGCAAGCCAGAAGCCAAGACAGAGAGTAGCTCCGTGGCGCACTGCACTCAGCCACTTGGCCCAGAGACAGGTCACACCCTGCTCTGTTTCCTGCCAGCTTTGTCACTGGTGTCGCCGGTGGCCCCCTGGAGGCTGCAGGAAGAGACCCCAGGCTTCTGTTGACACCCCTCCCTATGTTTCTTTCCCATTTCTCTCTCTGGATCTTCAACTCTGCATCTATTTCTTCAATATCCCTTCTTCAGATTCTCCCTTTTGTGTTTTCAACTTCATTATCTCTTGAAAAGAGCCCTCCCTCCCACCTTACCACCTAAAGCCTCCCAGTCCCCATAGATGCACTGGCCATGGCGTGTGCCTTTCCTGCCCTCTTGACATCAAAGTGTGAAAAAAACCAACATGGTGATGTGGTCCTGCCCAGTGGGTCATCTCTCCACTCCCATGGTGAATACTGGGGCTGCCATTCAAAATGTCCCTGTTTCACAAAACCTCGAAAGTTCCCAGCTACTGAGACCCAGCCCCCATCCAGGGGAGCCATCCACAGCTAGCACACAAGAGAATTGTCCGTTAGTTTGTACATTTGGTCGTTCACTTATTCATTCAGCAAACACAGGTTGCTTGGAGCGGCTACACGTCCAAGCTAATGTTTCAAGGGCATTTCTTGTGCACCAGGCACTGTGCTAGGTTCTAGAGTGGTCAAGACAAATGAGACCAAGTTGTTGCCCTCAAAGAGTTAACTGGGGTAGAGGGTGGAAAACATGGACAGGTGATTACTGACCTATGTTGGGACCCCCATCTGCCATTTCTAGCTGTACAATTTTACTAGAGAGACTTCTCTCTAAGCCTCTGCTTCTGCATCTATAAAACATACTTAGGAAGACTTTCAGTTTCTGCATCTGCCAAATAAGGCGATTAATAGCACGGCCAGGTCTATAATGCAGATTCGTTGACTCTATATGTCAGGGCCTACAAATTCCGACACGTGGGGAACGCTCATTTATTGTTAACTTTGATTATGGCTGCTACTGAAAAATCGAGGCAAACATGAATATTGGCATCAGAAAATCCCACTTCAGCTCTTACTGCCACCACCCCCAGCCAGCACTTCCAAATCTCGCACTCACATCATCTCATTTCTATGTGTTTCATTTTGTCTCCCACGTTCTTGGTGTCTTCTCCTCCTCTCCAAAGGCTACAGGTAGGAGGGTCTGTGACCTGGGCCTGCCTGTCACATCTTCAGGATTGTTGCTTTCGACCCCAAGTTAGGGTTTTGTGCTCTGGTTTGGTGTCTGTCACTGTATGGCCTCCTCCCTGGATAGCCGCCTCAGCCGGGTCCCGTTGGTCTGCTGAGAGCGGATCCCCCTCCATACCCTGCCACACCCCCTTCTCAGACTTGCTCTTCAGTTCCCTTCAAGACAGCCTGGACTGTCTCATGAGAGTCTCGCTCTCCCTCCCCCTGCGCACACGCTCTCTAAATAAATAAATAAAAGTCTCAAGACCCCATACTTAGTAAGATGCTACATGGCCTTACTTTCTGGCCACTTGGGTTTTCTCCCACTGCCAACCTGGTTTGCAGGCGATGCAGGGACTTTGTTTCCCCATATCTCAGAGACCGGCGGCTGTGTGGCGGTTCACCTTAAAGGCTGAAATCCACTGCCTGGGTTCAGACTTCCCTCTCTTCTCGCTGGCCTGGGGACACCAGGCAAGTTACTGCAATTCTCAGTGGGGTTCAAGTTTCTTCATCTGTAAAGTAGGGGCAGTAAATGTCCGTACCTTGTAGGTGTGCCAGGAACAGTGCCGGCACTGGGTTCAGATATCAGCTCTTTTTTGATTCTGTTCAGTTAGTCAGCATAGAGTTCAACATTAGCTTTTGATGCAGTGTTCAGTGATTCATGAGTTGCATGTAACATAATATACTGAACATCATCATCATCATCATAATTTTTTTTAAAGACAAATGTCAGCTCTTGTTCTGTGCTTTTATCCAGAGGCAAACAGGTACACCTCAGCAGAGAGGTCTGGGGTAAAAGTGTAGTTTGAGGGGGTATGTGTGTGTGTGTATATATATATATATATATATATATATATATATGGTACAGTCTATGAGTGAGAGGAAGGGAGCACTAGGGACAGCATGAAGGTTCACCCACACTTATGGGAGAGCAGCGAGAGAGAGGTCAGGGAGGAAGGTTAAGAAGGATTGCCCAGGGAGTGAAGAAGAAAGCTGGGAAAGGCAGAAGACAGGGAAGATCCTGAAGCTGCGGAAGGAACGTTTGTTTTGTTTCGTTTTGTTTTTAAGAGTGATCTGTGGTACAAAATGCTATGCAAAGGATCAAGGGAGGCTTCGTGCTGTGCACAGCTCCCTAGAAGGGTCCTTGGGCATCCTTCTCTGACGGCAGCCCCTCGCCTGCAGCAGCCCATTCCTCAGATCCTACACGGCAAGTGGGCGTCCAGGCTGGCCGGAGAAGCAGGGCCCTTCTCCCTTGGGGAGGCGAGGGGATATAGGCACAGGAGGAGACTGCTCTGAGTGGGACCAAGAGCCCACTGGGAGGCAGTGCTTGTGGCCCTGAGAAGGGACATCCCTGAGCGTGCAGAGAGCAGCACTGGGTGTGGGTTTGGCTGTAGGAGTCCCCGCTCTGAGCCCCTGCAAGGTACTTTTTCCATCCAGCAGGATGGCTACCTAGCCTCCTGGGTGCAGTAGTGAAGGTTTGCAGCTCAAGGATCATGGGAGGGCGCCAGCTTTGTCCATCCTGCCTTTGGCGCATCTGTAACACAGGGGCAGTCAGCAGCAGTCAGCTCTGTCCCCACCCCAGTCCGCTGTCTGCCCTGCTGTGTGGCTCAGAGGCGGAATCCGGCGGTGGCGTGGCCTCTACCGTCAGCGGCGCGTGGACCTCCAGCTCTCACATCACATCCTCCATCTCTTTCCAAAAGTGTTGCCCTCTGGCCCTGCAGCTTTCACGCTCCTCTCAGATGCCATCGTGGTGCATGGAGCTCCCCTGGCCAGAGACTCCGCAGCTCTGGCTCTCCTGGCTCCTCCCCACCCTGGCTCTCGCTCCGGCCACTGGGACAACCCTGCTCCTCCGCTCCAGCCCTTCACTTGTGGGCTTGCACCCACCCCCTCCTTACATGTCTTCCCCACTCCATCTTCTCTGCGGCGATCTGGGCTTTTCTCTCTGCGTACCCACCTTACACTGTGCATGTGTAACCCTCAAAATGCTGTTTGAACAGACTGAAAATCTCTGCCAAACCCCTTGGCTTTCAAGAAATTCATTTTAGCTGCTGACACTAGTCTGGCTGTAAGATACTCTATTTTACTTGATTTTTCACAATCTCTCTTTTTTCCGTATGCTTCAGTCCTATCAGTCTAGTTTCTTTCGGGTTTTGAACATAGGGCACGTGCTGGGTGATTAACAAAGAGGTCTAACCCGCATCTTTAGTTCTCTGTTACTCACTGTGTTTCAAGTCCCTTTTACATTTCTTCCAGCCCCATTCCGTTTCCCCAGATACACTTAACATTCCTGCCCAGGATCATTACCGTGTGGTTGTCATATTCTTTTCCTATTTTCTTTTTGCCTGGAGAGGGAGTGGACATACATATGCACGTAGACTAAGGCAACAACCCTGTGTTTCTCCTGTTCTGTTCACACCTGCACTTGCTGCCATCGCCATCCTTGTGCACATGCTGGCTTCTGAGGGACTCTCATTCCTTACCTCCCACGGTGTGTAAAAAGCCCCCCTCAGTCTCTTTTATCTCACCCATACATCATGTGAAGCCTTATGGCTTTCCCTAGCTACAAAACACACATACATGTCAGGCTGCTGGTACCCCATGTTTCTGAACCGAATGATTTTTTTTTCCCCAGTTTGGACGGTTTTGGTGTTTTGAGGCTTCCTTGGAACCCCTTCGTCTCTTCTTTCTTCAAGTGCAGCATTCTCTTGTATTTTTGCCTTTGTGTTCTTCTGTCTAATGGATGTTTTTATTTTCAAATGTATCCTCACTCCGCTCACCCCAGAAAGGCTTCATAACTGCTCGGAGGAGCACGTGATGCACAACCATGCAACATACATGAGAACGGGGTGCGAAAGGAAAGCCAATGCTGCACACAGACGCAGACCACAAATTTGGCACTAAACCTTCTAGCACATGAAGCCCAAAGGGACCTTCTGGTCAGCTACAGTTTGGTTCTCCCCGTAGACAAAAACATACTGACCTCCCAGGAGAGGAACTAGTATTACCGATCTGGGGGCTGGAGTCCTGGCACGGAGGAGCTGCTATTTTCATTGGCTTTGGCCTTTGCCTTGTGTGATTTCCCTTCTCTTTGTCTGTAGACTCCAGGCCGCTAACTTCACGCTCCTGTGACTTCTGTCCTCTTTCCCTGCAGGTGCCTGCTTCACCTTGCCCCTCCCTCCACCCTGGTCAGATAAATATTTCAGACTTTTCTTGACTTGTACCCCTTTTCTCCCCAAAATGCATTTTTTTCTTTTTTCTCTCCATGTATCTTAAGGGCCCTCAGAGCCTCCTGCAGCTTCAGGCCTATTCCGCCGGCTTTCCTCCTGCTTTTTGTCATTTCCAAGACTCAGATCAGCCTGCGCATCCATGTCTGTTTTTCATCATGAGGCTCAGGCACCTGAGCGGGCTGCCTTTGCAAAGATGTGTCCCTCTCCACTTATGGACGACTTGTGCTATCCTACCATACCCTTCGTAAAGTATTTGTCCTAATAAAATACTTCTACCTTCCTAAATAAAGCCCTAAAAGCCTTCCTTGGGTACCGAAGGTATGCTGGGACACAGTGCTGTGTGTTTGGTGTAAAGTCTCATACCACAGACTGAGCTGTCTCTCTAGCTTTTGCCCTTCCTTAGTTAGAAGTGTCGTGGCCATATTTTCCAAACTGAAGATCAGATGTTTAACAAATTGCTTTCATTGAAAATAATCCAATTATAAGAAATTGGTACTGTCCCAGAAAATCCAGGACACATGTCCCCAAATGAAAAGCACCTGGTTGGGGCTTAGCCCTCTGCTCCCGCTTCTCCCCAACCCAAATCCAAACCCGGCAGCCACCACAGGGGGAAGGAGAGTATATCAGGGTTCCTACCACCTCCCGACCCCAGATCCTTTGCTGAAACACAAGCTCCCTTAGCCACGAAGCTCGCTGAGCAGTCCCGATTCTGTTTGCAAACCAAGGCCAGGGTTTCCTCCTTCCTGAGACTTGCATCAGCGGCTTCACGTCCTGAGACCTGGAAACACGGAGTGGGCTCTGTGGGCTTATTCTGAGAAAATTGGCAATCACAGCCATATATCAGGAAGAGGACCCTTGGAATGTTCTAGAAACCTCGGTGAGCTCGTCTCATCATTGCGATGATCATTCTCACTTGATGGAAGTGTCATTGAAGGATGACACTGCACATATTAATACAATATCAGTTACCCCCATCCCGTCCCTCTCCCGTCCCTTCATCTTCCCCCAGAGCCCTCATGTATGGTAGCATGACCAAGGCAGATGCACCCGCTTTCCTTGCTCCTTTCTCCACACAGGCCTGAATCTTCAAACTGTCCCGACTTCTCTCTTCTAAAAGGTGCCCCTTGCAGTGAGCCATACTTCTGGCTGATGCTGATGGGAAAAGATTCTGTCTATAGCCCTGGCCATCGTTCTTTCCCTGCCGCATGCCCAGTGGTTTGTGTCCACACGAGCTCATTCCTGCCCTTCCACCTCGCAGCCTACCTGTCTGGCTGACCATTCCAGCAGACGGGCTCCTCCGGCCACCTGATCTGTGTGCACCTCCCTGTCCCAGTGGTCGAGTACCTGCTTCCTAGCTATACCCCTCACTCCCTTCTAGTAAAATCTGTCACTAAACAAGGCCAACCCCACTTGATGTATGGAATTTGAGGTTCATGGGCTTCATCCCAATACTAAGAAGTTTAGTTAAATCTGTACAATGGGCTGCCAACAAAAGAAGTGAGTGTCCCGTCACTGAAGGGGCACAGAAAGAGGCTGGACCTATGGAGGTAGGAACTGCCTGATCTAAAGTGTCATCTATTGTAAGACCTCATTATTTAAATTACCAGTAAAAAAGCAAAAAATGCTTTCAGATAAACAAAAATCCTTTCATTTCAACTATAACATGTTGATTGTGAGAAACAGCCTGATTTCAGAGATGTCAAGTATTAAAAAATGAAACATGAGGGGTAGATGATTCCCATAAACTTTCCCAAATGGGACATTCTATAATTTGCTAGAAGCTCTGCCATGGAGCATCAGATCCTCCTTACGCTTGGCCTTGAGTGATGCCTTTGGAAAGAAAGTGAATTGAGGTCAGCATTACTTTCAGATCCTTCTAGGCTGTCTGTCCTAACTCCATATTGGCTGAAGGGTCAGCTGTGTCCCTGTCTCTCGTGCCTGGAAACACATAGCACCTGTCTCATAGGTTAGGGATTGGCAAGCATTTCCTTCCTTCCTTTCAGATTTTATTTATTTATTTGAGAAAAAGTGAGAGCAGGAGAGGGGGAGGGGCAGAGGGAGAGGGACACGCAGATTCCCTGCTGAGCAGTGTAAGAGCCCAGTGAGGGCTCGATGCAGGACTCGATGTGGGACTCCTCGATCCCAGGACCCTGAGATCATTACCTGAGCCAAAGGCAGACACTTAATTGATTGAGCCATCCAGTCTCCCCTCCTCCAAACATTTTCTATGAAGGGTCAAATAAATATTTCAGACTTTTCAGACCACAGAGGCTGTCCTAGCTGCTCAGCGCACTGTTGGAAATATAAGGGAACCAGAGACAACATACAAGCAAGGGAGTGTGGCTGTGTTCCTATACGGCTTCACTTACGGACACCCACTGTTTGAATTTCACATTCTTTCCAGGGGTCATGAAATAGTCTTCTGAATTTTTTCACCCATCCCCAAATGTAAAAACCATTCTTAGCTTGAGGGCAGTGCGAAACGACCAGTGGGCTGATTTTGGCCCTTGGACAATAATTTGCTGACCTTTGTCTCAGGCCATCTCAGACTCTAAGAGCAAGTTTCTTTCTTTCTTTCTTTCTTTCTTTCTTTCTTTCTTTCTTTCTTTCTTTTTTTAAAGATTTTATTTGTTTGACAGACAGAGATCACAAGTAGGCAGAGAGGCAGGCAGAGAGAGAGGAGGAAGCAGGCTCCCTGCTGAGCAGAGAGCCCGAGCCCGATGCAGGGCTCGATCCCAGGACCCCGGGATCATGACCTGAGCCGAAAGCAGAGGCTTTAACCCACTGAGCCACCCAGGCGCCCCAAGAGCAAGTTTCTTAATTTCTAGACTTCTCAGCCTCCTCCTCTGTAATAGGGAGATTCTAACAGTGTTCTTTCTTGTAGCCTTGTCATGTTAATGACATGAATGAATGCAGTAAAGCCCTGAGGACAGTTCCTGGCACACCATAGGCACCAATATGGGATAGCTATTGCTACTTTGCTGCTGCTAATTTCATAAATCCTCCCCCACATTCCCTGGTGTCCGGCCTCCGCCCTGGGTGGCCCGGCTCTCATTGAATGTAGCAGCATGTGCCGCCCTCTTCTGGCAGCGGGAGGGATCTGCGCTAGAGGGGGCTGATCTGTCAGCCTTGAGAGGCCGGTGGATTTTCAAGCATCCACTTTCATAGGAGAACCAGCTATACCAAGTTTTGGCTGGGATTTCAAGAAGAGGTCACATCTTTCTTGGGGCCTCAAAGCCATCTTCCATTCTCTGTCCCCCACACCCAGGGTGGGGCACGTCCAGCAGGCCCGATGGATCTCCGGAGTGGCTGCTGGCTACCTGCTAACCAGATGCTTCTCTCTTCCTTCCCTCTTCCCCTTCCACCACCTCCAGTCTTTACTTTTATGAACTTCCTGGACCTAAAATAGGAAGGTGTTTGACAGGATTCAAAGCGGCCGGGGAGGGCCCTTAGCCCAGAACCAACAAGCCCCCTACTATCAAAGGCCTTCTCCCAAAGCATCCTGAATGCAGACCGCTGTTGGGGGATGAGAGTGGGGAGGCGTGAGGTGGAAAGTTTTTCCGGATCCCCCAGGATGTGGTGAGCCGTGTTTAAAAGAGAGTGGATATTTATTATCCCAAGCCACTTCAGTCACGAGGTGATTATTTCCTCCTCCTCTTCCTCCCTCCCAGCCCTCAGCCCCATGTTCTGGTGGTGGGCCCAGTCTGAAGGCCTCGGCCTGTCCAGGGGGATGGGCACGGCCCCGCCTCTCATTCAGCACCTCCCCCCACCCCCCAGTTCTGGGGGGAGAGCTCAGGCGATATGAAAAAGGTAGGAATGTGAGCTCTAATGACGCCGCTGAGGCGCAGAACCCAGCAAGGTGGCCATGGGATTCCCGGTCTATCCTATCAGAAACACTGATCTGTTCTTTTGGAGAAAGACAGCTGTGTCCCAACTCAGGACAACTGGTTCCCTGGACAAAGTCCTCAGCCCCAGCGGTTATCATGGTGGAGGCTCCTGGGTGGTCCCCGGACCACCACAGTGGTGAGGATAACGAGGTGACTGTCTTGCCACTTCCTCATAAAGCAGCCATTGCTGTCTCGTTTCAAAAACGCCTCTGGTCATAAAGGAACCCTTCAGGCTGCCTTCCTTGGCCACCCCTGCGCGCAAAGAGCCAACTCAGGATATTTTGTTTGTTTGTTTGTTGGGTTAAAGTTTTGCTTTGATTAGCATTCTTACAAGGAAAAACAAATAACCTAGGCTCGGTGGGACCCACCTCCGAGGCTTGGCGCGTCCTGGACCCATGCGCCCCCTCCCAGGCGGCGGGTCCTTGAGGCTGGGAGCAAGAGGGAGGGGAAGGGCTGAGTATTTCCTTCTGGCACCTCCCAGGAGTTGCCCAGGGGATTCCTCTAGAGGGCCTTTGATTTGGTTCATTATTGAGGCGGATGCCGGCAATTTCTAATTTAACAAATTTCGCTTCTGAACCAAATCTTTGGAGGGCGGTTGGTGGTGGCATGGCACGCTGACTGGGGCCAGGGCCGGGGGAGGGGGGACGGTCCTGCGTGGGTGGGCGCATTCATTAGTGGAAGGAGCCGGTGTTAGCTGTGTGGGCTCCCCGGCTGGAGTAGAGCAGAGACCACCAACACCATTCCATGTGGTGGAATTTCCCGCTGTCTGACCAGAACGAGTTCGCCTGGCCTGGCCTGGCCTCACATCAAGGCCTGGGGAATAAAGGAACATTAAATGACTCATTTGAACCCTAGTTAAATGCTCTTTTCACCCCCGGCTACCGTTACCTCATTCTGTGTACTCGACACCTCTTGTCTTTGTGCAGTCTACACATGGGAGCTAAATATGTTTCTCTCTCTCTCCACACATACACATGCGCACACACACATGCACACACACACAGCTCTTGTGTGTTCTGATATTTCTAGGTACTAGCCAAGGCCATTCAACAGCTCCTGAAATAAATGGCATGTACCCATTCATCTGAAAACATGTGCTTACACGTGGAGTTTTATTAGTGATGAGACATGACATGGGTCTCACGTCTTCAGTATTAAGCATGATGGTGTTTAGACCACAGAAGGGCAGTCGTGTGTGCGTGAGTCTGTTTATACTCCATCGTGTGCATGTGTGTCAGGAGAACTGTAGTTGGTGGCACAGGGTCTGTGCTTAGAACTCCTCATCTATGATTAGCACACAGCTCTGAGGGAAAATTCTCTCTTGTCTTGACTCTTGGTGTAGAGTGGGTCTGGACAAAGTAGCATGTAGAATGGGTTTCGCCGTTTGGGGGGATGACAAGATATGAAATCCAGGTGGTGTCTCGAACCTTCTATTGAAAACATTGAGACACCTCAATGATAAACAATCCTTGTCAAGTTCAACACTGTCCCGTCCAGGCAGGATGGACCATGGTGTCTCCACGTCTCACAGGAGAGGTTGGCACATGGAGCGATTGTTCAGAAGACGTGAGGGAGCCATGATGGTCACAGGACAAACCAGGCATTTCTCAGCTTTCAAACTCTTTTGCTACAAACTAAGTAATGGGAGTTGAAACCGGGGGCTAAATCCAGTCTGGTATTTGGAATTATGTTCTATGACTGGAACTGTGTCTCAGCTGAGAACCTATAATGCTTTCATAGCCTCTGTTATAGTAAATGGAGCCTCATGGTGGAGAAAAAAAAAAAAAAGAGTTTTTTTCTGTACCACATATAAAACCAATCAATTAGAACAGTTCTCTCATGAAGACCATCAGTGTGGTGGTGGTAGCGGTGTTTACTTAAGTGGTATTTTTCTTATCATCCTCATTTTTATAAAATGCATTCAAGGAACATTGAACTTAGTGTTAGAGGTGGAATTTCACCAAGAATCAGAAGTGAAGACACAGAAAACCAAATACTTGTGTTCTTCCAGCCAGAAGTCAGAGGTCAGACTATTCTTTTAGAAAGCCCTGGTCAAAGAAGCATTTAATGATCTGCGTCATAGTAAGAAATATATTTCTCTGCGCCTATGTCCAGAACCCCTCCCATTTCTGAATATTCTAGAGAAGGGGTTGAAACACATGATTCTTTTGTGTTGAGCTCTGACTCTGATGATCACGTGCCCATTGGTGTTTGCAATGACAATTACCCACGTTTGGCTTCTGTTTGGGGGACCTCAAAGGCAGGTATTATTTAACACTTGGCCCATGTCTGACCCTGGCCTCAGTCTCACCTGTGTCACCTGGCTTAGAGATGCCGGGTTGCTGATGACCTATACTCATTTGGCTCTGATGAACCCCCAGGAGGGCATACCAGGCCAAACAAATGATTTCCCTTCATCCATCCCTGAGAGACCAAATGTTATCATTACATGAAGAAAGGGAACCATTATAGGCCCTTTAATGAAATAAAGCCAGTTGCATAAGCATATAGAGACATATAGAATTACATTTTAGGTTCCCTCACTTTTCCTCAAACCCCATTGAAGAGCTCATTCTTTCAACAAACACTTATTCAGTACCAAGCACTGTGCAAGGTGCTAGAATAATAATGGAATAAAGAAATATTGACAATATCTATGTGAATTGGCAAAGGTTGTGTTTGGCCGCATGTCATAGAAACTTGATTACAGATGCTAAAGCAAATAATTGATTTTATTTTCCTTAGCAAAAACCTAGGCAGCATTTTACTATGTGCCATGCCCCGCCCTAAGCACCCTTTATAAATGTTTACTTCTTAATAGGAGTTTGCTTTTCTCACCTAACAAGTCCAGAGGGTAGAGAGGTTTGGTTGGATGTAGTTGCTCAAAGAGTCATGGGTCTAGATCCTTAGAGCACGAATCCTCTGTCTTTAATGTGTGACTTTCATCCTCATGTCACAAGATAGATACTCCGCTTCCTGACGTTAAGTCTGAGTTCTAGGCAAGGGCAGCTGTGTCTGTCTTTTCTCTCCCCAAATCCATGAATTTCCATGAATTTCTACTTCTATCTTATTGATCATACCAGGCATTTGGTCTTCTCTAGTAAAAGTCTGGGAAGAGAAGCGTTTTTAACTGGGACATTACCACTCTGAGGAGATCTGGGTTCTTTCAGTAACAAAGAAGGCAAGCATGAATATTTGCATATAACTCACTTTCAGCTTAAGGTGATTAAAAAAAAAAGAGAGACTACAGTGAAAATAGCTGATCTAGCCATGCCAAAAAAAGCCATAGTATTTCAAATTCTCCTTTGGGGTTGACCAACTCTGAATCATTTCCCCACGTTGATTTTAAGAAATAGAAGAATAGGGGCGCCTGGGTGACTCGGTTGGTTGAGCATCTGACTCTTGGTTTCGGCTGAGGTCATGATCTCAGGGCCCTGGTATGGAGCCCCATGAACGGCTCTGTGCTCAGCAGGGAGTCTGCTTGAGATTCTCTCCCTCTGCCCCTCCCCCTCCCCAGCTCTCTCTTTGTCTTTCTCAAATAAATAAATCTTAAGAGAAAGAAAGAAAGAAAGAAAGAAATAGAAGTATAAAATTGTATCCTTAGGGGCACCTGGGTGGCTCAGTGGGTTAAGCCTCTGCCTTCAGCTCAGGTCATGATCTCAGGGTCCTGGGATGGAGCCCCGCATCGGGCTCTCTGATCAGCAGGGAGCCTGCTTCCCCTCTCTCTCTGCCTGCCTCTCTTCCTAGTTGTGATCTCTCTCTGTGTCAAATACATAAATAAAATCTTAAAAAGAAATTGTACCCTTAATCTGCAATACTCTGACTTCAAACTTTAGAAGATGCAAGCCATGCAATGAAGGCACCCAGCGAAGAGCTTCTCCTCCGAGACCATAATCCATGTGGAGGCAAGTTCAGGTACCCAGGGGGCTGCTCTGAGCAAGGGGGGTGGAAGGTCTAATTGTGGTGTGTTGGGGGACTTCTGCAAAAGTATCCCTCGACTCCCACCCCTATGGAACTTACCCCTTAAGGTTGCCGCGTTGCATGACTAGGAGGAACAAGGCTCGCTCGGGTGGGACTGTGGTTACGACAGCAGAGTCAGAGTGAAAGGACCAGCTGAATATTCAAGAAAACACTGCCTAACTCATTTGGGGTGACTTCCTCAGGGTGGAGGACAAGTCAAGCACAATATTTATCCAAAAGACTTTTTTCTTGCAACTCTAGGAACTTACTAGCCCTTTTGCATGCTGTTGATGTATTTTCTATATCACGCAGCATCCCACCTTGCACAGAAGAACGGCTCACTGCGTGGCAGACGTAGTTCTAAGCCTCCAACAGGCATCACTCATGGCTACCCTACGAGGTGTGCTTTGTTAGGATCTCTATTTCATAGAGGAGGAAACTGAGGTGCAAGAGGTTAAGCAGCCTGCCCAAGCTCATAGGTGGCCGAGCCAGGATCCCCACGCAGGCAGCTAGTCCCATCGTGTGTGCACCTGACCTCTATACAGGATACATTGAAATAATCCATTATTTAAAAGGCATGTGGTGCTGAGTTTTTAAACAAGAGTAGGCAGGTCATTTAGGAAACTGTGATCCAGTCAGTCCATAAACTATGGAAAAACTACCATGTGTGTTTCCCAAATATACTACACAATCCCAGCTTCGTTTGGGGAGTCCTCACTCAGCAGCCATGGGAGGCCAGGGACAACGAAGCCGGCCCACCCACCGTGGGTGCTGGACAGAGAATGCGTTAACAAAGGAAAGCATGGGCAGCCAGGTGAGAGTTCACAGGGACAGGCACAGAACAATGGACACCAGTAATCATTTAGATTTAGAGCTGTGGTGGCCGGGTTCTAAATTTGTCAATGGCTATTATAGAAAAGATGTAGGCATTTGAGGATGAATAGGACAAAATGTGGTTAAATCACTTCAGCCTGAGTGTTTGGAGGGAGTGAGCACTGAAAAACAAAGTGTCTAGGTCCAAACGCTGGACAGAGGACGCAGAAAATATCTCCCTTAACTATGTTCATTTCGGGTGTTTGAACATGAAGACTGAGCCTAGTCTATGGCTTAAAAATAACCTGTTACAAAGTAACCATAAAAATCTCACAGTTTTCAGCCTGATTCAGTCTGCTACATAAACTACAACCAGCATTAATAGCTCCAGTCAGCATTTATGTCGTTCTTTCTATTAGCACAATGGTTTTTACAACCATTTATGAGTTTCTGGAAAGCCTAATAGAAAACACACATACATGTTTTACACGTTGGCCGTGGAAAAGATGCCGTTTGCGTCGGGCGAAGACCGGCCAGGCCAGGAGGGGTCGCCACCGCCCCGCGGCTGAGGTCTGGTCAGGCCTCCCTAACTGGGAACACAGTCTCTGCAGGTTCCCCCAGCTAGTCCCGCCCTCCCTGGCCCCTTTCTGCTGCTTGCTCTTTCCACTGCCTGGCTCCAGTCAGAGTCTGTCTTTCTCCATCTCTCTCTCTTCCTGTCGATAAGTTATCACTGGGGGAGCTCACAGGGTACAGGGTGTGTGTACAAAAGGAAGCCTAAATTTGAAGACATACATGATCATCTTTCTTCTTGAATTCACTGTGGCTTTCAGATTTAGAAAATTATTGGAATCTGGAAGTGTCTATGAGATGCATACCTCTCTTCATACTTTTAGAAAAAACGTCTTACGAAAGGCATGCCAAGTTTGTCCTAAATTCTTTACCATGCTGGTATGTTAAACACAGCCAAATGGTTGCCAAAGATGTGCCTTAAAAAAAAAAATATATATATATATATATATATAATATATATGTGTGTGTATGTACATATATACACACACATACATATATATTTTTCAATGCATGTGCTTTTACATACACATACATATATGTACAAATACATACACTTATATGTATATATAACATATGCCTATATATAACATATATGTACATGTTCACACACACACACACATAGTTTCTTTGTTGTTGGGAGTCATACCTTTCAACATGAGGAACTATCAGGTTGATCTGTGTTGATTCTGCACAACGATCCCCTATTGGGGAAGAAGCTCTATAGAGGATCTGTTTCTTCTTCAAGGAAAAATCCCTGACTACCTTAGAAATATCTCAATGAAGTATAGACCCATTCGCGTGGTAAATCTCTCCACCAAAGTGGGGTAAGGGGCTTCCCACAGTGTCCTATATTCCAGTCCACCATAGTTTTAAGACCTGAATCCTACCTTCTTACTGGAAAGAACCATGGGAGTTTGTCATTGAATTCGCCCCCCCAGTCAAAGCTGAGATCTTTTCTAGAACAAACAAATAATACCTATGGCAGCAAGAGCTACACCATCCTGCCAAGCTCAGCTGACGCCGCAAGAGGGAACAGTAGGGAACCTGTTGAAGTTGCCATCGCATTTTGCCTTCTCCTAAACCACTGTTTGTCTTCCCACCTTTCCTGTTTTCACCAGTGCCTAGAAACGGAGGTCTGGGAATGGCTTCCCACACAGGAGCCCCTGGGTTTTTCACAGCTAGAGTCCCTCTGACAACATCCTCCTCTCTGGCTGTGAGGCCAAGACTAGTGTTCTTGGTCTCATGCCAAAGGTGGACATGAATTCTCCAAACTATCAGACCAAGAAAGTTTGACACACTCCCATAGCTTGGAGAGAGCAATGCCAAATCCAAAAGAGATGATTCCAGGCGATCTGGGATCGCAGGCATGTTGGAAATGCAAGAGTGCACTCTCTGTTGCGAGCTGTCCAGGATTCTCCTTGCACCTGGGAAGCTCCTGGATGCTCGGAGAAGCTTCACCTTAGACACCCGCCTTCATTCTTTCCTTCCCTCACGTCCTCTTGTAAACTGAAGTTCGACAGCCATAATCGTCAGAGCTAATTTTCTGTTAAGTCCCTCTATGTACCAGAGTCCGCAGAAGATGTTTGACAGCAACCCATGAACCACCGTAACGAGCGCAGGACTCGGCCTCAGATCTCTTGAAAAGCAGAGTGGATGCGCCACTCTGTGACTGTGTCTCTGATCACAAGACCTGTCAGGGAAGCCTAATGCAGGGCTATGTGACACTCCAACCCAGGATCTCTGTCCCCTTCCCTGTTGATACCTGTGAAGGGTTAACGCAGAGGGCCAAGGCACAGGAAGATAGGGTGCACCACACCTGAAACAAAGCTTCGTTCCCATCTTCTACAAACCTGCCGCCATTTCTGCCTCTGTGGTTGAAGGACTGGGCATAGATAATGCTTCGAGTCACAAAAGGACCATGCAGATCAGCTACCCCTTACCTACTGTGTGTTCCAGAAGGGTTCCTGTGGGTCTGAGGGTATGAAGCCCAGTTCCCCACCTGCTAATAATTTTGCCTTTATGTGGTCAACCATTTGTCCTTATGTAACTCAACTATACTTGGGCTATATTTTCTGTCTTTAAGGACTTTTGCAACAGAGAACAGCCACATGACTCCAATTCCTTAAACTTGAGAGATGAATGTAGAGCTTTATGGAAGGTCTCTTATGGGGGAGGGATTTACATTGCCCAGCACAAAGCCAAATGTCCCCTCCCCCATCCCACCGTAGAACATCTTTGTCTCTCCTTAAAATTGTCCTTGTTAGGACAGCATTTATGTTTCTGTCCACCTGACCGACACCTCCTCCTCTCCCACCCCTGTAATTCTGAGCCTCACTGCTGCTCCAGCCTCTTCCTCTTTCTTGGATCTTTGGCCCTTGGGCATCTGTGTAAAGCAATATGTCCTCTCTGTTTCTGAAGAAAGGCTTCTTCCTCCAGAAAGGTGAGAGAGAGATGATATTATATTCTTCTTCTTTGATTGTTTTTGTTCCATCACATTATCATTCATGTTTAAAACTATCAGATGTCAACAAGGTGTGGCCATCTTTGTATTTTCTCTCCAAGAGTATGTGATGACCAGAGAAATCTCCATTGTGGCCTCCCTCAAACCACAGTTATGCTTTTTTTTTTTTTTTTTTTTTTTGGTTACATTGACATGATCTCAAAGGAGATGAAAAGGAAAAGCTTCCTCCAGTCCTCCAGGTATTTGTCAATATTTAGATATTTCTTTCTTCATAGAAAACACTCACGTGAATTTCTCTCTTTTCATGAGACATTCTACTGCCACACAGACAGTGTGACAGCATTGGCCTTGAGTAGAGGCAGAGTTAGTATTTGTTGCTGTGAAATGATGTGAAGGGTCCCGGTAGGCTCTCTACTCAGAGCTAAAGCCTTCCAGACCCAAGGATGGTCACTGAGAGTGCCAAGAATTCCAGCTAAAATCAAACCATTAGTAGAAGAATATAAATATTTTATCGAATTAGCTGGAAGGTAAGGGATGAGGCGTGGTGTCCTAATAGCCACACTCTTGTTAGGTAAATAAGCGCCTGTGAGAAAGGTCTATGGCACGGAAGGAAGACGGAAGGCTGAGCGGACTCCCCAAGAGCCATGGGTCAGTTCTTAGCACCGAGAGATGGCTTTGCAGAGTAAAAGAAATTTAAGTTTTGGAATCCAACAGTCCTGTTTTTTATTTTTATTTATTTTTAAAAAATATTTTATTTATTTATTTGACAGACAATGACAGCGAGAGAGGGAATATAAGCAGGGGGAGTGGGAAAATCGTCCTGGTTTTCTTCCTTATTTGGATAATAGGGCTAATATTTTGAAAGTACTTTTGCTTTGTCTTTCTTGAGTACATGATTCTGATCTGTCCTAAGCATCCATCAGCCCCATGACAGGTAAGAATTCTGTAGAAGGAATTCTAACAAAGGAAAAAAGAGCATTCACTATTTAGCTGCTGATTCAATGTAGCATTTTCAACAAGATAGTAGCCTTACAGGCCAAGCTATTGTCTTAAAATGCTCTAAATTCCTTTATCTTTCAGTTTTAGCACATCAAGAACCATGCCTAGAGGACTCAGCTCATAGAGAAGAAATAGCCCTTAGGTCTGTGCTGTGGGCCAGGGAGGCTAGCTGGTCTGTGGTTGATGGACTATTTGACCTAGGAAAATAAAAAGGAAAGTGTACCTCTCCTGGCCCAGGGGACTTGGGGATGAAGGAGAAGAGACAGGTAGAAGGGTCAGGGAAACAGAGATGCATCTGGGAAGCCCCATGTAGCCCTTTGCTTGGGTATCTTTCCAGGGCTTTGGAGGGAGCCAAACAGCCTACCTCTGACCACCACCCTAGGGTCAACACCCTTATACTTACTCTGGAAGGAAGTGGAAGTTTTCCTGAGCAGAGGTAACTGAGAAGAGACATAGGACCCGTGGACGCTTCCCAAAGCCTTCCACCCACTAGATCTCAGTACCTTTATCTCCCCAAGGCCATGAGGTCACAGCAATCCCCCCCTTCCCATCTACTCAGTGAGAAGGCAGAGGAGATGAAGACTTTATGAGAAACTGAGCATTTTTATGCAAAAGAGACCAAGAATTCTCTAGAGGACTATTTATGACATCAGACTAAGTTGTAATCCAGAACTGACTAAAATAAAGTTGTCTTTCTCCCATCACCCAGGGGTTGGGGCTCATAAGGAAGACAACAGCAGTTAAAAACAGAACCAGTGTACATCTGAGGAACTGTTGGCTTGCCCATGTGTCTGTGCCCTGAAAAAGTCCAAGACTCAATATCTCTATCTGTTAAATGGGTATAAATAATAATTCCCATCTCAGTAACTTCACTGTGTACTTAAATGATAGGTTGTGTAAACATCCCCAGTCTACTTGAGAAATTCAGTTAGTATATTTCTTGCTGGTGCTGGATCTGAGCCATGTGAGAGACACAGTGGGACGGAAGGTCCTTGGCCTGGGGCCAGCTCCCCATAGCCATGATTGTCTTCTCCATGGGAGAATTGAAGAGATGCCCGTCCAGGCTGCCGCTGGTGGTTGGAGGCGGCCCCCTGGTTCTTACCTCTCTCTCTGCAAGTTCACGTGCCAGAGAGAAAACACACACGAGGAGCTGAGGTGCAGGACCCCGGGCCCACAGAGCTGCTCCTGTCCTTCCAAAGAGCGCCTTTGACATCTGTTCCACTCTGTGTGAATTCTGAGCCCCAGAGAGTCTGCGTGGCTGCTTGCTGAGCCCCCTGCTGCACAAAGAATGCCAGCAAAGCAGGGCTGAGCCGTGCTTGCAAGAGCTTGTTGGAGGCTGAGCCAGAGTCTTGGCTCCCTGGTCCTCATTCAGCCTCCATGCCCTGGTAAGAGTATATTATTTTCTTAGCTCAAATTGCCGTTTCCAAGTCATTATTTCTCTACGACGAGAAAACAATATTGGTTCTTATGTAATATCAGCCTCAGTGAATCTGGAAGTGATCACGGAATGGGTGGATTTTTTTTCCTCCTTAAAAAGGAGAAAAATAAATTTGAGATTGTTTGCATATGGCTGAGAATATTTATGAACTATTCCCCTTGTTTCCTCATCACATATTTTACCCGGCGCATTTGCGTGTGGTACAGAATAAATCTTCACGGGAAGGGCGGGTGGAGAGAGGGGCAGGCAGCAGTTAAAGGGCAGAGGGAGCCGTCAAGGGCCTGGGGCGTTGCTGCTCCTGGCTCTTAGGGTCCCCTGGCCTCAGGCTTGCTGGGGTCTGAGGGTCACCCCATCCTGCTGCTCAGAGGAAATCTTCGGGAGGGAGGGTTTCAAATGTGAACACTGAGGGGATTAACAACTCCTCGTCCCTCTGGTTTCTTTCACAACCTCCTCACTCTTACCAGAGCAGAAAGTTCAACACTAGTGATTTCGTGACCTGGGTGCTGTCGGCCAAAAGAGATAATTAAATTCTATGGATGCCGGATCGAGCCAGGGTCAGAGGAAGAAGTTGGCAGGTAGGAAGGAAAAGAACTGGCAGAGGACGTGTTGGTGCTGGCATCTGTTAGTCGAGAAGAATGGCCGTGTGTTAGCACAGACGTGTTGTGTCTGTCCTCCCCCCCCCCCCCCCAGCCACAGCCATGTCTCTCACACAGCGCGTCACCAGGAATGATCCAGACAGAGCATAAGGGACAGGGGTGTGGCTGGACGTTACATCAGGATGGGAGGCAAGGCTCTGGGCTGTTGATTATCCTCTCTGGAGACTGGGCCTCAGAACTGGAGCATCTGAGAACCATTCAGTGCTGCCCCTTGGGTTTTTGAGGAATATAACTGATGGAGAGTATGGGGTCAGGGACAGAGAGCAGACAGCTGTCACATTTGGTCCTGCAGTAGCAAAAACAATCATAAAGACGTCTTAATATGGGGCAGGCGTGGTAGGAGGTGCTTTTCCCTGCATAATCTGAATCAGGCCTCACCATGGCCTCAGGAAGATTAGGATCTTCATCTCACAGTTGAGATGAGAAAACTGAAACCCAGTGACATTGAGGAGCTTGCCCAAGGTCACACTTCGTTGTAAGTTCCAGGATCAGGGACGTTCCCAAGATTTGTGGGGTCTGAAGCCAACAGAATAAATATAAATAGGGAATTTAAAAAAATCTAGTTCAAGGCTTTGGAAGGGGCCCATGGGATGAAGGGAAACAAAGCTCAAACTTGAGCAGTGTCACAACAAATCCATCCTGGGCAGGGTTGAAATTTAAGCACACACTTTGCTCCAGGCCGTGCAGCCCCTCCCCTGCTGCCTCTCCTCCTCTTCTCTCTACCGTGATTACCACCAACTACTTGCTTCACATTCCTGATCAAAAATGCACAGACTCCAGCAATGACCGTGATACACAGAGGACATCCTCAGCACACACCCCCTTGGTATGTCACATGGTTGTCATAGCTACAGTGTACAGTGACAGCCATGCCCGCTGCCACACTTTCTCCTCGCACTTCAAGAGCTCAAGGAGACATAGTTGAGATGCATCCAGAACTGTCCTCCCAAGGAACTCCACTTGCTCTTGTAGGCCTCTTACCAAATGTCACGATCGTTCCCACACTGGGGGACTTGGGCACAGACTCACGCAATGGCCCGCTCCGGTCTCCAGTGGGCATTTTGTAATTACAAGCCGCAATGTTTCATTTCCCTTCATCATCCCTCTCTGTCCCTTGGATTGATATCAGTTGGTCTGATTTCAACAGGCACTCTATTTGATTTTTCCTTTCTCCATTATAATCAAGATTTTGTCATAAGCGCCATAACTGGAAGGGGTGGAGGGATTTAAGGAAGCAAAGAAACCCAATATAGATCACAAGCGCTTTTCGGTGGGGGTGGGAGTGGGGAGCATAATAACCATTGTCCTGCACCCACCCTCTACTATTGTCCTTGGGGCTTGCAATCCCGTCCTAGTCTAGACAATTACTAAGGAGAATACAAGCATTTTTCCCAGCCCTTGTTTCCTCTATTCTCCCAAACGGGAAACTCAAAGCAGATGATGAAGTACAAGTTCAAATGCCACACCAGGGAGAAGGAAGTATTGAGAAACTACGTCCAACCTCCAGCCTGTTTTCAAACATTCCAGTAAGTGTTCAATTGATTTATCTTGGGCTGGTGTTGTTTCATTGTCTCAAACAAAGGCCTTCTATGAAAAGACACACTTGGGTTATGGGAGGAGTGGCTAACAGAAGGCACATTTGGGAAAAAGTAAATAAGAGTCCCATCCTCTGGGCTCTTCCCGCAGGGGCAGCATCCCTCTTTCATCTGCCAGAATTAACATCAGGACTGATTCCTATTACCTCCACATCATACTCTACTCCAGAGTCTGGGGAAAAGAGAAAAAAAAAAAAACAGCCTTGGGGATGGGGTGATGATACAGGTGCAGTGGCTGGGGACCCGACCTGCCATCTCCTCTACCCGTGTCCTTGGAGCTCGGGTGGTCAGGGTTCTGTGTCTGGAATTGACTATGAGATTTTTGACGGATTGGTTCCAAGTGATGGATTGGTTCTACTCTTGCATCTAAATGAATTATTGGATAGGAAATTATTGGGGCAAGACTGTAAAAGTCTTCTGCCACATTGTCATCCTTTGGATGTGCATTCTCTGAACTGTGTCCATGACTGGTTTCCATGCATCTCTGTTGGTACATTTTTGGTGGAGCTCTCTGCCTGGTGGGCCAGCCCTTCCATTTTGGACATCTCCAATGTTTAGAACAACCTTCTCCAGATTACACGAAGTATTACCCTTCTGGTATCCATTGGTCCTGTAAGGGCAACACCAAGCAGGGTGGCTCACTTTGCTCTGTCGTGTCTTCCTGGAAGCCTTGTCCCCTCCCCTTCTTATGCTGGTCTGTTGGTGCTTCCATAGTCAATGCTCCCACAAAGTCTGGCACGTATCTTTGTCCTAGAATTTATAAGCAATTATTTACTAAGTGAGTAGCCCTTTCTTTCTACATTATTATGGAGCTTAATTGTGGAATATTGGCAAAATATCGAGAAGCAAAATAGAAAATGAAAATTGACTCTTATTGTATCTATTGGAGATAAGCACTCCAAAAATTTTGATATATATCCTAATGGTTGCATTTCTATATTTATGGGCTTTTTTTAAAGGATTAGTTAGTGTTTACTGTTTGGTTAAGGTTTGCTTTTTCAGACCACTTGACACTCTTCTGCTGCAGTGTATTAGTGACTTGCAGGTGTTCTGCAGTGTATGGGAGCTGGCTGTGTGATGGGGGGCACAAAATTCAGGATAGGCTCCTTTACTCTGAAGACCACTAATTGTTTTCAGCGGCAGGAAGGTTGACTGAGGATTCTTCTTCTGCTATTTCATGCCAGCCCTTGAGAGAGGCCTGACCAAGGCACTGAAGAAACTGGACGACTACCTGAACAACCCTCTCCCAGAGGAGATCGACGCCAACACTTGCGGAGATGAAGACAAGAGGTCCCGACGCAAATTCCTAGATGGAGACGAGCTGACCCTGGCCGACTGCAATCTGTTGCCCAAACTCCATGTGGTCAAGGTAAGACGGCTCTACCTGCAGGTTGCTTGCCATATCGAACTCCATTATAGGTCCACATCACCTGCATGGATGAGTCAAGGACAGTCCCACCTGCTGGTCCAGAGCCTGGGCCACAGGAATAGGAATCAAGTCACAGGAATAGGAATCCAAAGTCAGCCTCCACTGCTTGCTGGCTGTATAGACTCTCCCGGCTTCCATAAAATAGGCATGTATTACTTACTTCTTAGTCTTAGTTTTACTTCTTGGCTGGGAGAAGAAATATGGCATGACAGTGCCTAGCATATTATAAAGGCTCAATACATAGTAGTTGCTATTGTCATAGCCTGTGTGGTTACACATACATTTATATGTGTATGCATATGTTTATAGATAGATAGATAGAGCACCTCTTCCTTGCCTCTGCCTCAAAGCTTTCCACTGGCCAAATCCCCACATCTCTGTGAAGTTGCTTCATATGCAAGCCTTCTCATTCCCTCTAGTAACTCCCTAGGGCAGGCGTGTATCCTCTTCCTCATCTATCAGTTGAAGAGCTGGAGGCTGCAAGAAAGTGATGTCATTTTCTTGCCATGGTTGTCCTCCCTGATCAATGTTGACATGCAATGTAATCCTGTCCTACAAGAATTCTAGGATCTGAGAGTTGGAAAGAAGGGAATTCCAAGGTCTACCTAAACTGTCCCCCACCCCCACTGGACCACTTTCTGCATGTCTGTGACAGATTTCCATGTAGCTGTCACCGCACACTTCTGATGATGAAGACCTCCTTGCCGAACAAGTCAGCCCTATCATTTTGGATGACTCTGATCGTTAAAACATCTTTCCTTTTTTTTTTTTTTAAAGGGGGTGGCAAGGGAGAGGGGAGGGGAGAGAGAGAATCTCAAGCAGGCTCCATGCCCAGTGCGCAGCCTGATGTAGGTCTCCATCTTACAAACTGGAGGTCATGATATGAGCCGAAATCAAGAGTCAGATGCTTAACCGACTGAGCCACCCAGATGCCTCTAAAAACACCCTTTCTTACGTTGAGCCAAACAGATTCCCTGCTTCCCTTTGTTCTCTGGAGCAGCACAGAACAGGGCTGCTCTGTTTCACCCCATTCAGAGACAACAGTTGTGCCCTGATGCTCATTCTCTAAACTAATGCTTCTTCTTACATCCTTTCCTGGCCCTCACCAGCCTAGACAAACACGCAGTAGGACCATATCACTAGACTCTTCTAGTGTATACTTTTATACACACTTATATGTCTCAGTCAAACATATGACTGATTATATCATATGTCTCAGTCAGACAACAAGCTCTGTGGAGACAGTGGCTTCTCCAAGCACGATGGTGGGCACAAGGTAGCCCTTTCATAAATATTCATTGATTGACCATTCAATCACCTTGCTTGTGTCTTTATCATACCATTTTCCTTCTGCCCTTCACTAAGAAGAATCAGATTCAATCATTCATCAGCTGGATATCTGCCTATCGTTTTCCAACTGAAGTCCTGAGCTAGAAATGTGGGTTTCCCTCTAATCAGAGCACAACCAGCTTGAATTGAAATCTGAGCTGTGCAAGCCCCAGTGTTCCCACAGGACTTGGTAGGAGCTGGGTGGGAATCACTCGGGCCATTACTGATGGGCTGGGAAAATGCAATCTGTTAATATGAAGACACTTTGGGTCCGGGGCCAAGTCAATGGTTACTTGCAAGTCCAGCCAAGCTCCATGTTTCTGAAGTTCTTAATGACTGCATGCCCCACCACACCCCCGGAAACATCTTTTATTCTCCTTTCCTGAGGAACAAGTGGCACCATCAGGGATGGTATGATTCTCGTTCAGTCACAGTGTGATGTGTTGGAAAGACCCCCATTCAGAAAGTCACGAGACCCACGTGCTGGCTGGGTATCTGCCACCCACCGACAGCATGAGCTGGGGCAAGCCACTGACTCTTTCTGGAATTCATTTTTCTCATGCCTAAATGAAGAGACATGAAGTATAGTCCTTCTAGCTTCTTTCTTCTCTCTTCCTTTCCTCCTTCTTTCTTCTGTCTTACTCAAACTTATACTGACTACCCACTCAAGAATTTCCTGTTGAAGGTAAACAAATGGACCCCCCAAGGCCCTGTGCTTCATCCCCTGGCTCCTCCAGTTCCCCCCAGCCCTAAACAACCACCCTCCGCCCGTGTCCTTGGATGGAGTTCAGTGAGTTCTTCACTTGGAGGAGCTGGGGATCAGAGGGAGGATGGCCTTTGAGGGGACAAAGGCCAGGCCTCGCCTTCTGTCTCCTTGGATTTCTGCTGATCCAACTTATCAGATCCCAGAGACCTGGCAAATCCCCGTCCTGCAGAAAGAGTGAAAGGAGAGCCAAGTCAGGCCTCCAGTTTGGCTCCTGAGGCCAAAACCTAATCTGGGCTGTGGGAGCTAACTGTTTTCATATGAAAGAGCAAATTCAGACCACGAACATGGATGTTCCTGTGAACGTCAGAGCTCCTGTGCTCATTCTTGCCTGCGCTCTCTCGCGCTCCCTGCCTCTCTTGCCTGGCTCTCATTCGGGTTCATCTTCATTCTCCCTGAGAGCCTGGTTTGAACTCTCACTGTCTGGCTCCCTTCTAGTCCTCATCCCCTCAAGGCAAGCCAACGTGTGAGGAAAGAACCGGAGACGTGGCCAAAGCTCAGGGCGTGCAGATCCGGGCAGGGAGGGGAACGGTGGGCCTTCCGGAGCGGCCCCTGGGACCTGTGCCTAGCAGTGACCCGCTTCAGCCCCTGAAGCAAACAGCAAAGGAGACATAAGCACAAGTATATACCCATACATCGCCCTTCTGCTGTTTTAAATCTCATAGTGCATCCTTTAAAAAGGAAAACAAATCCCAGCATGGAGAGACTTGAGGCCACTCCATCTGTCCGTTTGTGACCCGCCCCTCCTGCATGGCCTTGCCCCTTAGCCACGACAGCTTCTTCTCAAAGGCTCTTGGGCAAACCCAAGGGACCCTCACCCTGCAGTGAACAGTGGGAGGGGTCAAGGAGGACTGGCAACGGGTGTTGTCCCCAGCATTTGCTCTGCCAGAGACTCAGATGCCATCCCCTTTGCCTCTTAGTCACACCTAAGCTGGACAACATTGTGAGGATGGCTTTTTGGTGACCACTCCGAACCTGTTCTCTTAACAGAGAGAATTTAATAGAAAGAAGCAGTAAGTACTGAAGAACTAGGAAGGCAAAATACACCACAAGGTTCTACTTGAGTGAGGCAGCTGCCACCGTCGGGCAGGGGAGGCAAACAGAAGAGGTCGGAATGATCTAAATGTGGAGACCTCGATGAGGGGCCCCTGCTGAGTCAACCTTGGACCTCTGAGGTGGGGCATGCTGAGCTGCTGCTGGGGGCTGATTTGAGGGGATGACCCCCATCCCCTGCAGTGGGGTCAGCTCGTGTGCTGGCCTCTCTCAGCCAGGGTGAGGACACTGGTTCCACTAGTGGTGGCAGAATGAGAAAACTGGACTCAGCTGCTGATACTGGGGCAAAGGAGAGTCTGACGGGAAGAGGATGGCCAGGACAGAAAGGGGCGGCCCTTCTCCCTCCTCCGGCTTTGCAGACTCTCTCTCTCTAGCGCCCCCTCTTGGCAGTGCCTAATGGGAAGTCCCTGGCAGAACAGCTGTGATTTGCAGATTCCCCACCCATGTGTCCCAAAGAAACAGACACGAGGGTGGCTTGGAGCTGAGCGACAATAGCTGGATAAGTAGCGCACACGAGGGATTCTGAGTACAGCCCTCTCTTTCTCATTGGTGCAGGGCTAGGTGGTCACATGGAGAGAGGGGAAGGACTGTTATGGGAACATCAGGCCCCGCAGAAGGTATAGAGGCAATGATACTGTAATAGCGTCCTTTGGTGACAGATGGGAGCCACACGGCTGATGAGCACAGCAGAGCATATAGACCTGTCCAATCACTATGTGTGCACCTGAAACTAACGTAACATTGGGTGTCAACTATCCCCAAATAAAACGAGAAAAGCAAGGACTGAATACATATTAGTGATTACTCAAAAGATACCGGTTGAATTAATTCATTTCCCGTGTCATCTTGTGGAACCCACTTAGGCACTTGGCAGCTTCAGTCTGCTCGTTGTTAAGGATCTTCAAGCTCTAAAATTAGGTGAGTCTCTTACATTTGACTCTAGATGCACTTTGATTTAGGACACCTGAAGATAGTAAAGATGCAATACAGCCGTTTATTGAATCCTTACTTATCTAACTTCTCTTTGTCTTACTTTCCTCATCTCTATAATGGGAATATAATACACTTCCTTATGGAGTTATTTAGAAGTTTAAGAGGATTGCACAGTGCTCAGAACAGCCTGGAGCAGAGCACATAGTAAATCAACGCTTGTTAGTGTCACTACTCTTATAAACAGTGTTATTGAGGGGCGCCTGGGTGGCTCAGTCCGTTAAACATCTGCCTTCAGCTCATGTCATGATCCCAGGGTCCTGGGTTGGAGCCCTGTATTGTCATTGGGGTTCCCTACTCAGCGGGGAGCCTGCTCTTCCCCTCCTCAGCTCCCCCCATCCCCTGGCTGTTCTCTCTCTCTTGCTCACTCTCTTTCTCTCTCACTCAAATAAATAAAATCGTAAAAAAAATTTACAAAAGCCTTGGTGTTGAGCAGGCAGTATAGAAATGAAGAAGCTGAGTTTCTGCCCTTATACTGCTCACAAGCTACGGAAGAGAGAGAGAGAGAGAGGATACTAAAACAGTAATTGCAATGCAGAATAGAATAGAGCTTACTATTGTGACAGAATTTCCAAACTGATGCAGGAGAATGGAGGGGGAAAATGCATGCTCCTTGGGAATGTGGTCAAACCGATGAGGCTGAGCTTTTCACACAATAGGGTCATCATTGCGTTCACTCAGCACAGCTTTCCAGGGAACCCTGACCACCATTGGCACCAAAATGAAGATGAAATCCCAGCACAGCTGAACTCCAGGGTTCTCTGAGTGGGAGGATCCCAGGGCCAGCAGTCTGAAGACCTCTCTAAAAAGAGAACAAGGAAAGGAGTCAGAAGTCAGGGACACCTGGGTGGCTCAGTTGGTTAAGCCGCTGCCTTTGGCTCGGGGCATGATTCCAGGGTTCTGGGATCGAGCCCCACATTGGGCTCCTCGCTCAGCGGGGAGCCTGCTTCTCTCTCTGCCTCTGCCTGACACTCTTCCTTCTTGTGCTCCCTTTCTCTTTCTGATAAATAAATAAATCTTAAAAAAAAAAAAAAAAGAGTCAGAAGTCAGTGCCTTAGGAGAGAGATTACTCTTCGCTATTCCCACCCCTGCCCCTAGAGGCCTAGAAGCAAGAGGAGCTGATGTGCAGACCCCAATGTACAGTTACAATAAAGGAGCCCCCGTTAAAAAGTACTCAGAATTTCCAGCCAGTGACAGCAGAGCCTGGAACCAGAAACAAGCCCTTCTGAGTTTGAGGCCCCATGTAAATACAAAGGTCACCCTTTCTGCATGCAAATGGGCAAAAGATGGGTGTCAGTGAATTATAATAGGAGATAATGTTTCTTGAGCCCTCAGGATGAGCCAGCCATCCCTCTAAGCATTTTGTGTGTATTAATTTTATGTGTATTGATCTGTTCTTCCAAGGTAGGACTTATTATGACCTTCATTTTAGAGAGAAAGAAATTGGGGCCCAGGGAGGCCAAGTAGCTAGTTCAAGGTCACGCAGCTGTTAAGTGGTGGAGTAAAATGGCAGATTGAGTCAGTGGGGATCCAGAGCCCATGTTCTCAACTGCTATGCTACTGTTTCAGCACAAACAGCACCTCCCCAGAACGCCCAGCCACAGCCCCCATCTGTGCAAACTACGAAGAGAAGAGAAGTCACGATTTGTTCACTCCCTCAAGCATACATGGAACCTGCATGTACATTCCAACATCTAACTTCCTTTTTATGCTTTTTTGTTCTCCCCTATGAATAAGGGTGCCTAGGTAAAAAAAAAAAAAAAAAAAAAAGTGGATGAGGAGATAAAATTTATAATTCTATCAGTCAGCCATAACCACTAGTAACATATTGGTATAGATACTTCTAGTCTCTGCATATATTTCTCCAAATGCATTATACTGCACTTTAAAAAAAATTATTTATTACTTTTTTGCACTGCACTTGAAACTTGGCAATCTTTTTTTTAAAATGATTTTACTTATTTATTTGAGATAGAATTTGATAGAGTTATTTGAGCAGAGGGCGGAGGATGACTCCCGACTGAGCAGGGACCCCAATGCGCCACTGGATCCCAGGACCCTGGGACCATGACCTGAGCTGAAGGCAGATGCTTAACCCACTGAGTCACCCAGGCGGGCCACTTAATGATCTAAAAGAGTCTTCCAGATGGCTGAAACTTCCTCTGCAGCATCATTTCTAAAGGCTCTCCAGCACGGCATTGAATTTACCTATGATAATGCATTTATTCATGTACCCATTGCTGGACATTTCTTTTCTCTGTCATTTTTTCCACTCTTGCACTTTTTACTCTTGATCCCATGATCACAGATAGGTAGCTAAATCTTTCCGATGACTTCCCAAGGAAAGTCCCTCAAACAAGAATGAGTAGTTTAAAGGGAAAATTATATTTACTTATGAAATAAATAAGATTAGAGAAGATGGAAAGAAGGCAGTTCCGCCTGCCACCTTGCACGACACATTTTGCTGCGGGGCGGCGAGGTGTGATGCACGCGAGGTCTCCGCCCTGCCCCCCCCCCCCCCCCCCCCGTCCCCACTGCATGCACACCCGGTCCCACCACTAACTCCTTCTCCCCCGGGTTTGTCTCGTGCCTTCACGCCATCTCAGTCCTGCCGTCTGTGTTGTAGATCGTGGCCAAGAAGTACCGGAACTACGACTTCCCGGCCGAGATGACGGGCCTGTGGCGGTACCTGAAGAACGCCTACGCGCGGGATGAGTTCACCAACACCTGCGCCGCGGACCAGGAGATCGAGTCCGCCTACGCCGACGTCGCCAAGCGCCTCAGCCGGTCCTGAGCTCGGCCGCCTCGCCCCGCCACTGGCAGCACAAGGACTCCGCTTCTCCCAAACCAACTCCGGCCTCACTGACTCCCCTTCCGCATCGCCTCGGGAAACATCGTTTGGTCGCCGGCCACCTCTCGCTGGCCCCGTGGACTCCAGCCTGCTGTCTCTTAGGAAGGTCCCAGCCGACCCCATCTGATCCCGCTGGCATCTGCAGGTGGCAGTGATAGACACCCTCAAGCTCTCAGCCTTTGGGCCTGGTCCGGCTTTCAGTGTGTTTGGGGTCAGCCCTGGAGAACCTGCCTAGCGGACTGTCCCCGGCCCCTCTGCCAATACCAGATTCGCTGCTCGTCTGCGGTAGCAACATTCAACCCCGTGTCCCCTTCCCCCTCCTCGTTGGTAACTCCTTGGCCAAGGACAGATGCCATCAAAGATCTTACTAGAAAGAGAGCCACCCCCTTTGGGGGAGATAGAGAGAGTGAATGGAGGACAGGCAGGCTGTGGATTGGGCGGCTGGCACACAGACCTTCAGTCCCTCTCCGCTTTCTGACGCTCCAGTCACACAGGGCACTGCGGACCAGACTGGAACACCATTTCAGACCGTCTCTGTAGCCTGCAGGGCTGAGAAGGTTGTGATGCTCTCACGTATCTGGAGGACACCCACCTCTGTGCTATGCTGTCCAGGCCTTTTGAGAAAGCGAAGTTGGCATGCAGTCGCAAACCGGGGTGACTGGGAAGGGGGGGGGACAGTGTCAATGCCAAAAGGCCCACGGGGTCTACTAGCCGTGGGTTTGCTTGCTTAGAGGTAGTTTTGTTGGAGGTGACATGCCCGGGTTTGACAGATCCATGAGTGAATTTCGTTCTGTGAGAAAGCAGATGGGAGGTGGAGGGCAGGCGGCGGGGGGTGGGTGAAGATAGAGAAGTTCTTTATGAGGCTCAAGGTTCCCTGGGAATCTTTCACACAGGTCTTCTCTCTCATGATCTCAAAAAGTCTTGAACTGCTGATGTTATGTCACTACCAACCAAGAATTGGCCAAAACTGACTTTCCAGTCTCTTCAAGTGGTTCCTGAATGTGGTTCTGCCAGCCCGGTGGGGCTCCTGCTGAGCTGGCTACAGCCTCTCACGGGTAAGAGATGGCACAATCATGGAACACCTTAGGAAGAAAGTCCATGGGCCTTTCTGACTGGGAAACCATGTGGCTTGAACTTGAAAAGTAGATGCCTCTGCCATCTGACTCACCTGCTAGATGAAAAAGGAAAGTTTTTTAGCTAATATTTCTCTCCTCAGTTGCTCTCCTTCAGTTTTACCTCCTTCAAAGCTCATCTGGCTTGAGCCTGGGGAACCTGTGCAGAGGGAACTAAGAAAAACGAGTTGATCATCAGCCCACTGTGCTAGTGGTGGCCTGTGAGAACAGCTAGCCGTCATAGACTGTCACCTTCAGCAGCTCTCCCATCTGGGCTGCCCGCGGGTAGAGTGAGGTTCCCGAGTGCCAAAAAGCCCCGGGACATGGCTTGTTGCTCACGAAGGTCAGGCAACAACGGTCCCTTCCATAGAAACATTGGCACATCCTTGGTCCAGCCACCCCCAGACAGAACTTTGTCTCCAGGGATCTCTGAAGAGATCATGTGGCCGTGATCTTAGCAAAGGGGAGGAAGCAGGAGCCCCTTGAGCCCACTGAGGAAGAGGAAATTTCTCAGTAGGATGTTTTATTAGCCTGAGAGCTTTGCAAGGGCAAGAGGCATTGATTCATTCCTTCCCCTAAAGAAACCTTCTCAGGAATTCCCTGGGAACGGAGTCCCTAGACATGTTTAAAAAGGAACATGGTGAGGAAACAGTTCTTTTTACTGTAGGGAAAAGCCCCAGACTGGCCTCTTGGGAGATGAAATCTGGAATGATCCCAGAGGACTTTTAATTAGTGTAAATCCTGTTGTCCTCAGAAACCCTGACCTGACTTTAGCAACACAGTCACAATGACCTAAGAGGCAATTTACTTTCCAGAGACCCGTAGTGGTGCTGTTCTAGAAGCACGGCAGTGTAGCAAAGGCAGCGGGACAGAGAAAACAGGCTCCCAGGTGGCACAGCTCCGGGCTAGGGGTTGTCTGATACTAATGACTGATTTGAGAGTCAGAATTCAGCCATTGGCGGGTCTTAAAACACAGTCTTTAAAAACAAAGAAGCCAAACTGAAACAATATTATTGTTTCTAGATATTCCTTCTGTGGTTGACTTAGTTTTGCATAAATAATGATATTAAGGTACCAGTGGGGGCAGGCAGTTAAATGATCAGTTATAACCATGGAAAACAGGAGACGGAGTTAGAGATGGAAAGCACTTCTGAGTACTTAATTCAAGAATATCTTTTGATTTCAATATAAGATTATGACATAATACAACTGACTCTTGACTGAAAGTTTTAATGTCTTATGACCAGATTTAGCAGAATATTTTAAAATAACAATAATATTACCTTCCAATTATTTTTCCCAAAAGAGATTTTTTTCTCTAGATCCTTCAGCCTCCCTGGGCTTTGGCCACAACCCTGTCACATATACAGCAAATCATCTTCAGGCCTCAGTATGATGAGGTCCTTAGGTGTCTCCAGAATCTGCTCAGGGAGTCCTGAAGGTTTGGTCTTCATTCAGAGTCACCCTATCTTTGGTTTTGAATGAGTGTTGATCCCTCAGAAAGCATTTCAGTGGCCTTAGAAAGAGTTTGGGTTGAGATCCTATTTTATTTTGGATTTATTTTTCTCCTTTGACTTTCATGTCACTATTTTATTTTATTTTTGTGGAATAGCATAGTGGGAGGCAGAGGCAGAACGAAGAATCAAACTCAGAATGACTGTGTTGAATTTACCCATCTATCAGGTTGGCCCTGAGAGAAGGTATTGGGTAAGATTTTAATAACCTTATATGATAAGCTGGATAATAAAAGCTTGAGTGTTCTAGAGCATGGTCCTTGTATTGTGTGTCTTTATCTCCCGATGAAGGAAGTCAAATGCCTGACAACTCAGAATCACAGGCGATGAACCCCTAAAAAACCTCTTTTACTTAGCTGCACAATCTCAGACTGGTTCCAGCTTCCCAGAAAATGCCAGTCTTTGGTGTTCACATCTCCTGCCTGCCAGCAAGGATCTTGGTCTTTTCATTAGAAAAAGCCTTCTCCAAAAGTAAAGTTTCCTCAGCTGCATTTTCCAGCACGTGTCAATGAAACAGCAGAAGCTCTTCACAGAACCTGTGACTGCTGGCCGTTCTGCACAAAGACAACACCAAGCATCTTCGCATTGTTGCAGGATGGATGGAGCCTGGAATTGACCGTGAAGATCTCAGAATCCCAGGAATCAGTAAGGCTTAGACAAATAGAATTTAAGTTGGCGGGGGCGGGGGCGTAGAGTCAGGAAGGTACAGGTCCATCTCTTAAAGAGTTTTCCATTGTGAGAAACCAGTAAAGAGTCTGTGTCTAAAATTAAATCGGTCTAGAGGCAGCAGGAATCCAGTAGTTACTTCTGTGACCGTCCACTATTCCTTGTGGCCAGAAGCCATTTAAGTAGCAGAGTGAGTCAAGATGCCGTTGTCTCTCTTTCCTTGGAAAGATGAATTATCACCTCATTATTAAACTGAAGCTCAAGGATTCCTAAGGGATCACTTCCTTATTTTTTCACACGCCATTAAAAAGAATCATGAGCATTGGAGAGAGAAGTGTGCGTGTGAAGCATCCTGGTTCTAAAGTTAGGAGGACAGACATTGTCATGTCTTTGGCCTTGGAGCCCTTTCTGCAAACAAGACCCATTGTCTTCTATCCAGTGCTTTTTAGCATTCAAACTAAGTAACGTGTGTCCCCTTCATGAATGCATATTCCTTTACCTTTGCCAATATTCTTCTCCTGGCTTAGTTTCAGGATGCTTTCCTTTCATCAGGACGTATGATCAAAAGCGTGCCTCATTTTATTTAATGTTACTTGCGGCATTAGATCCAATGCTCCCCTCACCAACCAAAAATAAAATGAAAGATTGCCTCATTATAGGGTTTGGGCTAATCTGTGTTTCTATAAAAGCAATCTTTTTCTTTTAAAACATAGTTTAAAGGATCCAGTTATCTAATATATATCCAATATTTTATGTATAGTTAGAGATTTCACAATAGTGATTGTGCATACACTTAAAATATACAATATCCAGCTGATGTTTGAAATTTGTCTTACTTTCCAGACCTTATATTTGTCCCATTCTAAAAGCTGGGGGTTAACTGACTTAGCAAAAGATGCCTAGCTTTTTATAAAAGAACAAACATTACATTTTATAAAGACACTCCAAATGATGGCTACTTGATGTTCTCAAGACCTTTAACTGTGGTGACAAAATAGCAGGACTTGCTTTCAAGCCTTAATAAATTTAAGTTGCCTTTTGATGAAGATACTGCTGAATGTTCTCTTCATGAATCTGAACCAGTTATAAATTTGTTTTCCAGTCTTGATTGGTATTGACTGATTCAAATAAAGTTGGTTTATTTTCAAATATTACAAAGGCAATCATCAGACTGCTTATTTGAGGTGCGGATTTCCTATGCTATTTAAATGACAAGTATGAACTACCTCCCCCTCCAATAAAAGTTATTCTGTTTTCCCATTATAAAAGAAAATATGTTCATTATTCTTAAAAAGAAAAAGAAAAAGAGGAAGAAGAAAAGGAAAAACAAGAAGCTTGTGATCCAGTCATCCAAAAACCCATTTTTATTTTAGCAGGGCTAAATTCTATTATAGAACATGGGCTGGTTAGAAAAAAAAATAGACTGATATTCATTCAAGGTTCTCACTTCAATTTCCTATCTGTATCATTATACCTGGGGTAAGCCAATAGTGACAGTCCAGGTATTTAAGGTATTTAAGGCGTTCTTTAAAATACTAGTCTACCTGCACCCAAAACTCCCTCTTTGCTGACAGTGGCATGGCCCTATCAGTGTTCCTGGCCAAAATTCCCACCCCTAGAACATCACTGACTCTAGATTAAGGTCTCCAGAGTCTTCAGTAAGTTTTACCTGAAGCCAACATTGATATCAGATGAAGTCCTGACAGGGGAGGTGGCCTGTAGGTCAGAGCAGGTTGTAGCAGATGCTGTCCATGGTCTCCCTCCATCCCAACCACCCTTGTGTTCCTTTGGCAGAGCTCTGATTGGGCGATGGGTCCTCCTCCCCACTCCCCCCTAGTCCCCACCCTCACCGGATTCAGGTAAAAGTGGTTCCCACCCCAGTTCCAAGGGGCAAAGCATGAATGAATGGTCTGACCCTGTCCTCTTGGCTGTGTTTGGTTTTGGAGTGGGTTCTTGACCCACTTTCACCCAGTATTGTGAGAAGAGATTTGTTTAGGAACTTCTGAGAAAGATCTTCTTCTGAACAAGTGTCTCCTTAAGTCACTGCCTCTGGATGTGGGTTTGAGGCCTGGAAATGCTGCCCTTGTCCCCCTTCTCCCCCCCCCCCAAACCCCAGAGACCATGAAGGACAAGCATCAGGCAAAGCACTGCGAAAGGCACCAAGAGTGGAGAGAGTCCATCTCCTGATGGAACCACTGAGCTTCTGAATCAGCCCACCATGATCCTGGCTCTAAGTCTGCTTTTCCTGTTCTGTAATACATCCTGGATTGTTTGAGGGGATTTGTTTGTTTGTTATTATGAGTGGCTGAAGGTATCCAAGTGGTGGATGAGCCAAATAATTTGTTGTCATTATTGCTGCTGTTGTTTTTAATAGCCGGTTCCATCATCAGATTGCTCAAGCAAGACGTGTTCCATGTTGCCATTGTTTGCTCTGCAGGTTGACCAAGGGCTGTGGGCATGGGAGACTTCATCTCTCTGCATCTTGGTTTCCTTAATTGTGCTGTGATGAAACCAAGGGGTGTGCGAGTGGCCATGCCTGTATCTGGCATTGAGAATGGAGTCCTGTTCCAGAAAACCTGCCAAAACTGAACTTGGAAACAAGAGCGTCTCATTATACTTGCAAAGGCTGTGAGCTGTGTCTCTTTCATTTTTATGTCCAGTAGCTAAGATCCCCAGAATTCCCGGTAAATTTTACCTTATGGAAAAATGCCTGGGGTGTCAGACTCAGGGAAGCTCAGGATTGAAAACTGGAGATTGGACTTCTGATCCTAAATGCATCACTACATTACTATATGAACTTGAGTAAAGCCACTTTCTGGAACTGTTTCCCCAACAGGATTACTAAGGCCTCTTTTTTGGGATGATGAGTTTCCTGATGAAGAGTATTTAGAGGTAATAAAGAATTTTATAAATGGAAATGACATTTCAGCCAATTGGAACCATCAGTCCATTGGAAGTTCTCGCTGTAGCCCTCCTAAATGGAAAGAAAGTGATCACCAGAAAATATATAGGTATTAGGAACTGGTGGGTTAGGGTGTTCCCACCAATCCAAAGTTTTATGTTCAAAAGTGCCCAGTCCTCCCTGCCTGGTGAGACCCACATTATAATCACTGGGCTCTGGCTCTAAAACTTTGTAGATATCCTCCCCAACTCCCTTCTTCTGAAATATACTAAGACTCTATTGAAGAGGTGTTCTTTTTGATTGAAATCAATCTAATAATTGTAGCTTTTTCCAATCAAGTTTTTCTGGTGATTTTTTGTCATTTATTTGTTTTGGTCATTGTCAACTAACACTCTGTATACTATTTTTCAATTTTTTTTCTTACTCATATATTATGAACATCTTTCCATGTCCCTTTTCATCTGCTATATCATTCCTATATACATATGTACATTTTAAGATTGATTTATTTATTTGAGAAAGAGAGAGAGAGAATGCAGGGGGGAGGGGCAGAAGGAGAGGGAGAGAGGGAGAAACTCAAGCAGACTCCCTGCTGAGCACAGAGCCTTATGCGTGGCTTGATCCCATGACTGTGAAACTATGACCTGAGCCGAAACCAAGAGTTGGACACTTACATGACTGCAACACCCAAGCATCCCAAGGACTCCTTGACATGTGTAGAATTCCTTCTTTGAATAAAACATGAAAAAATTTAGAAAGAAAAAAAAATCCTTACTTTTGGCAACATAAGGATTGCCATCCTAGACCAACCCAGTTGATACCCGGCCAGCATAGCCTCAGAGGTGTCAGGAACATTATGGGAAGCTGTGTATGTATGTGCACAAGAGGGCCAGCTTTGGAAACATTAGCACTGGATTTGTGAAGAGCTATTTTCTACCAGAAATTTTTCCCACAAATTCATTGAACTTTTGGCTTTCAGAGTAAGGTCAGGCCTGCCCTTCAGGAAGATGAATGTGGATAAAGTGAAGAGAGAGAAAAATGGTGAGTTGGCAGGCCCTGCCATGGGATTTATGAAAGTGTGATAGAAAAGTGAAGCCAGAAAACCTGAAATCCCAAGTCTGTATTTCTAGGATGATGATCTCTAGAGTACCAAGGCCTCTAAAGTAACACCCAAGAAACAGGTAGATCTTCACCCTTAAATTCTAGATTAATTAAGGGAGAAAAGAGACTTTACATTCACCTGGAACCAAAGGACTTGCAGAAAATGGTCATCTTCATTCTTTCCTGGTGCCCCTAACCCATTCTCATGCCTCACACAACTCCTGGAACACCATCTCTTCTCATAGTGCCAGTGATTCTCAGAGAGATTCTCAAAAAAACAAACCAAGATGGCGTTAATTTTCCAGCTCTTGATTTATCAAGATGCCATATAACCTGAAAACAAATGTTGAAGAAAGGTGATGAATGTAAAAGATCATGAGACTCTAACTGAACCATTGCACAATTAAGACCACAACAGGGCCAAGTTCAACAACCAAGAGAGACATGGAGCCCAAAAGCTATCATGTGGTTATTTAATTCTAGAAAGGGGAACTATATAAGGGTGTTGAGGGGAGTAATGAAAGGAGCAGTTAAAATGTAAATTGCCCACTGGAGACTATTTTAAAATGCTTTTTTGGAGTACCTTGTAAGGAGCTCCAAAGTCAATAATAAAAGATTCTATAAATGCATCAAGGCAGAAAGCCAACTAGATAATCAGTGAGACCACTTGACCCAGAGCTACCCTGAGAGAGAAAATGGAGAAGCAGTTGTTTTCTTTTTAACTCTCTAAAAATAAAGAAAGACGACAAGGACATCTTCACTTCCTCTTTTAAAAGATATTCTCATAAATATGGACTTGAACACAAATAGGACTGGGAGCAACCAATGGCAACAAGAGACATCCTGAGGGGGAAGCCACTGGGTAAAATTTATGTCTAAAAAGTGACAATAAGCTTCCCTACCAGGGGCTGTAAAATGCCCCATATAGGTAAGAATACAGCCCCAACTGCATCCACAGAATATTGATTCTCTGATATACTAGCCCAAGTATATACTGTGGGCAAAAAGGCCAGACAAATACTGGGATCTCCTAGAACAGCGTTGGCCAACATACACAAAGCTTTGTACTTCCTAGTGCAAAACCAGGGTATGATCACTCCTGTCTGCAGTTTGGATGGACATATCCCAAGGAATATTAATGGTCGCAATAGTCTCCATGTTAAATGCCTATCCTTGGGACCTCACGTGCTAAATAGTATGTATTGGAATTATCTCAAATTCTTGCAATATTCCCATAATATACTCCTTTTTTTTTTTTAAATTTACAGAAAGGGAATCAGAGGCCCATAGCCATTAAGAAAGTTGCTCATGTTCGTTAGCCATTAGGAGCTGCGATTTTAATCCAAAAGACCAACAGAAGGTCTTAGAGGTGAGGAAGATGAACTGAAACAAAAAATAGTGTTCCTCAGTCTGAAAGGCGGAGCTGTAATATGATCAAACCCAAAGTAACACAACGCTCTGTGACCAGGTAAAAGTGTGAACCAGGTACACTTAGTATGGGACTCCTTGGAACATCTAAAATTAAAAATACAAACTCTTTAACAATGCCTCTCAGAGACTGTTGTGTTTAAGTACATAAAGGGCTTCCTCAGTTGTTTGTTTTATAGGTGTACAATTTTCATTGTATGGATATGTGTTTACTTATTTATTTATTTAAAGATTTTATTTATTTATTTGACAGAGAGATCACAAGTAGACAGAGTGGCAGGCAGAGAGAGAGGGGAAAGCAGGCTCCCGGAAGAGCAGAGAGCCCGATGCGGGGCTTGATCCCAGGACCCTGAGATCATGACCTGAGCCGAAGGCAGAGGCTTAACCCACTGAGCCACCCAGGCACCCCTGTAGGTTTATTTACTGATGAATTTGTAAATATTTTTGAATTGGAAAAAAAACATGCACAGTCAAAGAAAAGACAATGAGAAGAAGGCAACCTTCCTATGGCAAATACTCTCACCCACATCCCAGAGGACACCAGTGTTAACAATTCCTTATATTAACTTCCAGAAATTTTCAACGCACGCGCGCGCACACACACACACACACACACACACGTTATATTGCACATCATGTTTTTTGGAAGACTATAGGACATGTGTGTGCATATATATGCATCAGATTTATTTTATTAAAAAATGGGAGCTTGAATTTTTATTCTGCATTTCTTACTAAATCTATCTTAAGGAGCTTCCTATATCAATATATTTCACATTTTCTATAACATCTGCACAGTGTTTGACTGTATAACTTAATTCACTTGACCAGTCTACATTTAATAGACAATAAGGTCATTTCCAGTCTTCTGCCATTGAAATAAGGCTGCCGTGAACATTCTTGGTGGTATTTTTGAACATATATGAGAAAACATTTGTAAAATAAGTTTCTGGTGGTATGATTAGCAGATCCCAGGTATATGCATTTAATTAATTTATTATTATTTTCATTTGTTTAAATAGAAAATGCATTTGTGTGGTTCAACACTTGAAGTAGTATAACAAAATAAATACTGAAAAATCTCACCACCCCATGCCTCATCATTATACTTCCTTCATCATTTGTAAGTAAAGATTTTATTAGCTTCTTGTGCATCCTTCTGGATTGTTCTTTATTCAGTTGCAAGAAAATGAAAATATATATTCTTATCCCCTCCATTCTTACCCCAATAGCACATACTGCATACATTGTCCTGTATCTTACATTTTTTACTTAATATACCCTCCAGATCTTTCCATATAAGCACAAAATGTTTATCCACATTTTTTACAGCTGCATACTATTCTGTAGTGTAGCTATTCTATAACTTAACCAATCCCCTTTTGCTGGACACCAAACTTATTTCTAAATTTTTGCTACTGCAAACAATGCTGTGATTAATAAGTATGCACACATCTAATTTTACATTCATATGAATATATATAGAAACATGCATAAAATGTGTTAACAGTCGGTTAAAGAAAACAAGTGAGGGGTGTCTGGGTGGCTCAGTTGGTTAAGTGATGGACTCTTGATTTCAGTGCAGATCATGACTTCAGCGTTTGCTAGATTAAGTCCTGAATCAGGCTCTGCCCTGAGTGTGGAGCCTGCTTAAGATAATCTCTCTCCCTCTCCTGCTACCCCTCCCCCCGCTCGTGCTCTCTCTATGAATAGATAGCTAGATAAAGAAATACATATATACATAAATAAATCCATAAATAAAGGAAAACAGAATACAAATCTCTGTTGACTGACAAGTTTTTAAAAATATGATTATTTATTTATTTATTTATTTGAGAAGGAGTGAACACAGAGGAAGAGGGAGAGGGAGAAGCAGACTTCCCGCCAAACAGAGAGCCCAATGTGGGGCTGGATCACAGGACCCTGATTTCATGACCTGAGCAGAAGACAGAGGCTTGACCGACTGAGCCACCCAGGTGTCCCTGGCTGGCAAATTTTTGACAATTCCTTGAAAGGATAAACAAAAAAATTAATAATAATATTCCTTACTGGGAAGGATGGGAACTGAATGGAAGGGAACAAGGTAGGAAAGAGATTTTTCTCTGTACATGTTTTTATATGTTTTATTATTTAAGTTATGTGAAGAGATGCTGTGGTGTTATATTCTGTCCCTATTTTGGAAAGTATGTAATATGAATCAAAACTTGTTTATGACAGGTTCCAGTGGACTTTTGGGATGATTTTTTTTAAATAAGCCATTCAGGGCATCCATAGGCTCTTGAAACAAAGTTCTAAATGTCCATGATGCTTCTCGTCTGAACTCATCCCTTCCGTGTCCCACCCAGCTTGTGGCACAACCTCAGTATCATTTTTCATGAGTTTTCGTCCCCAGTTGGTTAATTTAATATTGCTCCCATCATCACTTTCCTGAAACCCTAGGAATATTAGATGTGCCAGTTAACAGATCCTTCCTACAGAATTGAATTAAGAAGTGTAATTAATAGAAAATGCCCATATGACACACAGATCCCGCATTGGGTGAAGAGACAACACACGGCTGTGGAGACTCCCCAGCAGCCTGGGTTTGCCAAGCTCAGGTGAGAGCCCACAGGGGAGATGGAGCACATATTGCCTTGAGCTTCAAGCCCTGTGGGCCCCCCCGCCCCCCAGCTGAACCCTCTGGAACTACTCTCACTTCAGTCGGCTTCTCTGAACCGCGATTTCTGGGAATACCCAGCAATGTCCCCCCCCCCCCCCAACACACACCCCTTGGACCTTCTGGGAATTTTAGGACTACATACTATATTCTGGCCCTGCCTTTTAGTTCGTCTTTGACCGCAACCTTCAACAAGTCGTGCTATAATCAGCAGGAGGTCCTGGGGGCATTCTATTAGTCAGTGGATCACTTTCCTCCCTCCTCCCAATATTTTTTACCCCTCTTTCCTAAAGCCTTCCTGTAACAAGTATGTCCCCAAAGGCTTCCCTTCCCCTCAGACTTAGAACCACCTTCTAAATTCGTATTATAATTTTATTACCTTTAAGTTTATTATATATATTACATATCACAGATCATCTTTCTTTAGAATTAGAGCAAATATTAAAAAGCCATTGCCTCTTAGATGGTGAACCCAAAGTTGAAGTAACAGAGGTCCAAGACTCTACAACATTCCAGCTACTCATGGGATAAGTTATATCAATGGTAACTTTGCTTTTTCATCTATCCATGTGTGAGGGGTTGAATTATGTTCCCCCAAAAAGAAATGCTGGAGTCCTGACCCATAGTACCTGTGAATGTAACCTTATCTGGAAATAGGGTCTTTGCAGAGGAAATCAGGTTAAGATGAGGTCCTACAGGATCAGGGTGGGCCCTAATCCAAATGAGGAGCATCCTTATAAGAAGATGAAAATTTGAATACAGATAGACACCAAAGGAAAAGGACAATGTGAAGACAGAAGCAGAGAGTGGAGATTATGTTGCCATAGCTGGAGCCTCTAGAAGCTGAAAAAGACAAGGAAGGATTCTCCTCCAGAGGCGTTGGAAAAACATGGCCATGCCAACACTTTATGGACTTCTGGTCTCCGGAACCAGGAGAGAGAGATTTCTGTCGTTTTAGGCCACCCAGGTTACGGTTACTTTATTATGGAAGCCCTGGAAACTAGTATACGGTGTATTTGTTCACGTCTAAAAATGTCCTGCGTATGCCCCTTCTTGATATGTTTCCACATATTCTCCCCCCCAAACTGGAATGTCACGCAAGCATCTTCAGAGAGGCTGTCTGCGGCAACAAAAATGGAATTTCCGCATCACATACCCTGAAGTCTGAGACCAAGTTGCCTTTTCCTGCTACCTTCCTGGCATTCCCAGTAAGCACTCAAGAGTCTTCACACCAAAGGGGCACAGCTCCCGAGAATGCTCAGGAGATCAGAGGTCTGGCTCCATCTCATTACTTTGCACATATTCCTACATCCAATGGGCTTCCCAACTGTCTTGCCCCAGCTCCAGGTATTTGGAAAACATCTTCCTTTGCTTACTTCCACATCATTGTGGAAGAAGGCACCCACCAGCCTTGTCCACCCCAAATGCCTTGGAGCTCTGCAGTGATGAGAAGAAGGCAGAAAAGGCCATTTTCAAAGCCCTTTGCCTGAAGAGCACCTGGAAGACTGAGTTGGCACGTTCTCCCTTCAGATTTCCTCTCAGGTGATCATGGATTTGGCAGTGGGACACTTGGCTAATCCTCAAAGAACACAAATCAAAACACCCCATTCTCCTGCCTCATAATTATGTTATCCAGTTACTCCCCTCGAGCCGGTGATAAAAGGAAATCTAGTGAGTGGGTGCTCGACAGGTGGCCTTAAAAGGTTTAAATTGCCACTTGAAGTTGGGCTGATGAAAGGGGTCTGTGCAGGTGTGACTTACATGGACAAGGATGGGGAGGGGGCGGCTCAGAGCACACCCAAGGATGGAGGGTTAGGCGAGTGTCTTCCCTGGGGTTCACCTTCCGTTACTGACCCAGATGCAGAGATAGAAGCCTGGGCAGCCTCAGGACTGTGGGCTGGCCCTGGGAGAGGTACTGAGGACTTGGCTTCCCCATGCTTTGTGGAAGATCAGCCCATTTCAGGGCCTACTCTGAAGAGACCCAGGAAAGCTCTTATGGTACTTATCTTAAAAGGCTGAATTCATTGGGAGCTAATCTTCCAGATTCTATTCTGGCCAACTGATCCCATCTTCAACATTCATCTTCAGTTATGTCCCCCTGTTTTCATCCCGTGGAAATCTGTGAAAGAATTTCCTGTGCCATATTGGTTACTTCGGATGGGGAGTTCTGCTTCTTCACAAACCTCATGTTTTCAGAATTTTGAAGGCCTCCCATTCCGCTTGGGCTATCTCTACATTTAGAACTTCTTGACGTGGCATCATATTTACTTTTCTTGAACCCTATTGAATATATCTTCCCCAAAGTCTACTGTAGATATCCTACAAATGCAGTGTTCCCTTAGCTTTTAAGAGCTCTAGAATGAGAGGACCCCTTCCTTCCTGGATTTCTATGACTTCATTTCATCAGCCTCGGTTTTTTTTTTTTTTTTTTAATTAAATTGAGAGGAGGCAACTGGAGAGTTGATGTTCCCTCCCGTCTTCTCATCTTTCCTCTGTCAGATTTGTATCCACAACAGGGAAGCATTTTCCATACGCTTCCACTTTGAGGGACTGACCAGACCCCACCCTCTCCATCAGACCTGCTTCTTTGAGGAAAAAAGTGATTTTCTGTTGACATCATGGGTGCAACATGGCTGAAATATTTAGGGGAGGCTAGCACTTGAAATAGATAGTGGGGCAAGGGTGGGACAGCAAGTGTCTCAATTAGAATTCTCAACTGAATTGTCTTTTTATTTTTAACCCTTAATGAGAAAGTTGAAATTATTGAAAACTTATTTCATGAGATACACAGCGTTTTACATGTATTTTTGACAACTCGTCACATATTGGGTAGTTACAAATCATCAACCTCTGAAGCAATGAAATGGTAAAGGGTACCTGGTCCCCAACATATGCCCTCTCCCCAAAATTGCAGTTGCCATAGTTCAGTTTTCAATTCCATTCCTCATTCATCAAGCCATAACTATTAAGCATTGGGATTCCCATGTATTACAAAAGTTAGTTTAATGGCTGTAACCAGTAACTGCCAAATCTTAGTGCTTCATGAACTAAAAGGCTCATTTCTCATCTGGGCCACGGCCCAGCTGCAGTGACTGAATCCTGAGTGGTCTCATGCCTACTGCATTTGCCTTTGCCAGGAACTGGACTTCTCAGCCTCCCTTGTGCTGCTGGTAGTCATGTGACCAAGTTATAGGCAATGGGAGAGAAGGTGAGTCTTTGGGGCTGCCTAGAGTTACTTTCCATACCAAAAGAAAAGCATTTTTTTCCCTATTGCCTCCTTCTTTGAAGTCCTGCTAGGGATTTGGTGTTAGCATGCAAGACTTTTTCACCTGGATAATTTCAATTCTGTATTGTCTCCTGCCTCCAGTTCCTCTTCTTCCCCTCTTGCCTTTACTTGGTGACCAAGTCGTCTTACAAAAACACCTGTCTGATCATATCATTTCTCTTTGCAAAAAAGCCTGCTTCCCTTGCCTAAAAGATACCTCCAAATGCCTATGTTTAAGGATAAGGTGTATGATCCACCAGAAATATGCCTGATTCCGTGGCAGCGTTTGTTGACAAGAGACAACAGCATGTGGATGAAAAGCCAACATGGTGAGGAATGGCCAAGGAGAAGGATGGAAGGAGCACAGGCCCCTGGAGGCATCACTGTGCTACTGAGCCAGTCCTAGACCCTCTCATTATGGACCTCCAGACTCCTTATTATGGGAGATAATTAAGTCTCCTCTTTTGTTGTTGCTACTTGCTGAGTTGGACCCTTCATGGTCTGTTCCCAAACCAACTAGTCAGCCTTCATCACCATGTATCTTGCCCTCCAGCTACTACAAGCTACGAAAACATTCTCCTGCCTTTTTTTTTTTCTATTTATGTTTTTTTTTTTTTTTTTCCTGCCTTGAATGCTCTCCTTCTGCTCCTGTTTCAGGCACCCAGATAGTCATCCCTCTTCTTTGAGATCCGGTTCTGATGGTTCTCCCTGCGGGGAGCCTTCACTGTTTTCCTCCAGGCATGCTTTGCCTCCTTAAGGCCCCTGTTTTCTTCCTCCAATGACAACTGACCAACCAGGTATGCATTTTCTTCTAAACGTTTGGAAATATCCAGGCTTCTCCACTGGTAGGAGCCACTTGAGGTCAGGGCAGTGTTTTACTTAGCTCTGAGTTCCTGGCACCCAGCACCCCATATCCTATATTTATTATACCATATACTGTTATGGTTAAATTATACTATATTTATTAAACCCTATTTATTAAGTACATTCTGCTCCCGTGCCAGGAGCCCATCATACTACGAGCACAGCTCAAGCGCCTTCTCTCAGATTTGCTTCTCCCCATGTACCACAGCTACACATTGTCTCATGAATTCCTGGAATGTTGGAGTTGGAATAGACTTGCAGCTTTCCTAAGGTTTATTACAGTGCTAGCTACATTGACTGGAAAAAAAAAAAAAAGGATTTCAGGAACAAATATATTTGGGAAACACTGAGTTAAACAAAATTTAAACACGTCTTTCATGGTAAAACTTCTCAGAGCCCATAATAAGCTAATATGTATTGGGAGTCTCTGAGAAAAGAATATGGCGACATCTCTCAATGGCCCAACCCCCAGTGGTGGAACCCTCTTCTCCCACAGCATTCCCATGGACTCCGTTCTCTGGGACACATGCTGGGATGCTCTGATCTGCTACAAGTCCCTCATTCTACAGGTGGGTGTGCAGAACCAAGCCAGCAAGGAGGCTGCCTGGTCCCTGGCTCAGTCTCTCCATCCAGCCCTGTGGCTCCAGCTTGCTCTTCTTGGCCACTTTCTGGCCACACCACTAATTTAGCACTTTGCAGAGGTTGGTCATGTATTCACTTATGTCTAGAACTAAATTATAACTTTCTGAAAGGGAGAGGCCATTCCAACACGGTTCTGATCTCCTCGCTGCACAGTCAGGCGTGTGGTCAGTATATGCTTACGGAAGAATGAATGGAGAGAGAATGAGCGAGAGAGGTAAAAGTTTATCTGTGTTTTGAGAAGTGATCATATATCTCTTTGGGGCCCAGACGAGACGCACCATTATCACATGTACCCCTAAAAAGGGAAATGCTTTCCATTACTTCATCATCATGTTTTCTCATTATCAGTTGTAAGAAATATCCTAATTTCAGGGGTGTTAAAGCAAATGTGTTTCTTAAAATTCATGAAATACAGCAGAGACATTAACTCAAAGCAAAACTCTGCTCTACAGATAACCTCATTCTACTAGGAACTCATTTCAAAATTACCCAAAGCCTCAGAGTGGGAAGGGAGTGGGAAGGAGAAAAGGCTTGGAGTCACAGGGGTGACAAAGAACAGCTAAGGGAATTCTGCCAAGGGCCAAAGCTGTGAGCGCCTTGAGGTTTGCAAGGGCGGTGGCCATTGCTGTTGGGCGGGCTCCAGTTGAAACCCAACAGGCAGGGCACACAAATGGCATCAATTAATCTGAGATTGGTAATGACATGTTTGTTTTGGATTGAAGGAATGCCATTGTGGCTTCAGCGCAGTGGCTGGGTTGTTGTGGATGGAGGGCGGGGAAATGCGTGTCCTGGACACAGACAGGCTACGGCCCTTGAAACCCATCCAAGAGGGTTCTGGGGTGTTTTTGGTAGTTGGAAGTCTCTGGGCGACAGCATTTTCCCAAAGAACCTCAAAGTAAAGCAGCAATTGCCTTTTCTGAACCTGTGAACCAGAGGCTAACCCTCACAGGCCGAGTTCCACAGGACATGTTCCCCAGTGGCTCTGTGCGTCTTCACATCTTTTTTTTTTTTTTTTTTTTCTGTAAGGAAGACTTCTTTCTCTGTGTAAACACTGGGGCCAGGGGAAATCATTTTCCCTCTGCCAAAACCCAGGCCAAATTCACGTGTTCAACATTTCACACCAGACCCCATGCCCTCGGTGGTCAGGCTGGTTTTCCTTTGGCCAAACACAGCCTTCTGCATTGGGAGAGGGTGACCTGGGGTAGAAGGGCACTCCCGGGGCTTATTAAAAAGGGCACCAAAGTCTCCTGGGGAAGGAAAATCGCTCTTTCCAGAAAGATTTTTCATGATTATGTGCAAATGAATCTGAAACACATGGATCAAATTTCCTTGAAATTACACACAGTTTTAAAAATTAAGAGGGGAAAGGCAATGGTTTTTCTGGTAACCCCAAAACATCTGAAGAAGAAATACACATACTCGTGCACACAAAAATAAACCAAATCATGGTAACTGAAGCCTCATATATAAATGCAGGATCCAGCTGAACTTGTCCCTCCTAGGTTGGTAAGGGTAAGGCCTTCCCTTTCGTCAGCTGACAGGGTAAGGCCTTCCCTTTCGTCTGTGGCTGGGTGTCCTTCTCTGGCTGAGACACACTGCAAGTCTGATGGGGGAGGCAGGGCAGCCGGGAAAAAGCTTATTTTCTGTCGGTTAAGCCTCTCCATTACTTACCTTTACCTTTATGAATGCTGTTAAGATTTGGGCTTTAACATACATAACTTTAAATCAGTAATATCCTTCATGGTTCCATGATTTGTTAGCTCCATATGTAACCTCTTGGCCCATTCAGTTGGCTCCAACTCAAATCCCGTTGTTTCTTTGCTTTCAGCTTTTCTTTTTACAGGGAAGGGGCATGGAGTGGAGGAGGTGAGCAGGCAGAAGAAATGAGAAGAAGCTAGAGAAACAAGAAAAAGTGGAATTCCTTCTACCGAAATTTCTAAATGTGGAACTCATTGTCTGTACTGGCTTTGAGGGGAAAAAAAAGAAAAAAAAAAAGCTTAAATATTTGTTGAAGTCTGGTTTTCTCCCTGCACCCGTTCCCCTCATTCCCTCTTATAAAATTAAAGCTGAAGCTAGCAGTTCACGTCTAGTTCTTGAAATGTCACCAGCAACACTGCTATTATTCTGATTTTTTTGGGCAACGCCCGTTGGTTCCCTGCTGTAGCTCAATTAAGCTAACTCCGCTTCCCTCGGATCTGGCCTGACAGCTGCATTGAATTTGGGTTCATTGGGTGATTTATCGGGCCTGCTGATGTATAGCCGCGTGATTTAGGAGTGCAAAAAATCCTGGAATGCACCAAAAAGCAATACATGCATTATTAATAATAATAATAATAAAGATAAATGTCAGCCCCCAGGGACTCTGGTGGCCCTTGCCACTCCATTTAACATTTTAACGGTGGCATGCGGCCCCTTCGTGGCACTTGGTTCTGTCTGGTGCCTTCGAGAGGCTAGGAAAAGGTTATTTGTCAAATGGTAGGTCAGCGTTGGGAGGGGGGGTTATGTGTAAAGCTCTAGGTCAGACCAGCCCAGCTGCATTCTTGTCCCTGTCATTGAACGAGTTGAACTTTGTCACATTATTAAGCTGTCAGCAACGCCAGGGCGTTGTTTAGATTTCTGGTGGGAACTCCTCACACATGCTCCGGGGCTCCGTGGGGATTTTATCAACACCATTGTAAAACAGGCACAAATGAGCTGTGCTGGAATTGCCCTGGGAAGACTGGGCTCACTTGGCCTCATCAGGCAGGAATGGAAATACCAGAGTCGGGTCCTCGTGCCACCCACAGACACCCTCCCCGGTTGCCTCTGCCAACACCCGCTGCACGGCAGGTCCCCTGCTCTGCTGTGTCTCTCCTCTCTGTGTGGCTGGGTGAGTCCTGCCTTGGCCTCGGCCACACTGTGTGCCAAGGAGCTCTGAGTGCAGACTCATGCTCAGCTGAGGTGGCCCCCAGTGGGGCTGTGGTTGAAGTCCAAGTTCAGCTCTTTGACTTCCCCAGTGATCCCTCATTCTCCCCACGATCCAGTTCCTCCCTCACTGCCTGGGACCCAAATGTTCTCCTATTGTTAGTTTTCCAGGCAAGGAGCTGGGAAAGCTCCAGATACAAATTACAGAAGCCGAACTGCCAAGAATTATGGGGTGCACTGTCTCCGCAAAGAAGGTCTGCATTTAGAGGGGACTGGAGTCAAGAGCTGGGCTTCAGATTTTAGCTAGTAGCAGCAGACGCCAGCTCAGGAAGGGGTTTGGGGCTGGGGGTTTCCAGCAGCCTTCACATCGCACCGCCAAACTCAGCCGTCTCCAAATAAGGGATACAGGGTGTCAGGGAAGGGGCGTGGGCAAAAAATGAGTGAAAATGAGACACCTGCAATGTAGCTCCAGAATCCCTCAAATCCTTGAAAATGAAGCTAAGAAGAGAGGGTTCCTACCACAGCAAGGCCCACCATAGAGGACAGTCCCGGACACGTTCGATCTGTTCAAACAGATCCAGGCTAGCCTTGAGCAGTGTGAGAAGAAAAAAATACCCACAAATCTACCCCCATGTGCTCTGTGACCTTGGGCCACAGCCATCTGTACAGTGGACAGGAAAGTAGCATGAACGCTGTAGGCTGACATGGGGACTCCGCGGGATGACAGAAAGAACGATGTGACGTATACTCCTTAATGCAGGAGGTCACCCTGCCACTCCGTTTTCTAGAGAAAACAGAATTGGGGCTGGGTGAGCTTTGGGCCTGCTGGCTGTTTGCACCCCGGCCTGCGGCTTCTCCAGGTTCTAGGGCCGGCCGGGTTCTAGCCTCAACGGGCTGCGTGAGCTTGAGAAACACACTCGGCCCTCTGGAGATAAGGAAGGTACGCTGATGACTAGGTCCCCCTCTAACCTCTGTGGATTCGTTTTCAACTTGCATGATCAAAACCAGAACGAAGGAGTCAGAGCCACTGTTCAGGATCCGGGGGCCGCGAGGGGCTAAAACAATGTAGGCAGTGACACTTACACAATTGAGCGACCCACACCTAAGTAAAAACACATGGTCACTTCCCCTCCCCATTCCAGTGTACACAGCGTGTGGGTGGTCCCCGCAGGGAAGTGGAAAAGATCGTGTACCTGCTTAGAGGATTTTTCCACATAAGAAGAGTCCCAGATCTTTCTCCAAGACCTCCCACTGCTGACAGTTTGGTCCATCACCCTGCAAAGAGCTCCTGGGGGATGCAAAGCTTCTCCCAGCAAGGCTCCTTCTCACTACCATGGAGAGCTAGTTAGCGACCTCATTAAATCAGGTCCGTCCAGGACTTTGGATGGGTGTTCTGGGCACATCCGGTGGGAGCCACAGCCCTCCCCCGAGCCATGCAAGGCATTACAGCTTCTCCTCTTTGAGAGTCTGTGGCTGCGAATATTGTTAATAACAACCACAGACGCTACTGCGTTTGTTAACAAGAAAGGCCAGCAGAAGGCAAATGATCACCCCTGGGCATGAGACACCAAGATACTGGGATAGGCCACGGACATGCCATGGACCAGACTCGGGATTTTAGATGGAGAAAACCTGAAGTTCCCAGTTCTGACATCGTGTAATCCTCAGCAAGCCACTTCCGTTTCCTGTACTGCTTCCTGAATTATTGACTGGGAAGAAAGATAATTCCACCTCCCCTCCCCATGCCTGCTCCCCAGTAGCTCTGCTGACTCAGAATCATAAGTGGGGCTTTTAACCATACCTCTCTCCAAAAAGGTGAAATGAAAGAATACACTGAAAGGAGGTAGGCATGCAGTAGGAGCTCAATAATTATTTGCTGTCATGATCACTGTCTTCCTATCTGCTTTCTAGAGCTGGTCAGTGCTGGATGCTGAGCTGAATGGAATGAAAATATGATTTCATTTTAATCCTCATGACTTGAGGGAGGTGATGGTATTTTGCAAAGTTTACAGATGGGGAAACAGAGGCTGGAGAGGATAGTTTCTCCAACTCCCAAGCAGGTGACTTTTCATTTCTTTCTTTCTTTTTTTTAAAAAAATATTTTATTTATTTATTTGACAGAGAGACACAGCAAGAGACGGAACACAAGCAAGGGGAGTGGGAGAGGGAGAAGCAGACTTCCTAATGAGCTGGGAGCTTGATGAAGGCTCAATTCCAGGACCCTGGGATCATTACCTGAGCCAAAGGCAGATGCTTAACTGACTGAGCCACCCAGCCGCCCCTCTTTTTTCATTTCTGATGCAATGAAATAACATGCGTGGAAGCACATACTGTTGATAACTCTTATTGGTGTTATTTCACTAAAGACCCTGGCTTCCTGGTAGAACCTTGATAGGTTAGGATACATTTAGCCCCGTGCAATGGGATCCTCAGCCATTAGCTGTCAGGGGCCCAGATGAGAAAACCCTCAGGCCACGCTCAGGCCTACTTCCACAATTCTTCTCTGGGTGTTCCCTGTGTTTATAATTGCTTCCTCCCATACCTCCTGCCAGTGGCGATCCTATTCCACAATAAAGGAAAATCGTAACTCATATTCATCTCCAATAAGTGCATTCCACCCTAATATTGCCATTTTGTAAACTCACGAACACTTAAACTGCGAAAAGAGGTGGGCTAGCATGGCCCCTGAAAGCATGGACTCTGGAGCCACGCTGACAATATTTGATTGCTGCCCACAATATCCACTAGGTTTATGACTTGGGTCCATCACTTGGTCTTCCTGGGCCTCAGTCTCCTCATCTGTAAAATGAGATAATAGCAGTACCTACCTCATAGGATTATTTTAGGAGCTAAGAGTGTTCATGCAGAATGACTTTAGTGTCTGATGCACAGTAAATGCAATTTGTGTGCTCTTACTTTATTATTCAACTATCCCTTTCATTACTTAGGGCCTAGATTATAAGACTAATGGAGATTTATCTAGATCAGTCAATCAGATGACAGTTATGGTCACTGAAGTTCAGAGAGGTTAAAACTTTCAAGGTCACAAGGATGATCTAATACTGTTGGTAAGTCATTAAAACATGGACAACTTGATGTTAAGGGTGTGCTTTTAGGAAACTTTGAGAAATGTGTCAGAGACTCGGGATCAGAATTTCTCAAGGGGCTTCACTACAAACCATCAGAATCCCATGGGAGCATATTAAAAATTAGGAATCCTAGACCTCACTTCAGACTCTCTGAATCAGGTTCTCTATCTGTAAGCCTCAAATCTGCTTCCCACTTCTACCCACTTCCCAGGTGATTTATGAAAGAAAATGGATTGGTATCCACTGCTGGAGGGGTCAGCATTTCCTTCAGGCATAAGGCACAAGGCCTAGGAAAGGGAGAAGCACTCCTCTAAGGACCAAAGCAGCCCACAAGGGGGATGTGAAGTTCAATTTAGGGAGGCACAGTGGAAGGCTCTCATGTCCCCTGCAGGGGGACATGAAGTTCAACTTAGACAGGGAGACACAAGGGAAGGCTCTCTTGGCTGTGGCTCAGCCTCTGTCCATAAGAACCATAGAGGATTTTAGAGACTGAGAAGTTTGGCCAATGCTCTAAATTTTCTTGAAGTGTTCCTGCTGAAGGGGGAGACAGAATGGGAAGGGCAACTCTCCAAGATCCGACCATCACTCCCAATCTTGGGCGTTTTTCCCAGGGCTGATTTCATTTAAAATGTCACTGGGGATGTGTGACAAGTTGGAGGACAAACGGGATAAAAGACTTCTATATGAGTTTTCTGTTGCTGCATAACAGATTACCACAAATTTAGCAGCTAAAAAACAGCACACATTTATTATCTCACAGCTCCTGTGGGTCAGGAGTGGGAGCCAACCTTAGCAGGATCCTCTGCTTCAGAATCTCTCCCAAGGTTACAATCAAGATGGCCGCTGGAATTGAGGTCTAATCTAAAAGTTCCACCAGGGAAGAATCTGCCTCTGAGCCTCTGTGGTTGTTGGCAGCATTCAGTTCCTTTCAAGTTGTTGGACTGAGGGTCTTGGTTCCTTGTTGGCTACTAGCCAAAGGGCCAAAGGCTGCTCTCACTTCTTGGACATTTGGACCTCTCCAACATGGCGACTTCCTTCATCATCAAAGCCAACAAAAGTGTCTGCTACCTTAAGGGAAGTGACAGTCTTTTGTAACCTGGTCATGGAAGTAGAGTCTGGTCACATAACCTAATCAATGTTGCCATATTCTGTTGGCCAGAAGCAAGTTACTCAAGAGAAGGGGATTATACAAGGCCATGAATATTAAGAGATGGGGATCACTGGGAACTTCTATATTAAACATTTTCTCTGTCAATAAAAGCGATTAAAACCATTGAACAGAACTGTAGAAGATGCAAATAAGTCATATGGACAGGATATATCAATATATATATTAATTCATATATATCATCTTTCAAGTTATTGTATTAGGTAGGTGTGAAATGTTATTTATTCTTGAAATATTTATTTATGAAATATTACTGATGACTGGCTAGAGGTAGGTGTTTCCAGGCATCCTAAATGAATAAAACAGGAGACTGCCCTCAAGAGGATTTTAGTCCAAAAGGAGAGATAAATTATTATAGTACCTGTGGTTAAATTCCCATTGCCAAAATCCTCACTCTAAAAACACCTCTAGATGTGAGAGCACAGGATCTCCTAAGAGCTCCTATTAAATGCAAATATATTATCCCAGGAGGGAGGACCGAAGTGATATATTTCATCAAGATTTGGCTGATGGTCACAGAATAGTTTTAAGTAGAAACACAAAGTCACACATGGTGGCAGACTTGTGGTGGTGACCATGCCCCACCTTGGAAGGCTCTAGAGGGACCCCTCCATGACTGGGGAGAAGGCTGTGGCAGAAAGTGCCAGAAAGGCATAGGCAGTAGATGTCTTTACCAAAGAGACATCACTCACCAATAATTCTGTTGGAGGTGGACTCCAGTTCCAGCCAACAGAAAGTTTGCAAAGAGAAGTGTGTGATAAAATATGGTGCCCTTTAGCTACATCTCCCACACCTCAATGTTGCTAATGCAAAAGGAAGTATAAAAGGGGGTTATTAATTGATTTTTACGCATCCAATAAGTATTTACTGATTGCTTTCTCTGTGCATAGACTGCAGGCTCTGTCTCTGCCCCTGTGCAGCTTATGACCACAAACAAGATAACTCCATGCGCCCCATGTAATCCATGGGGAGAATCATTCCACAGCTCTCATGGGAACACTGCCAAGCAGATAAAATATGGCCCCAATCCTCCTTGCACGGAGCATTCCGTGAGAGAACAATCAGAGAAGCCAGCCTGACATTTATAAAGTGGGCACCTCAGGTAAAAGCGCTTCTTGGAAAGAGATCAAGAAAGAGAGCAAGAAGATGTTTACGAGGTTTGGAAAAAGCATTTGATAGCAAAGCATTTGATAACATGGAAGTCGCCATGTTGGAGAGGTCCAAATGTCCAACAAAGGGACTGCTTTTCTGAAGGATTTTAATGTGTTGCCCGAACTCTAATTGGTGTGGGAGAAACCGGGACATAGAGATGAACAAACCATCTATTTGAAAGAAAGCCTGATGCTTGCTTCCCAGTGCCAGGCCTTCGGCAGGATGCCAGGCTCACTCTGGGCCAGGGAGATGAAAGGCCAGGGTCTCTAGCTGAGGCTCCTGGATGGAATCAACTGCTTTATGATCTCTAAAAATCACAGTTGGAGGAAAAGAGGAGAGAAGGTTTGCCCTGAGCTCCCTAATTCTTGTTCTATTTTAAGCACCTACATTTTTCTATTAACACTATGACTTACCAAGCCCACATCTGAACATTTTTTACTTTGCTAATGCCGGTCCCTCAAATTCTTGATAGCCCATGGAAACACCACATGCAAAGGAAGAGTGCCCAAACCCGTGTCTTTGACCTAAATCAGCCTCCCAAGGCCTGGGCCATGGTCCTTGGGTGCAAAGGCTCTTGAAATTCAGCCCATGCTGTGGAGCCAACATGGCGGAAATGCTTCAAGATGGAGGCCTTGTCTCTGGTATTTAGAGTCTCATGAGAATTGCAGAGAATGTGCATCCAACCCCAAGGGCTCTGGAGGGAAGAATTTGAAACTTTGACAGAGTTCAGGAACCTCGAGATGCTAATCACAATGCAAAACTCAGGATCAAATGAGGTGAGAAGGTATTTCTTGATGACGGGAAAAATGAAAGATCTCCTTTGGGATGAATGCTCCTATCTTACAGAGATGCTGAGTGACAAAATGGGGGAGGCTGGGGCCTGGGAGATAGACACAACCTGGTGGTGGGTCTTTTCCTGGGATTGTGCACAGGGTTTTCCTTTCTTTTTAGTTCCTCTTTCTGATTTTAATCCTTGTGATCTTTACACTATCAGAGGATGAAGACATACGTAGCACATGACTGACTTCACTATGTTGAGTTTATGTGAGGTTATGATTTGTTTTAGTTCACATTTCTGACATTTTCCTCCCCCCAATCGTTTTTGTTCTGGAACATGAGGGCATCCCCTTAAGAACTGTCAGGGTTGTATGCTGTGGTACAGGAGTAATGGGTGGGGGGAGGGCTAAGATGGAGAGAGGACACACGTCTACTTTGAGTCCCCCTGTTGCTATCTGGTTGTGCCTAGGAGGTGAGTATTCTCTGGATTTCAGAATGAGAAGTGACTAGGAGATTTTCTGCTATAATCCTTTCATCTTGGAAACCAGATAGACAGTTTGTCCAGATCACAACAACACAAACCAGCCAACTAAAACACAATGCCAGGTGCGTGCTCTTCCAAGCCTCGACTCCTTCCTCATGCTGTGCCTCCCCAGGGAAGCTCCGACATCGATCCCAGGGAGGGATCCAAGCATCAGACACATTTTTTCTGAGGCCTTTGCAATGACCACTTTCTACTAAATCTTGGTGCTTTCTTCCAGAGGGTAGTGTGTCCTGACTCCTGTTGTATCTCTTTTCGGGGGTCCCCCCAGCCATCTCCTGGGCCCCAGCAGATGAGATGATGCCTGCCCAGTTGAAGCAAACCCCTTGGTGGCAGAATACACACCCATCTCTCTATCATAACTTTCTCTGTGGTAATCTTATAACTGGTTCTTATACACGCACACACACACAGACACAGACACACACACATTGTACACACATGCAGACATGAACAATATGAATCCCAATCGAAGGAAATGTGAATATTTAAAGTGCAAAAAATATATTTTAGTTCACAGAGCAGAACTGATCTGGAAATAATCTGGTTTCGATATGCCTCTAGTGTAACCCTTCGAATATAAGACCCCTGCAGAACTCACTATCTCTAATTTCTTTTGTTGCAATTTTCCAATAAAATCTGGCAGTGGCCCAAGTTCTCAGAGGACTAATAAGGATAAGAATGTCCCTGATTTTCCTTCAAAATGAGAAATCATTTCAACGTGAGGAGTCCAGCCACAACTGGCACAATCCCCACGGGTCTCTGGATTTCAGGAAGGGGACCGGGCCTCTCTCTGGCCATCCCTACAGCCTCCCAGACTTATAATTATGTAGTCAGCAGCCCAGAATTGTGGCCTACTTAGTTTTCTCTAAAAGCACTTAAGGACAGTTTAATGAAAGGAAAGAGCAGCAGAGAAAGGGAAAAATGCTTTTTTTAGGAACAGAACAAAGTATCATGTTTTCTTCTCTCTCTCTCTCCTTTTTCCCTTTTTGCAATATTTCTCCTCAGAGAAAATTATAGTCTTTAAAGCCAGCAATGTGCTCTGTATGTTTTGCTTATTACAGTGGTTAAAACGAGAACCATGGGTGATGGAGTATCATTATAACATTCTTGATACCCCTGATATATTTGTGCAAACATAGTTGTGGGCAATGCATGCACCGTGATGAGCCCGTGTTGTCTGGAGAAGTCGCTCCTTGTCTTTGTTTATTTCTCCGGAATCCATAGTTTGTATTTCTTTTTACAGTTTTGGCCCTACCAAACTCCATTTTTTTTCTTGAACGTATCTTCTTTTCCACTCCCTCAAGCGGTACTGAAATGTTTCTGCGCCAAACAATTTGTGAAGGAAATGGTTCAAGTTAGAAATGGAGTAAAACGGGGGCTGTACGCACAAGGCGGGATTGATTTCTAGTTGTTACCGCCTCGTGTTGTTTGGTTTGTATATGTGTCCTTCTCTATTTTCCGTGCCTGTCAGGAGACGCCCACGAAGAGTGCCCCTTTCCAATGCAGAGGACCGGAGCCCAAAAAAATTAACAAAACAAAACAAAAACGAAAAACCCCAAAAAACAAAAGCACAACACCATTTAAGGACAGTGCGGCTTGTCACTGACCCAAATGTTGCTGGGACACAAAGGAGTAACACCCTCTCCATTCCCTTCCCTGCTCTAAAAATGCTTATGACGCACAGAAAATAAGGCACGAACCATTAATAAGGCAAGACAGAGGAAGAGCCAGGGAGTTTAGAGGAGAAAGGGCCCTTTGGAAGTTAGAGAATTCTAGAAGTTTCTCTGGAGGACCTGGGCCCTGGACTATGGCTAGGTCCCCAGAGAAGCAGAAAGAAGTGAGGAAACCTTGCAGGGAGAAGGAGCAGTAAACTGGAAATGCAGGTCAGGAAAGCCGCCATTGTGAAAGCTGCCATTGTTCTGTGGGTCCATTTCACACTGGGAGGCCTGTGGAACTCTCCCTAAGGAAGCTTTCTAAATAGGCATTACTTATATTCTATGTTGACTATTTTTCCCATGTTTTTGGCCTCTGGGACTAATAAGACAGATTTTGTGAGTCTGCACCCTCTTCTTAAAATTTTGTTTCTATTTGATAATTGGATTCTAACTGTGTGGGGACACAGATACTTTGGGAATATGACAGAAGTTGGGGACTCTCTCCCCAGAAAAACTGACACAAATATGAAGTTATGCTTGTAACTTTAGGGGACCCCAAACCTCTTCATGAAACCCAAGTTAAAACGCCTTGACTGAACCATCCCTGAAGTGTAGATTGATTTTTATTCATCCCAGTAGCCCAATGCCAATAACACAACAGTTGGTCCATAAAGGCTGAATGAACTGTCTAAAAATGAATTCTGTATCTCCCTTGCCTTTTGGCCCCAAGAGACTTCCATCAGTGAGCCCTCCTTAGGCGACAGACTTAAGTGACTGGCTGATCCTGTTGTTTGTGTGGAAGACTCTCATAGAACTGCTTACTGTCACTTCTCCCCTATCCTGGTATCCAATAACTTGTTCTTTCCTTGAATCCATCTTCTATACTTCCCATTTTGCATCTTATCTCCTAGGGTTGGAGTCTGTCTGGAATCTCAGTGGTCAATCAGTTAAAGAATTCCATGCCAGCATGCTAAAGGAAGAACAATATAGAAGTCTCTCATTTCTTCCATTTCTGTTCCAGGTAGACCCCATGTTCTTCATGTTTGTTTCTGGAGGCAGCACCTCAATCTTATTTTCTTTCTTTCTTTTTTTTTTTTTAATGTTTTATGTATTTGACAGAGAGAAATCACAACTAGGCAGAGAGGCAGGCAGAGAGAGAGGAGGAAGCAGGCTCCCTGCGGAGCAGAGAGCCGGATGCGGGGCTCAATCCCAGGACCCAGAGATCACGACCTGAGCCGAAGGCAGAGGCCTCAACCCACTGAGCCACCCAGGCGCCCCTCAATCTTATTTTCTGATCCCAAAGTACCTCCAATGAGGGGAGTGGAAGCCTAGTAGAATGGGATGTGCATGCTGGGAAATTAGAGGTGTTCTTGTGGCAGAGGAAGTTGGCAACATCCTTCTGGTCAAACTTCATGTTAAGAAAGACTATCCAAAAAAAAAAAAAAAAGAAAGAAAGAAAAGAAAGAGTATCCAAAATTTGGAAATGACACAAAAAATTAGCCAGTTCCCGTTCAGAGTTATACTAAAGCATGTCTCACAAGCCTTCCTAAGAGCCATCTGGTTTTCTCCTTGAGGACATAGACTTTTTGACTTATTTAATATTTAGAGTCCAGGCTTTGTAAAGTTAGATGTTAATTTACAGAAGGTTGATATATTATGTATAATTTTTATCTGATAGAAATGCAAACACTGTCTGCCTAAGAGAAGACATAACTTCAAAGTTTTTGTTGTCCTGTAGAACATTAACTCCTGTTGTACTTAAAGTTTCTGTTTTTAGCGATCTTTCTTGCACTGACTATACTGCAGTCTCTTTTATTCTATTTGAAACTAATTTTAGGATCTTACAGGTTTCCTGGTTGAGTTCAATGAATCCCTGACTCGTGCTCACTCCACAGTAGTATGGGAATTATGACTCGTTTTTTGAAAGCTATCAGCTACTTCTCAGCTATGGGCAGAAGCATGTCAACCCTAGAGTCCTAGAGTGGCACTTCTCAGACCCTAGCGTACACATGAATCATCTGGGGATCTTGTTAAAGTGCTGATCCTGATTCCATAGTTCTGGGGTAGGGCACTTCTCATTGGCCCTCAGATAAGCCTGACTACGCTGGTCCCTGGACAGCTTGTTAACGGTCTTCACAGAAGACTGAATGAATCTGTGATCTTGTGTCCTCTGCTCCCCATATGGACAGAGGAACCACTCCAAGAGATAGTTCAGACTATCAAAGAACTGAGCTTGGTGGGGATTTTCTGGGAACTCTGGGGGAGGTTGAAGTGTGTGTGAAGGGGTGTGGGTAAGTAGGGTGGGACAACATAAAGGAAATGAAGTGATTCATGATCAACGGTGATTGCATGAGAGAAACCCAATCCCCCCACTGCAAAGTGGAATGTCCAGCTCAGAGCGGCCTCTCCAAGCAACACAGCCTCCACCCTCTCCTGACAGGACCCACCCGGACTGTTCCTCAGGGAACCCTCCAGGGCTGTCAAACACATGGGCAGTTCTCAGACTTCATGTTTTCTATGGCAGTTGGGCTATTGGCACCTCCTTTAGGAAGAGGAGAGGTGGGTCCCCTTTGTTTTCTGTGGGCCCATTTCAATACTTTGGTGGCCTGACTCTGCTCTGCTGCCTGCTTTCTTATATCATGGTGCACTAGTATTTTTAATCCTTCACATTCCTTGGAAATGCACAGACCTCAGAGACTCCAAGAATCACACAGTTGGTTTCGTTCACTCCTATCCAGGGGCCTCTACCAAAATGAAGAGGCATGTCTTCCCAGGGATGACAGAGAGTTTGGGTCTGCTTGTGGACTGGACAGCACTGAGATGGGAAGGAAAAAGAGGACAAGTGAAAGAGAGAAGGAAAGAGGGAGGGGAGTGGAAGGAAGAAAGGAAGGCAGACAGGGAGAGAGGGGATTGTCCATGGAATAGTTATCCTTTTTTCTTAGCCTATGTTCTGCCTATTTGGAGGTGGTGTTGAATGTTTTCATTGAGAGCATATTGGTTGTTGATGACTGATGTTTTGTTCTTGTTTTTGTTTTTCTTATGACCTCATTCAGTAAAATAAAAAGTTAGCAATCCCATGTTAGTTATTCCTCCAGTTTGGGGGGAAATTGTTCTCCTCTGGAAAGCCACACCCCCAAGAACCACTTCTCCTGGGTTCTCAGGAGGAAGACGAGAGGCAGCAGAGTGCCTGCGTCCCCTCCCCCAGCTGTCCACAGCACCAGGCTGCCCAGGACTGACGGTGTGGGCACAGGTTAACTTCCTTCCAGACCTAGGGGGCATACCTCTCCTTGTGCCCTCACCAGTCTGCTGGGAGGGAAGTGACACCAGACAGAACAAGTAACAGAGCATCTTCTGGCGGTGGATTAACACCAAGTTTAGAGACTGGGAATGAGTTGGAGTCTGAGGATCTGGGAGCAAGTCTCAGTTCTGCCACTTCAAAACTGTGTGAACTTTTGCAAATGGGAGAATATTTTGAAGCTGAAAAATCTTCCAGAGTTGCCAAGAGAGTAAAATCAGTAACATCCATGAAGAGCTCTATAAAAAGTAATATGAAAGAGCTGTGAAAATATAATCTATCGTTATACAACCCCTCTCTCCTTCCTACCAAATTTCTACACACAAATGAAACACTGTTGGGTGGGTAGCTAAGACCTCTGTCTCACTCATGTCCACTTTTGGTGTGGGAGCAGTTAAATGATTTCAGACACAAGCACTCTGATTTTTTTCAATTATTTATTAGATTTTATTGATCTGGGTTCTGTCAGGGTATTAAGTGGAAGCCAGGTAATCCAAAGGTGTATCCAAAGTCAGTAAGCATTGTTACAGAAGGTGAGGTGCAGACGAGATATCTAACCTAACTAGGTAAGTTACAGCTTATCAAATGCTCTGACATAATAATCTCATTTAACTCAAAAAGAATTGAGTATTACCACTGCCAATCACACATGAAAAAACAACAGAGATTCTAGAGATTAATTACTTCCCCAAATTCATACTACCAGAATGCCAAGGATAGGAAGCTAACCTCATTCAGGCTGAACTCAGAAGCTCTGCTCTTTACCCTTCACTCCCCCACGCTACCAGAGAACCAGCACTGAATCCCAACCTGCTTGCCATGAGGGAAATTCTTGGGATAAAGTACCAAAGATCAGACTGTTCCAACTTTACCACTTAGCAAAAGTGCAACTCTGGACCCATCCTTTCTCATAGGTCCTACACAGTTCCTAGGAGAAATATAACATCTTCTGAAATAATTTCCAGGGAAGCAATTGCAATCAAAACCAGAAAGAAAATACTTCACATTTGTAAAAATTATAGTCACTAACTTTCTCTAATGAATTAACTCACCTTTGGCCAAAACTTGCTCTTCGTGCCAAGACTGAAATAAAATGCAGCGTCATTTATTTCTCTTGGAAGCGTTGATAAATGGAACTGTTCATACATGAAGGGTTAAATATAATATTTTTATACTATTTATGTCGAACATTAGCTAGCTCCCTGGACTGATATTGGACATTATCCCTTCAGTGTGCATTAGACGCAATATATGCATCTGTTACTGATGTTAAACATCTAATTGGGGGAGTGGAAATATAATATAATAAAGACATGTATATATGAGGAAAACTGAAATCCAAAATGCTTTAAATTACAACATGATGCCTTCCACTTTATTTAATCAAGTCCTTTCTTATAACTCAGTTAAAATGAGAGGGAAGAGAAGAAAAGAGAGGGAAAGTAATACTAAAATTTATTCCTAATTTTAACTCTGAAGTATACAATAATCATAGTGATTTGGTGAAATAGTTTGAAGTTTCCAAAGCAAAAAAAAAAAAAAAAAAAAGAATAGTTTCTGTGTTTTTCCTGTAAGGCCTCTCTTCAAAAATATAAATACAGAAACCTTACCTTAATCATCCTAATATTCCAGCCCAGGAAAAGTAAGATGTTCATAATGCCAGCATGTAGGCTGTCGAAATAGACACTGGTGGATCTGAATGACAAGGGTTGGCGCCAGAAGGATTATAGGAACACCCAAAAACTTATAGACAAAACAGATTCATTGGACCCAGTGTTTCAATTACATCCAGTGAGGTGACCCAAGTTAGATTAAAAGAGCCAAGTGTCTACTTCTATATTTTAGAGTATGTTTGACTTAAAAATGGGAGGAGAAAGCAGCAAATAAAATCTGCATGCCTGGGGGAACCCTCCTACACTGTTGGTGGAAAGCAAGCTGGTGCAGCCACTCTGGAAAGCAGTTTGGAGTTTCCTCAAAAAGTTGAAAATGGAGCTACCCTATGACCCAGAAATTGCATTACTGGGTATTTACCCTAAAGATACAAATGTAGTGATCTGAAGGGGCACGTGCACCCAAATGTTTATAGCAGCAATGTCCACAATAGCCAAATTGTGGAAAGAACCTAGACGTCCATCAACAGATGAATGGATAAAGAAGATGTGGTATATATATACAATGGAATACTATGAAGCCATCAAAAGAAATAAAATCTTACCATTTGCAATGACATGGATGGAACTAGAGGGTATTATGCTGAGCGATGTAAGTCAAAGAAAGACAATTATCATATGATCTCTCTGATACGAGGAATTTGAGAGGCAAGGCAGGGGGTTATGGGGGGTAGGGAGGAAAAAATGAAACAAGATGGGATCAGGAGGGAGACAAACCATAAGAGACTCTTCATCTCACAAAACAAACTGAGGGTTGCTAGGGAGTGGGGGTTAGAGAGAGGGAGCCTGGGTTATGGACATTGGAGAGGGTATGTGCTATGAATTGAATGTGCTGTGAATTGTGTAAACCTGACAATTCACAAACCTGTACCTCTGGGGCAAATAATACATTATATGTTAATTTAAAAAAATCTGCATACCTTGATCTTGTCCCTCTCACAAGCCATCTCTCTTTCTTCCTTCAAATCCCTCCTGCCCCAAAGGCACCAAAAGATGGTGGCAACTGGAAATGACTTTAACCAACCGAGCAGACTTTCAAGCTACACCTCCTCCTTGAGGGCACCCCCGTCTTCAATACAGCAAATGATCAGCTTAAGGGAGATGGACTAGAACAGGGGTCAGCAAACCACCCCTGTTTTCTAAATAAAATTACATGGGAACATGGCCATGCTCTTCATTTACACAATGTCTAGGCCTGCTGTAGCCCTACAAGGCAGAGTTGAGTAGCTACAATTGAGACCACAGGGCCCACAAAGGGTAAAATATTTACTTTCTCATCCTTCATAGAAAAAGTTTGCCAACACTTGTACTAGAAAGAACACCAGCCACAGAGCACCAAGATTGGTGTTTCATAAACTCCAAAGTTCTGGTTCTCAACCCTCCTGTAACCCCAGCGCGGAGTGGGGAAAGACATATTCTCGTTAGTAATCCCATCTTAACGCCTGTAGTGGAGATGTTTCCGGTACCCACACACACATGAGAAAAAGATTTCCTGTGATGTCAGTGAAATTTAAACTTCAGGCTCTCTCATTTGCACAAGTCCTTGGAAGGAGCCCCAGTCATGTGGTCACATGGTTGTACAATTTTGCAATGTTTGCACAAAGATATAGAGACCATTGTCTCTTTCTATTCCTGCTTTCCCTCCACCACTGCTCTGCATGTGTTGGATAGTGCTAGAAGGAATGTGGGAATTTTGTGAATCCAATTGAACACGAGTTGAGTTGCGGAGTTGGGGATGTAACTAGTTTGAGTTTAGTGGGACATAGATAGAGATAAGTAGACAGAAGCCACATAGCCATTCCTCTTCATGGTTACATGATTGCCAGTCCTCCCAAGATGGGTGTAGTGTGCAGGGATAGTACTTCCACATCCTGCCCTGACCCACTGGTGCCATGACACAAAGGTCAGGCATAGCCATCCTGAGTTTGAGCCCCATTTCAGTTCTGTACAAAGGACTTGTCATTTTAAGTGACTTTATTACTGCATGGAACATGTCACCTTCCAAGCTACCTAGTCATAATGGGCCAGAGACGGAAAGAACATACAGTTCAGAGTTCAGTTGACCTGGATTTGATTCCTTATAGCACTTTTTTTTGCCTGGTGCATCCCTGAACATAATATCTGACTTTCCCATGCCTCAGTTTTCGTATCTGTCAAACAGGGTAAATGGTACCACCTTCACTGTGTTGTTGAGAGGGCGAACTGAAGGACTCCGGGTTAAATAAAGGCAGAGCCCAGAATCTGGTCTCCTGTAGGCTTTCTATGCTGGCGGTTCCTGGCCTTCGCCATCTCATTCCCTGCAAGCCCCCAGCAGCTCCCGCGCAGAGAACACAGCTGGCAAAGAGACACTCAGGGGAAAGCCTCTGTAATGAATGTCATATTCACTCAATTTCAGGTCTAGACAATATTTTTCTAAAACAATTGCTTCCAAGGGCCAGTAATAAAAACAGAACAATGTCAGTCATCAGAACTCAGAAAGGGGCGGATAAATACTGCCTGACGGGTCCGTTCTAACTTTGATCCGAAATTCAGCATTCCTCTTGGGGGCTTGTAGTAAATGATTTCCACACTTCTCCATGGCTGTTGGTCCTTGCTGTGAACAGCCTGAGACTGGGGAACAAAAGACAGGAACTGGGGGAGAAGATGGCTTTGAGATGGTCCTTGGGGGGATCTAGAAGGCTCAGTGACTAGGGTAGAAGGTCAGTAGCCAATCCCAAGATCTCTGTCTGAGACATAGTGTGAGATAGGTACTCTGAGAACTACGGGCAGCTACAAATCTCCCCAACCAGCGTTCTGGGGTCTGAAATTCCCATCATCTACTACCTAGGGTTGACCCTACGAGCAGCTGCCTATGTCCTGAAGTGGCAGAAGAGAAGCTGAAAGGGAATTATAATTTTCCCTGGGATTGGTCTGCTGAAGGGAGCTCTACTCTTCCCCAACCTGATTCTTCCTTACTACTCAGAAGCAGGAACTCTGGAAGGCACCAGCCACTGCCACCCAAGAGTCATGACTTTGAGAAGTGACGTTTTGATGGAATTCTCTGCAAATGGTGTTCCCTGAAAATGGGCAAAACTATAGTCCAGGAGCCAACCATTTAAATCTTTCCAGAAAAGTTTCTTCACATCTCCATCTGTGGAAAGAAAGATGGAGACTAGAAACAGAGAGAGATGGAGAGGCTGGCAAAAGCAAGAAGAGAGAAAGATCCAGAGGGAGACACAATGAGGAAGCTGGAGACAGAGGCTGCATGGTCTTTGTTACAGTGCAAGAGAATACACCAAAAGTCTTTGGGAAATCGAATTCAGCAAAGAAGCATGCACATGTTCCCACGCACACAGGGCACAGCAGGGCACAGACCACCCAGCACTCAGACTCCTTCACCAGATCTGCCGTTTTGTCACCAGAGGGAGTCCTCTCAGTCAACAGGGTCCCTGGGAGTCATTCAGGTCTATGTCACCACCTTAGATTCCCATATTTGAATGAGGACAAGCTTTTGTGATCCAAAAGGAAAATCTGCATTCCCTTTCCTCTCCTTTGTCCCACCTTGGTTCAGTAGCTAGTGAGACTTAGGATAATGCAACAAGGCAAGAAGGAGCAGTAACCCAAAGTGGCATGTCAGCTCCTGGGCACACTCACTCACTGGGCATCCCCCAACTCATTTTAAATTTCCCCTCCAATCTCCAAAAATAGGGGCTCTCCCTGCAGTTTCTCCAACCCCGTCAAAATTTCTCTTCTCCCATGAGAGTATTGTCAGCTGAGTACAAAGGGGGAATCTGACTTAACTAACTCTTACTCACGTGTAAATGACTGACAATCTTTCTCAACCCTTCTAGGAGCATTTATATTGTAAAAGAACAACCTAAGACAAAGACAAACAAACAACAAATGGCGATGAATCTCTAATTGGCAAGGTTCCAGGTAGGGGGGCAAAGGAGAGGGGAAGAATTTCAACAAGGGTGGGGGACTTCAGGGAAGGGTGAACTGGTTTCCCAGAGCCCCATGAATCACATCTTGGGGCCAACTGCTTACTTTCTCTAGGGCTAAAGCAGTTTCCATGTCTAGGAATTCACCCTTCTCCTTAGATTAGAAACTGACACATCTGCTTTCTGCCAGAGCACCTAACAGGAGAGTCAAGGGATGTAACAAAGGGGTTCTCAAAAGTGTGAGCCCCAGGGAAGCAGCATGAACCTCACCTGGGAGTGCATGAGAAATGCAAATTCTTGGGCCCCTCTCTAGACCCCACTGATGCAGAAACTCAAGGAGTGGGACCCAATGAGCCTTGCAAGTAATGCTGATGTACCTCAAGATTGAGAACTACTTTATAGAGAGCATGGTGGGCTAGGAGCCTGCCCTTTCTCTGCCCAGCTTGAAACGTGGCCTAAGTCATTGAACTTCTGTGAACCACAGTTTCCCCAAATATAAAATAATATGGGAGTAATCAGTGTCCTCTGGAAAACTGGTTTAATCCAGTGCTCTGTGAAAAGCTATCTTAGATCCGGATCATTCTGGGAAATCCCTTCTTAGATAACTATGATGTATATTAGCCCATCAAAGACCAAAATTCAACCACGGATCAAGAAGACTATTTAACTGGGTTTAACTCTTGGGAAACATGTTTGAGTATTGATTCTCTTTCTGGATCACATCCACTAACACCTGAAACAGGAGGGTTTAGGTGGTCACTGAGGTCTCTTCTAACCTGTAATATCCCTCGGGCCCATCTCGGGGCTCTGTCCTCTCCGGCCCATGTCTCCTGCAGCCCACGTGAAGTCAGTTCCCAGGAGCAAATGCTCAGCCAACACAGGACAGTGCCCTGTACCAAAGTGTGTCTGTATTAGGATTGATGTCCATCCCTGGTGAGCGTCATGTACAACCTTACCCTTCTCTGCCACCGAGAGAAAATAAATCACAAGACAAGGAGAACATTGAACAGCTTTGAGGGCAAGAGCAGAGGCATGTGGAGACCAGCAGGAGAGGTGAGGAAGATGGCCTGGGAGGAGGGATGGGGCGGGGCAGAGTAAAGCTTCTGCAGAGACGAGGAGCCCCAGGCAGGAGGAAGCTGATGACGGTCCCAGCCGTCTGCTAGACTGTCAGTATCACTTCGTAGCTTCTCATTTCTTGACTCCCTAACTCTCTCAGAGGGCAGAGAAATCGAGTTATGTGCATGGAACACCCTCATCTCTGAAAGCAGGTGATGCCTGTAATAATTATTAACTAATAATCATTAGAATGTTCGGCAACTTACAGAGCATTTCCGTGTAGAATCTTCCTTAATCTTGGCAAGAACAAAGCTGTGAGGTAGGAATTACTTTGATCACCATTGTACAGATCAGAAAACTGAGGCTCAGTTGGAATTTATTTATTTATTTATTTATTTATTTATTTTCCATGATCTAAAAGCTAGTAACTAGGAGTAACTGGATTGAATACTAGGGCTCTTGTGCCATCCCACATGAGAGTGGTCCCACATGGACCAAGGGCCCATGGTCTGTTCTTCTAAATCTGTTTCCATCCCAAAGCCCTCACCGGTTTGTGACCTGTTGAATTAACCTCAGGCCAGTCCGCGGTAGCCCTGACAACAGACAGGAAGAGTGTAAGAACATTTTAGAATCAATAGCTTGGGATTGAACCCTGTCTTCTCAGACTATGTTTGTGATTAGGGATTTTGTGGGATGAATGGCGGAGCCCAGTGTCTGGAATAGTAAAGCATTTTGTGAGGATTGACCTCACATCGATCATGGAGAAGACAGATCCCAGCTCAAGTCAGACAGAGGAGGCACCAGCGGGTTGGAAAGTCACCGATTGTGTTGAAACCAAGGAAAGAAGTAATGCCAAACACAACGGGCTTGGAAGGACTGAAGGCTATGGTTGGCTTCTTCACTCTGCCATTTAATTCCAGGTGACCTTGCACAAAAACGAAAATGCATGGGTTTCTCTTCCGTCTGTGGGACGTTGTAAGGCTGGACTTGCTTTCCACACAAGGTTGTCTGAAGTTTAGACAGGCCAGGCCTAACCACCTGTAGCAAATGCTGTGGGCCGCCCACTGAAACAACCACTCGCCCAACTTCTGGATAACACAGGCTCAGCTTCATTCTGGGATCTACCTCTCCCTCCCCGAAGTGCACCTGAGGGCAGGTGCTCCGATGGGCCTAAGCTCGTAAGGTGGCTCCATTCCCCGTGGTGACTGGCGGAAGTCAGGTCACGTAACGCAATTCTGAGCAAAGAGAAGCGAGGCAAGATCCTCTGAGGGCTTAGGGGGGAAAGGATTCCTTCATTTTAAAAAGAGGCATAAGGAAGAAATGGTATCTCCTCCCCTGAGATGTGGCCACATCTGGATAGGACGGTCCTGCAGCTGCAGATGTCTTGCTACCATGAGGGGACACGACTGAGCGTAAGGCTGGCTCTCTGAGGATGGCAGAGGAGTGGGATAGAAGCGTCTGGATCTTTGGATGATGTCACTGAGCTTCTTAATGAACTAATCCTAAGATGTGCCACTGCTGAAATTGTGTGTGAAATAGCACACCTATTATTTGCTTCTGGCCGTAGGCTAGGGGTATGTCACTGCTTGCCCCCAAGGACACCTAACATTCCCCAGGTGATGGAGCGCCGTAAAGTACAGTTTTATGCCTCTACGGAGCCGTTCTTTATACTGAAAGTTCCAGATTCTCGGCATAAGTGGGAGAATAATAGCAAAGTTTCCAGAAAAGCCCCAGTGGGTGGGTGCCCTCAGATGACAAGTCCTAGGTTGGTGACAAGAAATAGAATCTTGGTGTAAAACTGAGTCTAACTGAGCTTCACACTTTTTTCCCTTGAACAATGCTCAGAACCGGGCCTCCCCTGTGTTCTTCCTGTTCAACAAATTATAAGCGTCCTAAAGAAATAACATATAATAAAGTCCTTGTGGACTTTCCTTTGCCATCCAGATTTCCCAAGCTTAACATCCGCTGCACGTTGGAGCATAGGCAAACCAACTGGGCGAAATAGTCTGCAAGTCACAAGTCCACGCTTCTATTTTATTTTAAGTGAAATGGAGAGATGCTGGCAGCACCCATGGTCCACTTTCTAAATAGAATGCTTTCTTTGGCCAGGCCAGATATGACCTAATGACAGAGATTTAATTGCATCTGAAAGGAAGATAAATTAAAATAAAAGTAGTAAAATTGCATATTCTTACCAAACTGAACATGCGACCGGATTTTTTTCCTTCTAATAGCTGTTCATTCTAACTATTCTCTCTTGTTCGATGACAAATGGCAAATGTCTTCAAAATTGTTTAAAATTTTGTAGGATTGTATTTGTTTTAAATTTTGTATGGGGGAGGCAGACAACAGTTCCTGGTGAAGAATCAGGATAATGTCAGAGACAATGTCTTGATGGGACTTAGAGCAGTAATGACAAAGCTCGCATTCAGTCCTGGCACCTAGTAGGCTCAGCAAATATGTTTTAAAGAACCGAAGCATAATATCCTGCTTATTCTAAGCCGAAGGCCCTGAGCATCATCTTAAGGTGACAGCTTAAGATTATAGGAACAGGTTTGAGATATAAATTGTAATAAATTATTAGAGGGGCACCTGGGTGGCTCAGTGGGTTAAGCCTCTGCCTTTGGCTCAGGTCATGATCTCGGGGTCCTGGAATCGAGCCCCGAATCGGGCTCTCTGCTCAGCAGGGAGCCTGCTTCCCTCTCTGTCTCTACCTGCCTCTCTGCCTACTTGTGATCTCTCTCTCTCTGTCAAATAAATAAATAAAATCTAAAAAAAAATTTAAAAAATTATTAGAGCAAATGTTATATTCATTGGAACACATATGCTTTTTCGAAAATATCTGGCAATGATCGTTGATGTCCACGAAGAGCCACTGGGATTCACAACCTCGAAGCACCTTAAAAGGAAGCATTATTACAAAGAACAAGAAATTTGGACCCACCAAACTAGGATCCTGTTCCTGGAGTAGTCACATAGCCACAGGCAAGAGATTCAACCCCTGTACTGAAGCTTCTTTCTTGACCTGATGGATGGAGACAATCTCACACCTATCTCAGAATGTGGTTGGGAGGCTGACTAAGATAATGCATGAGAAGTACTCACTAAGGTGTTTGGTATATTAATTCTTGTCAGAATCACCCAAAATATAATGAATGAGAATGAATGAATGAATGATCTATGTAGGTGATAACTTTCAAGTCCAATCGATAATACTAAAGCCAAATTCTGTGTGACCAATTCACGGATGATACACATGGGAACTCACCTAACCAGATTCTTTGATTAGCCAAGGCACGCTTCTATATTGGGTTTACCTTATCGTTTCCTAATTACTTGTTTTCAAATTTCTCCGTAGCTAGAAAGTAAAGGTCAAGCAGGCATGAGGGATATTCATCTTTTTATCTCCAGTATTCAGCTCAGCATTGGCACATAGCAAGCCCTTAATAAACATCTATAAAATGAGAGAGTGAGCGAATAAAGAATTTTGCCTTGGGCTGGATCCATTCCTGTAAAATATTACATGATTGACAGAGAGCCCATTGGAAAGTCAGGATGAAGCCACTACAGAGAGCCCTCTATGAAGGCTGAAAACTATAGGCTCCCATGGCCGGCCACGCTGCCAGATGAAAACCACATCGTGTGGCAATTTACATTGTGTTCTTCTAACATCAAGAGATTCAAGACAGCCCGGCTCCTGCCATCTTATGAACAATTCTGCCTCAACACACTGGCTACTGTTCTCTCTATTGAATTGCAACTTTTTTTCCCTGGGTATCGATAAACAGCTGCACAGTCAAATTAGTACTGTTTACTGTCAAATTAAGATGAAAACTGATCCTTTCTGTGCTTTGTTTACAGGGCCTGTACTGCTTGTCCCAAACCTCCCGAGTCACTAAATGCAAACGGACTGCTTCTGACGGCGGATGCTGCCCCAGATCAAACAGAAGGCAGATTTTGTTTGTCTTCTAAAATAAACTATCTTTTCAGGTTCATGGGCTCGGAATAACAGCTATCATGTTTCGCCAGCTGTTTTTTATTCCTTTGCTAATTTTACAGCTCGGTCTTTGAGAAGGAGGGCTCCGTCTTTGTTCCATTCCTATGGTGCTGGTTCAGTGCCAAGGGAACAGAATATTCATAGAAGTTTAGGAAGCCGAGACAGAGAGAGAGAGAGAGAGAGAGAGAGAGAGAGAGGGAAGGGAGTGTGTTAGTGATTTGGATGCATGGGTAAGAGTGTTCTGAAAACTCATCATGAAATAAATAATATTTACTGTCAAAACCTAAATGCTGTAGCAATCTCTAAATAATAGAATTTTTAAAACCTTGGTCTTATTATTTAGCATTTATTTTGCTTCCAGGCCCTTCACCATTGGATATTCAATAAGCAAACCTTCTACATATCCTTCTAAGTTCTCTTCTTATGTTGAACTAGATCGTGCCACTTAGAAACCATCTGAAGATTGACATCACTTTGATGGAGTCCACCATGTTCTAAAACCAACCGAATGCATTGTTCTGCTTACACTCCTCCATCTTGTTCATCAGCCTGTTATGAGGGAGAATCTTGCAACTTGCCTCCCTGAAATCCAGATGTGCTTCTTCGTTGCATTTTCTGGGAAAGTCAGGCAACCGTCACAACAAAGGGAATGATGTTGTGCTCCTAGGAAGAGTTCTCAGAGAACCACTGCTGGCTCCTGGAGATTTTTTATCTCATACTCACAAACCAAGGTCTCAACTGCTTGATCTAGAATATCACCCAAGAACCCCATCATGATTAAAACCCATCTTCCTATCCACTTGGAAAATAGGACTAATCATTGGCCAAATTTGTTTACCATTCATTTCACAAAAAAGTAATTTTACATACACAGTATAATTTAACCTTCATGATGATTTTATAAGGAAAGTACCACACCCCACTTTGTAAATAAACCATCCCATAGGGAGCTGAATGTGCTGGGACAGGAGTCGAAACCTCTTTGCCTTTCCTAGTCCAGGTCCTCCTGCCGTCATGCTCCGTCTTCCCTTCCTTGGGATTCAGAGCCTCTGACCTGGTTTCTAGGTTATCTCTAAAGCGACCTCACTCTTGCATTTCACTCTTCTCCAGTGTGAAGCTGTAGCCAAACTAGACTACTCCCTGAGCCTCAACATGTCTGTACAACCCCGCCCCCATGCATGCCATTCCCCAGTCCTCATCACGTAGCCAAGCTGTGGTTCAAATATCTCAGCTTTTTCAAATCCTTCTCCCACAAGGTAATCTCTCTCACACACACATAGAGATGCACACCCAAAGCTGGTACAATGGCTGGTCAGTCATTTGGCAGTGAGTAGGAAGAGCACCTTGCTGGGAGAGCCCTGGGCTTTGCGATCTTTAAAGTCAGTGAGCTCAAGGCTCCAGCCCAGGAAAGTACTTGAAGAGCCCCCAGGGGCTGACGCAGACCATCTCAGAACACTGGGCTGAGCGGACGCACTGCGTCAAATACTGCTCCTCACTTTCTTCTCTCCCTGGGGCTCTCCCCGGGGATGCAAACCTTTCCGCACTTTGAGTGCTCCCCTGGCAGCGTGACCATCTTTTCCCACCAAAATCCAGTGTGGGGAAGCGGGGGACTATTGCTGGGTCCCTTGCTGTTAAGACCCTATGCCGGGAAGCTCCTCAGTCCGAGGAGCTGAGGCTTCTTGTCCCCTCCACCATTCATTCCATCATTCCTGCCGTAAGGAAATATGAACCCTTCCCCCTGGAAAACACTAAAGAGAATGAAAATGAATAAGAAACATTCCCTAACCTCAGAGTTTATCCTTTGGTGCGAGCCATAACCTCAGAGATCACAAAGCAAGGCAGCAGCACCTAAGGGTCTTGTCAAGTTTACAAAAAAACAAAACAAAACAAAACAAAACACCACTCAGAGTTCAAAAGAAGGAGAGATCTTCCCACTGGTTTTAGAGACAAACTGGAAATGGAACAATTGGAAGGATTTGGGGAGGAAAGGTCAGTGTGAAGGTGGGAGTTGCCAGATGAGGGCGGACAACGGTGAAGTGGTCCCGGCTAGAGCTCCCCTTCCGTGCAGATTGTGGGAACCGGTCGCAGGAAGACCGAAGACGCCTGTGAACACCCAGCTAATGAGTTTGCATGTTTTGTGTCCTTCTGGACAGAGGGTGGGGAGCCATGAGAGGTTTGCACAATTTTAAGAAGGTCACTCTGTCCTGCTGTGTGAAACGGAAGGATATGTGGAGAACCACACATGCCTCCTGCTCCAACTTCATCACATTTGGAAATCCTTCGGAATATTCTCTGCCTTCTCACTTCTTGTTCACTTACACTCACCACACATTATAAGGAAGCCTGGAGTGGAGACCCAACCTTTTTTTTTTTTTTTTCCTTGTTGTATTTTTTTTTTTCAAGAATATATCTGTGCTATTTCTACTTATGAAAAGAAAAGGGCTATGGTTGAGTCAGACAGGCTCCTAAAGCATAGAACAAACTTCAAGCTGAGGGCCTGTATCCGATACGGCACAAACTTCATTGTCGTCATCTCTATGATTGTCTTCACCACCGCTAAGAACTATTGAGCACAAATTCTCCACTAGGTTCTTGTTATGGACTCAATATCTTTGTAATACCATGAGCTAGAGAAAAGTGGATGACCTTTATACGTGATCAACACAACAATTTTGATTCTAGATTCTCTTGGGTGTATGCATAGTCCAGGCCCAGGATAGAATTTCCAGCCTACCTCCAGGGAACCAGCTCAGGGCTCAAGCTGGGTATACTCTGGAGTTCTGGTTTGGGATATAATCTGGAGTCTGCTCAGTATTCAGATCTGTATATCTTTCTTTTATTCTTCAAATATTTCTTGCACATCTTCTTTGTGCCCAGTGAATAAGACAGACATGTTTCCTACTCTCCTGGATGATTTTTGCCTGGAATGCCAGAAGGTAGAAACCTTCACCCCCGACTCATGATATCAAGGAAACTTTGGTCCAAGAACTTGGCTCAGATGTTAATTGTTCTGGGACTGTCGCCAAGGCTCGAAGCTTCCCTGAGCCTCTGTTTCCTTGTGTTTAGAAAGACAGGATTCACCTGGAGGGGCTCAGCTCTTTCTCAGTCTGTGATTTCCAGAAGTTCAAAAAATGAAGGTGAGCCACAGTCAAATAGCTTCCCATCTCCCCATCTCAGCCTTTCTGCTCTCCAGAGATGGACAGTTCAGGCTTCAGTGGATCAAACTTGCCACATGGCAAACCCTTCCCCATCAAAGCTAACAGAAGCCATGCTCATCTAGGCACACGCATGTCCCACACGGGCCTGCTAGGTGCAGCCCGGCTCTTTGCTCAGCATCACTCTGAATCTAAACTTACTCCATTTTAACTTGGCAATGATGCTCTGTTTACGTTTCCTGGTAAGTGAATCATTTATCTTATAAAAAGCTCATTTCAGAGATGGAGTGAGATCCAGGAAAGGTAATGCCAGTCACTGTTCCTGACCTTCTCCGTTAGTTGAAGTAGACTCGAGGAGAGGTGGGTGATGTCATTCCCTGAGGCAGACACAAGATATATGGGGATGAATAGAGTCGCTATTCTCCTCTCATTGGAAGACCATGCAAATGGAGTTATTCTGGGTTCTTCAGAAAGGGAAACTCAGGAACTCAATACGAGTATCATTATGTAGACACCGCAAAGTCTCTTTGAATGTAGGACTTTGTTGACCTAGAGTGTACTGTTAAATTGGAAACAGGATTAAGCAGAGCAGTTACAAATCACAAAGCATTAGGGCTGTCCCCCATTTTCACCCTCCTCTCCTTCCAAATGGGCATGCCACTTCTTTTGTTCAATGACGTTTGGTAGCTGCCAACCCAAAGCCATTTTGATTTTTCCAATTCATCTGTGGTTTCAGCCATGCATTAGAGGTTTATCTTTTTCCTTTTTCCCCCCAAATAAAAAAATTCACAAAGGGAACCAAGCAGTTGATGGGAAGACTGGGATTCTTTCACAAGGAAGCAGGCGGGGAAAGCATGAAGTATAAAAGAAGTTGTTTAACACCATGGCCCGGCCATTACGTCCTCTGAACCTCAGGAAATGGGGAAGATGGCTGCTTCCAGAGAGCTAAAGTGACTTCAGCAAGACGCTGTACAGAAAACACATGGCACTCTTTCCCTCACATGTTTACTTATTCATTCAATGTTTAGCAAGCACCCACTCTGTTCCACAGAGGACGACTCTTAACTCCCTCAAAAACAGAGAACACGGACTGAGTTACCAATCCTATTAAAACACAGAAGAATTTGTTTCAGAAACTCAGAGTTTAATAATAACTTTGAGTGACCTTTTTCTTTTTATCTTGCCCTTTCTTCCCTAGCCCAAACCTGAGTGTGGAGAAGAGCCTCTTCCCAGCTCAACTTTCTTCTCCCTAATCTTTTCTGGAATCCAGGAAATCAGATTGGGAAGAAGTGTCTGGAGAAAAGACAGCCTTGAGAAGCAATGGATGACTTCTGATTGATTTGGTGGCCAGTAAGAACTCAAAGGGTAAAATTCATTCAATCCCACAAAGGCCTGGTAAGTGCCTATTAGTGATGCACTGCTGTATAATGCGGGAGCTGGGAGAGAGCTGAGTTCGAGTCCCCCGTCCACCATTACTTGGCTGCCTGATGCTGGCCAACTCCATTGCCTCGATGGGCCTCCTCTTCTGTTAACGGGGCCTGGAATAGAGGATCGCTTGTGGTTCTCCCAGCACTAACAGTTTATGATACAGATGAGCGCAGGGAAAGAAACCGAAAACTTGCTCTGCAAACACAGAGCCGCTTTGCCCTTTCTGTTCTTCATTTGACCACAGTTACTTAAATTATTTAGAACATATTTCCATGTTGAAGCCTAATTGTGGAATTTTCTTTTCTTCTTTTCTTTTTTCTGTTCAAAGGCTGTTGTTGCCTTTGAATCCAACTTGTTTTGTTCATTTCCTTGGGTGGAAACTTTTAGCGCTGAGTGCATTTTTATGAGTGTCTTTAAAAGAGAGATTTAGATACAGTTCCTCTCCCTTTGTATGGAAGTTCTCTGAAATTTACAGGGGGGGAAAAAAGTGTCTAGTCACTTTGAATCTAGGTCAAACCGAATTTTAATATCCCAAGAATGTAATCAGAAAGCTGGAGTCTACGTTACTGTTTTAAGATACTAGATTTGGCAAGTGTTCTATTTTGTTATGAAGGACCCTACCCATCTCAAGGCTAATGCGGTACATATTAGTATTCGAGACCTCAGGAAATCTCATTTTGGTTTAAATTTAACTCTCTATATCCTAGAGTTTTTAGATAAAGGAATATCTGCTTCAGATGCAGTCTCCTGGATCATATCAGGTTTATTTCTCTAGCTTAGGGTGATTCAGAAGTTATCACATGGTTCAACACGTTCCAAAAGTAAACATAATAACATCTCATTGATTGAGACCTCGCTAATTTAGAATTTATGCACTCCGAGGGAACACAGGCAAATCTAGGCAATTTAGTGGTATAAATGATAATTAAGGAATTTCAGCGTTCTTAAGAAGACGTCGTTTTCAGTGCATTAAAAAATCTTCTGCATTGAAAACAAAGATGTTAAATACAAATGGTTCTAAATTAATCTCCAAAGCTGTCCCAACAGCCCCGCTCTGCACTCTATATTTTTAGCCACAGTTTGTGGCACTGTTTGTAAGAGAAATTACTTTTTAAACATTCCACAATTCCAGCTTTTCCCCTTTTGGGTGCTCTTTTGTGAACATTTCATAGAAATTCATCATATTACCGCTATAGAATCTACCGCCATTGGAAAATGCAGCATGTTTGATCACAGTGTGAAATTGGCTTCCTGTGATTCACCCCGGGGTAAAGATGAAAGCATTCATGGGGGCAAGAATATTTGAGGTGAGTCTGGGGAAATGTAGAAGGAAAGCTTGTCATCAAAAAAAATGGAGGCAGGGGCGCCTGGGTGGTTCAGTGGGTTAAAGCCTCTGCCTTCTGCTCAGGTCATGATCTCAGAGTCCTGGGATCGAGTCCCGCATCCGGCTCTCTGCTCAGCAGGGAGCCTGCTTCCCCCTCCCTCTCTCTGCCTGCCTCTCTGCCTGCTTGTGATCTCTGTCTGTCAAATAAATAAATAAAATCTTTTAAAAAAAAATGGAGGCAATCAGCTGATCATGGGGCAAGGAGGACCCAGGCAGGCAAGCTGGTTTGCTGAGGTCCCTCAGTTTAGCAAGAAGGAAAGCGAGACTGAGAAAGCATGGCTTTTTGCTCTCAGCTCAGGCTTTTTTACTACCCTGGTCTTTACTCTCTGAAAGCAGCTCCCCTCCCTGCAAGGTCCTCCTGCTCGTCCACAAACGATCCTAGGCTGACCCAGTGCCTTAACCTCAAGCAGCCACAGAATCACTTGTTTAAGGTACATTGGGAGCCAGCCTACAAAATTGTTCAATTTCCCCCAAAACCATGTCCTTAGCCTCTAGGATTTGCTTCTGTTCCAAGGCATCTGACTCAGTGTTAGTCACGTATAGACACAACTGTCAGGTTGGGGGTGGGGTGCGGAGGAAGGATATGTATTTATGTTGCCACGTTATTTAGACTGACCCTTCTGCCCATTTCCACCTCCTGCTTCTCGGTAAACCAAGGGTCAGTGGGTATTTTTGGGGAAATGTACTGGGAGATCACTAGAGCAACCTGAATTTTCTTCAGCGGAGCTGAGAACCACAGGCCACAGTAACCTGACTCTAGAAATGTTCACCACTGATCTTGGCAGCTGTTTTCTTTCTGGTTTGTGATTTTCAATAAGATCCCAAACAACCAAAGGGGTGAAAAAAAAGAAAAGAAAAGAAAAGAAAAAAGAACAAGCAAAGAGAGAAAAATCCCTAACCTTCCAAAACCAGCCATTTATTGTAGCCATTCACACAGCGACCTCAAGGGAGGTCACCGCTGCTTAAGAGTTGGCTTCGGGGCTGTGGTGAGCACCAAAAGGCATTTTTGGCCTAACAAACCAATTAGCCAATGATCATATCCACTTCCTTGCTCCTTCCTGAATTTCTTAAAACATGTGTTTCTTGGAATCCACCTCTTTTGCCACATAGACCCAAGTGACAAATCATCAACCCCAAAGATCCAGTGCTCTACAACAAACCACTAGCTTACATCGCAGCTGCCAGGGGGCAGGAGGGAGTGATAAGCCAGGCTACCAAATATGGTAAAGAAAGAAAGAAAGGAAGGAAGGAAGGAAGGAAAGAAAGAAAAAAAAAAAAAAGGAAGGAAGGAAGGAAGGAAGGAAGAGAAGAAAAATGAAAAGAAACAAAAAGAAAAAAGAAAAAGAAAGAAAAAAGGGAAACTCTTTGTATTGGTTATGTTGAATATTCCAAAGCACAGTAATGGCTCTCATCTATCTACAAAATGTCCTGAGATCTGTTATAGTTAAGAAGCAGCTTGGGGAGAGGGAGGGTGTGTCATCAGGGCAGGCTGGTCAGCAACCAGGGAAGTAATAGCTTGATGAAGTTTCTGCAGTCTACACACTGGTCCTCAGCCTGGTGGATCCAGCATTTAGATTTGGCTTGTACATACCCAGAAATGAAAGATCAATTTCTTTTAGGCAGGTGTTAGATAACCCAACTCACAGGGGGCTGATGTATAAACCAAAGGCTAACCTATAAAGTAAAAATGAGGTTGACCCTCTTCTGGAGTTGGCATGCTCTTGTGCCTCCCATCCCTGTCTGGAATGCTCTTCTCCAGGCACCTGGGAAACCTTCTGAAGAATCTGAAGGAGGCTAGTCACAGAGCATTGTCTCAACAAATACAGGAACATGGCCTTGAAGAAATTGTCACCCCTGCCAAAATGTCCCCCTTCCCTGAATGGACCTGGATGACCCCTGGGCATTTCTGTCTTTACCATTCCAAACTGTCCCCAGCGTTCTCATTCTTTCTGGAAGTTCCTAGAGCCTCTAAGTGGTAGAGCCAGTGTTGGAAGCCGTGTTGGTCTCTCTCCCCAGCCTGTGTCCTCAGTCATGTCAAAGGAGTCCTTGGTAGCTTCCAATATCCTGGGATTTCCTCCCTTCTTTCAGGCATTTTTTTTTTTTTAACTGAGAAAGTGAAGGGTAGGGCTTTTGCTAACCATGGCAGAGGACAGAGAGTCCATACACACTCAGACATGACAAGATGCTGCCTAACCACAGCCTTTGAGAGGACAGAGAACCCTGAGAACCAGCTTTTTTTTCCCCCCGGTTAAAACAAGAACAAAAATAACAACAGCACAATTCTACCTTAAAGGTGTTAATCTTTCTAAAATGTGTCCACCGATTGCCTACCTTCGTTACTAAAATCTAATAAACATAATTGAGCTTTAGATGATTGACTCTGATGACCCTAGAACATTAGAGCTATAGTTGGTATAAAAGATTGTACTGAAACTTGAATGTTGTTGCTGTTTTTTTTCCCCAACCCCTTTCCTTAATGCGGACCAGTTTTCTTATGATTTCTTCTCAACATTGAGGCGGGAGAGCATAAGTTCTAGTTCTGCAAACATGAGTAGTTAAGTTCTGTATAATTAGAAATTTGCGAGCATGATGATTCATAGCACATGATAATTTATAGCTTGGGGGACTGTGGCAATCATGTAACCTAGTCACCTCATTCTACAAATGAGGAAATGAAGGCCAAGAGAGAAGTGAGCTGCTTCAGGACACTCGAAGAATTAGTAGTAGAGACATTATCGTATCTTCTACCTACAAATAAGATGCTCCTTACCCCTAGTGGGAGTGACGCGGACAAATAGCCAGAAAAGCTGTACATGGGTGGAGAAGGAGGACATGGGGATGTTCCTCATGCCTTTCTATGTCTGTGTTGAGAGCTCAAAAACAAATATCATCGACTCGAAAAGTAGTGGAGACACCTCTCCCTCACCCCTCACAAACCCTGGTCTTGTAGACTCAGGTAATGTGTGACGTTTCTGGGCCTCTCTTTCCAGAACTGAGGGCAGTGAGGGTGTCACATGGCATTTTGGTTGAGTAATAGGGCCTTGTCTACCCTGAGCACATCTTGAGACTCCCTGGAGAGAGAATGGACAGCAAAGGAAGGAAAGTTTCCCCCATCACCCTGTGAACGGGGCCTGTAGACGCCTGGCCGGGCACAGGAGGGGAGACTGCAGAGCAGAAGGCAAGTGGAAACTGGTTTTGGGGTCTTGACTGAGACTGGGCTGGGCAGCAAGTCCTGAGTCACCACAGCTAAGAAAACAGGTGAAGACTAAGAGGACCCGAGGAGAAAAAGCCTAGAAAAACACCCAGTCAACTAGAAAGACAGCCAGTCACCTAGAAAGACACCCAGTCACTTAGAAAGACACTGTCTAATGGCTGCCATGGCTGAATCTGACAGGGGCAAAGGTTTCTCTCCCCAACTCACCCCAGCACTGCAGACATTCAGACAAGAAAGGGGCGGAGGTCCAAACGCTAGCTCCATGTCCAGGGCAGATGCAGATTATACGGGGCCTGAAGCCAATACCGTTCCATTCAGGCTAATACAATTAGAACTAGCCGGAAGCTAATTATAACTTATTTAAGAAAAAAAGAGTGCGTTACAAATAGTGAATTCTGTTGCAATTATGTGTTAAAAATGTGAATTTTTATTTAGAATGAGAAGAGACACCACAAGATATTACAAAAGTTTTAAAAAGCCGTCAAATACCAAAATATTACAAAATTCAAAAAGATGCCCACGGTGTTTTTATCAATGAACTTTCAGACATGCCCCCATACTACTTGGTTTTTTCCCCTATGTTTTTGTTTGTATTTCTTTTTGCTGCATCACTTCTGGAGATGATCATGATGAAGTATTATTTTCTATATATGGGGAGGAAAGGCAATTTAGCCTTTCTTCCAGCATGAAATTGATAAAAATTTGCTTTTCGATTTTCGGTGTTTTGGGTAGTGGTTTTGATTAGGCCTTGGTGAGATGCCTAAATCCTCCACTAACAGTTTTGGACAAATGACGTGGAGAAGAACTTTCCACAGCATGGCTTCTGGTTCTGCACATGAATATTTTTCTTCTCCTCTGCTGCCTCATACTACGTGCCTGTGACTTAGGACACCGTCATGATGAGAGATGACACTGAGCCTGCATCTTTGTGCCATGACGTGGGGCAAGTCTACCCCTTGGGTGGGAGGAGCGTCCCTGCCATTCCCACATTAGGAGGGTTTGCAGTAACCTAACCATGCTTGGAAATGGTGACAAACCACATTGATGTACCCCAAGGAAACTGAACTTGTATATCCCAGCCTAGTTACCCTTTATCCAGATCCCCCCAAGATGCCCATGACCCCTTCAATGTCACCTAACAGGAAGGGAGGAGGTGAGAAAAACTAGCAATTAACTGACTGCCTTAAAATAGCTTACTTTTGCCCATTTTAGAAAGACATATGAGCACTGGGGCCTCTTCCATGCAAATCAGGGAGGGACGTCCTGAAACCTAAGCCCTCATCAGCTTCATAGTATATCCAGGCTTTAAATCTGGAAATGCCAGAGCTGTTGATAAAACTCAACCCCCCCTCCCCCAGGAGGCTGGCTCACCTGATGTCTGGACTGAGGAGCTGGTCCTCTTAGGTCTGTAGCTAGGGGATGGCCAGGGGGAGGGGGTCCCAGATAATCCTTAAAATGAATCCATATGTGGCTGGATTTGCCTGATGAGTGGGGAGGAGGGTGAGGAGCCCAAACCAGGAAATGTCTATATTCAGGGGTTGGTTAGCATCGTGGGAGAAGAAGAGTAAAGTGCAGCGTGCCGTGTAGTGTGGGGAGCAAGGAGGGGGACAGAGGACAGCATGGAGTCACATGAGTGTGCACATGTGTACACACACACAGACACACACACACACACACAACCGCCAGTCCCAATTATGCGTCTGGGCACTGTGGACACAGAGGCCGCCATGTGAAACTGCAGGAGAGGATTTCTAAAGGACCTGGGAAGTCACGGGCATGCCTAGCATCACCTGATCGAGCCCCAGAGTAGGGTCCTCTCTCATCTAAGCAGAACCCAGCATGGCCCCGGCCCTGTGAACACTGGCTGCCCTCGGAGGAGATGGCCCGCAACATGAGGGACAGTGTTCTTGTGGGAGGTGCCAGGCGGCAGGCTGAGGCAGCTCAGAGGGCCATGCACAGAGAGGATATCGTCGTGAGGGCCTTGAGGGGTATAGGAGGGCAGGAGAGGAGGCCGTGTGGTGGCCGCTGCTGCCATATGTGACATATATTCCCAGGACTCCCCCATCGGATTGGCCATCGGATTGGGCAGGGCTCTGCAGAGGGCTATGGCTTGCGTGAGCAGGTGGGGGCCAAACCCAGCGAGGAGGGCGTTGTCATCACTGAACCTGATGGGACTGGAGTTCCATTTCCTAGACATTGACCTCTCAGCTTGCTTTATGAAATCCCCATGAAAGCGGCATCAGTGACCTGATTCTGAAGGTTGAGGAAGGATATGGAGACCCTTCCCAGGCCCATCAGTTGAGGGAAAGAGGGTCCGATTAGAATAGGAGTCTAGTTATTTATCCCTTCACTCATCTAAGAGTTGTTGAGCTTCTATGAGCCAGGCGCTGTTGTGGGGTACAAGGGGAGATCCAGCCGATAGACTGCCAAGGGAACTGGCAAGATCCGAGTCCGGAATTGTTCCATCTCATGGGTGCTGGTGTGCACGCTGAGGCGGTGGGGGAGATGAAGCCAGACTGACCTGGGTTTAAACTTGTGACCACCCTTTCCCAACTATGAAGACTTCAGCAAGCTACTTGGTCTCCCTGAGCCACTGCTGTTGCAGTCCCCATCTGTGAATGGGGACGATATCCGTGCTCACATCTTGGGCACGTGGGAGGACTAAAATGCAGATTCAGTGGAAGTGTTAAGCACTGCTCCTGGCATGCAGGAAAGGCATGGTGAGTGTGAGCTCTTCAGAGCCTACTGGAGTTCTGACCCCACATTGTCCCCTTTCAGGGGTCCTACTGCAAGGACAGCTCTGGGAGCCAGACCCAGGGGCGTGGGGTGGCGGGAACGAGAGCGCAGCCTTCCACGGGCAGCAGCAGGAGGCGGCATTGAGCTGTGGCCTCCGTTACACCGAGCACACTGACAGCAGCTGGGGGACCTGGCAGCCTGCTCCATGTCAGCAGAGAAGGGAGCTTACAAATGCCAGGGAGAGACCGACAGCTGCACACACCAGCACACAGATGACCCCTTCTAGAGACCTGAAGGAAAACTAGAGACGGAAGCATGTGGACAGTGGCTGAGGCTCCCATAGTCATAGGTGGGGCCAGGGCTAGAGAAGTGAGCTTGGCTGAATTGTGTTTCTCCTCCCAGGCTGGCGGCCGAGGAAATGTGGGCTGCAACAGGAGTGACCTCCTCTTCTTAGGTCTGGGTGGGGAAGCGGCACTGACTGGGTCCTGAAGGATGAATAGGAGTTTTCCAGGGAAGACCCTGGTTTAGGGAGCCACCAACATCTTATAGGGGAAGAAATGGAAATGAAGTTGGAATTTTAAATGGAAGCCAAATTGTGGAAAGCCCCCTATGCATGGAATGATCTAAGACACCAGGACATGACCGGTGAACATGAAGAAATGTTCCTTTATGCCCAGGTTAATCGACTTCATCAAAATGCATTCTCAGTTGAAAGGGAAACAAGAAGAAACTGTGATCTGTGCTCTTTGCCTCTTGGTTTTTTGTTCTTTTTTTTTTTTTTTTTTTTTTTTTAAATGAGAAGGCAGTGGTGGGGAAATGAATGTGTTGGAAGCATAGACCCAGGGGGCCCCCCTCACTCATGCACCCAGCAGGCTTACTTCTCAGCCCTCCTGCCTCTTCATTTCCCTAGACTTCACGGTGCTCCTTGCTTCCCCACCTTGTCTTATGCCCTCGGCCACATCAGAAACACCCTCCTTCGCCTCTCCTCCTGTTCCCTGCCGGCCCTCGAGATCTAGAGCATTTGCCGCCCCTTCTGCTGGTCCTCTCTTATCAGGCCGGTCCTCACCCCAAAGGAGGAGGACAGTCACCCATGCTGAGCCTGCACCATCCGGACACCATGAGCTGTGCTCGGGAGTGCATGCATTCCCCCAGAAGAAGGGCATGCCTGCCACACACCCGGGGACCAGCCGGGAGCAGCGAGAACTCGGTGCGGGGACCACACAGGTCTCCACAGTGCGTCGTGTTGTCACCAGGACCCTGGGAGGAGGCAGTCCTGTCCACCAGAGAGGAGATCCCCGAGGTTCAGCCAGCCTTAGTTGGGAAGAGCATCTTCTCCAAGGCCTTACAACTAGAATCCTGGGGAGCAAGCTTTCGACACGGGTCAGTGTGGCACACCCTCTCCAGCACTGCGACCCAGGGTCACCTCCTACAGCATGTCCAGTGGCACTGCGTCCAACCTTAAGGGCCTACGATCGTTTGGTGTGTGTAGGACTTGGCTCTGTAACTGAGATCATTGAAGCCAGGAGCCCAGCCTTTAGCATCATGACTTCCCCACAGCACCTGGTACCGCGCTGAGCTCCAAATACTTGGGGGGTGAGGCAAAGCAGGCCTTATCTGGCTCCCCAGCTCCTGTCTCATTTTTTACCCATAAATCCTGCAGCAGAGGGAGGCCAGTAGGGCTCCTGGCTCCTGAGATGCCTCCAGGCTGCCTTGCTTGTCTCTGGTCCCCACCACCTCCTAATTCCTCTATAGGCCTGCCAGCTCTGTAGGAGGGCTTGCTAATCCCCTTGATATCCAGAATCTTCTTAAAATACTATTTAATCAGGCCATATATTCCAAAGATACTGTGGCATTCCTTTTTTTAATCTTCCACGTAAATAATAAGAAACAAATAAATCATATAGCACTAATCCCATGTCAGGCATTGTTCTAAAACGGGGCTTCTCAGTTAAGCAGCGTACATATCCCCTGGAAACCTGTTAGAAATGCAAACTAAAGGGACAGACTGGAGTGGGACCAACAAGCCCTCCAGGAGTTCTGAGCACATAAAGTTGAAAACCACCGTCCTAGGGCTTTTCATGTATAAACCAACTCACTGAATTCCCTTTCCAGCCCTCTGAGAAAAGTTCTACTGTTAAATCCACTTTGAGGATGGGGGAGTGGAGGTACAGAGAGGTTAGGTGACCTACTCAGAGTCACATAGCTAATGGGGTTGGTGCTTCCAATCCCTCACTGGCAGACAGGCTTGACCTCAGGGAGTCTGGGGAACTCATGTTGCATCTGCCTTACAACTAGAAAAAATGTCTGTAGACAAGAGGCTGGTGGGCACAAGGCAGAGCTCGTCAGACTTTGGTAGGCCAGGGTCATGCCCGTTTTCCTGGAGGTCACATGGACCTGGGAACTCTTGCTGGACCCCCTGACAGCAAAGAACAATATGAGTGAGACTTTCTGAAGGTACTGTTGTAGAAATAAAACAAAGCACTTTTAAAGCCATCCTCTGCCAAGTCTTGATGATTCCATAGTGTGTTTCCCTCAGGGCCTGAGAAGGATTTTCCAGCTGACACTTCCAGAAGTCCAGTGAGGAGGAGCTCAGTGGGACATGGCCACAGCGTCCGGCCATGGAAGGATGGCGACCATCTTGGACCGGAGGCCTCATTTGTCCCATAACTGGGGGATGACTTTATCTTCAGGGAAACGACTGAGAGGGCAAAAGAGCATCCAGGAAACACCCAACCTCCCCCGTCGACCTGCTAAAGGCTCTTCTGCCCAGCTGGGATTCTCCATCTGGGGTTCGGGGAGAGAGCTGCGGACGGCCACCATGAAATGGTAGCACATTCCTGTGGCAGATACCATGCAATTTTCTTTCAAAGTATGCTTAAAGATTTTACTAGCTCTGAGGGCTGGGGTAGGAGAGGAGAAGAGACAGGGAGAGGAACAGACGAAAACAGACAGAAAGACAGAATAAAGATACAAAACTGATGCAATAAACCACACAGAGCTGGTGGAAAGATCTTTCCTCTTTCTTCTGCGCTGGGCCATCTCACGGCCTCTGAGGAATGGGGATTCACAGGCCCAAAGAACCCACACTCGGCTGGGTGCTCTCCATGTGGCACTTGGCTCAATGTTCACCACACCCACCAAGCCCATTTTATTGTACCCACTTTACAGAAGATGTAAAAGACAGAATTAAGTTTCGGGCTTCCTTCAGCTTATCACCAACCCAACACTTTATGCTACATAATGTGAGCTCTATGAGTCTTGATTGTTTTGCCTGAAAAATGAATCTCCAGGTATACAAATGATTGGCACTTTACAATAAATTATTAAATGCTTCTGTCATTCTTCCTCTCAGCCCTGTACTTTTTTCTCTCTTCTCATCTCATGCACACATGAACTGGTCAAGGTAGTCCCAATGGGAATATTCATTTATCTCTAAGGACACGAAATGGCTCTGTTAGGAAGCAGGGGTTGGTTCTCTCACCCCATCAAACACCCATTCATAACAACCTACCTTCCCTGAACACCAGAAGGCCTCGTGCGTCTTCACTGGAGAAATATTTATGAATCTCAAAAGTTTCAAAATAAATACTGAAGTTCAAAATGGTAGCTTAGGTCTACTTTACCTCTACTCCCTCCCACATCTCACTGAAATAACAGTAACTGAATGAAAAAGAATAAGTATGTAACACACAGGAAAGGATCCCAGCAGCAACCTAGACGATTTCACAAATGCCTAGAATACGAGGAAGATGAGATCATATTGACAGATAAAGCTGAGCACAATAATCTACACCACAAAACACATACAGAAGAGAACGAGGCAGGGGAAGGAGGCGCCCTACCCAGCAAAGCCCTGGAGACTCCCAAATCAGAGCCACAGTTATAAAGAATAGGGGTGGGCTACGGAGTCATTATTAATTTGTTTTATTATTATTATTATTATTATTATTATTATTATTTTGGATAGGGGAGGGGAGGGGCAGAGTCAGAGGGAGAGTAAGAATCTTAAATAGACTCGATGCCCAGCATGCAGCCCGATGCAGGGCTCCATCTCCTGACTCTGAGATCATGACCTCAGCCGAAATCAAGAGTCAGACGTTTAACCAACTGAGCCACCCAGGCGCCCCTGGAGTCACTATTTGAAGGCCTTTCTGAGTTTTGCGGTCCCCAACCCTCCTCTATAGACAACAACTGGTTGTGATTGCATTTGCTGGTGTAAACAATTTTTTAAAAAATCCATTTGGCCTTAGCTTCTGGAATGTTCTCTACCCAAGTTCCCCTTGATAAATGATGGAGATTCGGTCATACTCCTTGGTTCTGCTGTATCTAATATTTTCGTAATCACTGAATTTTATATGCTGTGTATTGCTTTTCAGATTTTCAAACCAACCTACAGACACAACCTGGAAGACCTAGAATAGAAATCTTAAAAATCTTGAAAAGGTAAAATGAATACTACCGTTCAGAGAAGGACGTGGGGAAGGCTTGGAGGGGAAGGAAAAACAGGTGTGTTCTTGGCTCATGTTACCGTCTTCCATGCAACAAATAACAAGCAAGTACCTACCTACCGGGATGGTCCCTGGCCCAGGCAGGCAGCGAGGAGCCAAAGGGACAGACAGTCTCACCCCTGGGGCACTTCTATTCTAGTAGCAGGACAATAGGTACTGCCTAAAAGTTGATAAATCACAAAACGAAGATTTAAGTATGTTACTGAAAACTATGAAAGTAACCATGAGATTATGAAGATAACGTATCACGTACACAAATGCAGAGAAAAGGACAGATAGTGTAAATGTGCTAAAATCCCTGTCCTAATAGGGAGGGAACAGATGAGGTTTAAATGAGGTTTAAATGAGCTCAAGGCCTAGCTGTACAGGGGAATTGTCCAAGCGTCTGGTAGGAATCACCGAAACCAGATACTGACAGAGCCAGGGAGTTACATCTGGGGCACTGGCCCAGAGCTGCGGCCGGAGAAACAGACCTACACTCCATAGCCATTGGTAGTTCGGGCCGGGCGGGGAGCATGGGGGGCGTGTTTCTGTTCATGCGCACATAAGTAAATGTTACACATGAATGAATAAAATGATAAAAAACAACTTTGCAAAGCCTGGGAGATGTAAAGTAAGATATTCTCATTCCCATTTGTCAATCATGTTTTCTTCTTATTTTATGTGATAAATTATGAGACTAAATGAATCTAGCAATTCATTCCAATGTGCAGGCTTGGCCAGCTCAGAGGGCCTGTCATGAGTTGAGGGGTAGAGAATGTCACATTTATTGTTTTATAATATTTTATTTATTCATTTGAGACAGAGAGATACAGAAAGAGAGAACATGAACAGGGAGAGAGGCAGAGGGAGAAGAAGTCTCCCCACTGAGCAGGGAGCCCAACTCGGGGCTCGATCTCAGGACCCAGAGATCATGACCTGAGCCAAAGGCAGATGCTTAACCTTCTGAACCACACAGGCGCCCTGAGAATGTCATATTTAAAGCATTTGAGAAAGATGTGATGCCGCTGACAGCTCCAACCAATGTTCCACGTGGGTGAGTTAAGGGGCACATAGTATGAGAGGATACAGGGCAAGCTTTTCCTGCCCCCCTCCTGCCCTGTCTCACTGACCACACTCAGGTGTTGAGTGTGGTTCACACTCAGACTCACACTCTGAATCATTCTTCTGGACCTTAAAGAGTTTCAGATTTCCCTAGTCCCCTGTGAAAGTGTTCCGGGCCACAACCCCCAAGAAGGGGGGCCATCCAGCTGAAGTACAGTCTCTCGGGATCAGCCTGGGGGGGTGTCAGGGGGGTCCTAGGAAAGGATGGGACAGCATGTAAGAGCTCACAGGTATCAAGCTCTACCAATGGGCTGGGTAGATACTGTGCTAAAACTTCACAGACATTATTAGCTCATTTGATCTTCACAACAACCCTATGAAGGTGTCACTATTATTATTTCCATTCTACAGATGGAGAAACTGAGGCACACAGAGGCTGAGTGTTACACCTGAGCCACACAGCTGTGTAACAGAGCCTGGAACAGAGCCCAGGCAGCCGTGCTTGAATGCCATGCTATGCACCATCGCACTAGAAACCCAGTACCAACTTCCCAACTTGTAACACACACACACACACACACACACACACACACACACCCTGGGAGGACTTCCAGGAAACTCCTGCTTTGAAGAACTGATGGTTGCCAAGTTCTGCCTTTTAGAGCCTGTGAGACACTGAGAACACGTTCGTTGTATGTACGAGCGCTCAGCTGACGCTAACTTAGGAGACTTACTCTCTTTCACGCCAGAGCCCAGAACTGCAACTGAAGGGTGTGGGCCTCACAGGAGGCAGACTGTAGTTCAACTGAGGAAGTATAATAAGACAAAGGACTGCTGTAGCTGGTAATGAGCTCCCTGTCAGCGGAGGTGGAGAACTCAGTCAGCCCCAGGCCAGGGATGCTCCGTGCCCTGGGAACAAAGTTGGAAGAGCCGAGAATCAAAGCCTCTTCCAGTCCCGGCGGTCAGTTCAGACCCACTTTTCCAGAACTCCCATCGTGAAACAGTGCACTGAGCCAACAGGAGATGCATGAACCATATGACCTGACCCAGCCTCTGAAAGGTTCACAGTGTGATTCTCGGATTTTCTATTATCATCTTTGGAGAGTTTCTGGGAGGAGTTTAATAAAGGACAGTGAGAGTTCATTCCTTTCATCTCCTAAGGCTAAGTCCATTCTGACTTGCCCATTCACTCTTTCTGTTCTCTGTTTGCTTCCGGAGAGTGCTATGGGGATCCAAGCACATATATTTATATATATGTATGTATAATATGTTCTGTGTCTTTGCCTCCGCAGAGGAAATGCTCTGTGTTACAGTAAATAATAATTTGCAGGTCAGTGAAGGTTGTTAAATGTCCCTGATGCTTTTCTCACTTCCTTCCAGACTCTCGTAATTACTACTGCTCTGAACCCAGCAGGCAGAGATACATATTTCACTGTCCAGGAAATGACAACAGTATCGTACCCTCTTCTCACTGCAGTGAAAGCCTGCATGTCTGTCGATCGGGCCTGCCCTAAATCCATATCAGAGTCATTCATGTCCCTGCATGGAAATAGCCACATGGGAACTCAGCAATTGACTGCCCCAAAGAGCTCGGACTAAGATCATGGTCCTGGGTTCTAGATGGCTCTACCACCATCTGTGTGACCTCAGACAGGACTGTGACCTCAGTCACGGAAACTCCTGGGCTTCTGTTTCTTCATCTGTAAAACTGAGAATACAACACTTACCTTGACCTAAAAATATTGCTATAAGAATTCATGCTTTCATTCAGTATTTCATACTGAATTTAAATATGTATGGATCAACAGTCAGGGTCAGGTACTATTGTGGCTCTGGGGGAAGAAGGAGTGGTGCGGTCATAAGCAAAACAGGTAAAAGTCTCCTTCTCCCTAAAGCTTCACTGTGGGAAGCAGATAAATAAGTGAGTAAACTAAACATACAGAATTTCTAGTGGTGATAAGTTTCTTGGCAAAAAGTAAAGCATGAAAGAGAATGATGGGGAGTGCTAGAGAGAGATCAGGGAGGGCATCTCTAAGAAGCCGCTACTGAGACTTACACCCAAAGGATGTAAAGAAGCAACCCAGAGCACATTTGGGAGAGGAGCATTCCAGGTGGTGGGAATGGCAAGTGCAAAGGTCCTGGGGCAAATATGAGCCTGCACATTAAAAAATAACAAGGCCAGAGCAATGGAGGGAACAAGGGTAGGAGCGTAGTAATTCTGAGGACCTAGGGAAGTGGGACCAGCTGGGCTAGGACCTTGTAAGGCTTTTGACTTAGATTCTGAGTAGGATGGAAGCCACTGGAGAGTTTTTAGCAGAAGTATGGCATAATCTGACTTGAGTCTTAAAAAGAATTTCTTCTGCTGCTGTGTTTAGAAAAGAGAGCTAAATGAAATAATACTTCCTGAGATGTTTTGCAGAACACTAAGTACAACATGAAAATGGAGTACAGTAAAAAACTCAGCCCCAGGGGCACCTGGGTGGCTCAGCCTACTAAGCTTCTGCCTTCAGCTCAGGTCATGATCCCAGGGTCCTGAGATTGAGTCCCGCATCTGGCTCCCAGCTCAGTGGGGAGTCTGCCTCTCCCTCTGCCCTTCACCTCGCTTGTACTCTCTCTCACTTGCTGACTCTCTCTCAAACAAATAAATACATAAATAAAATCTTTAAAAAAAAAAAAAAAAGAACTCAGCTCCCCAGACCCTCCTGGGAACCCGTTGTTCTGGAAACCTGGTGTGGATTAAATATGACCACACATTTATTGCCATATTCCCCAATGGAGAGGCAAAGTTCATGTCTCTCCCCTTGCATCTTGTTGGTTCTGCAACTCTTTATCAACAGTGGGAGTGAACTGGGCCTGGACCAAGGCCAGGTTTTTGAGGGACTGGTAGTGGAAGACAAGGAACAGGCTTCCACCTCCCAGGGCCTGCTCTTTGCCAGCTTATTTGAGCATAATTCTCTGTAGTGACCCGTACGTACCTACTGAGGCCAGGAAGCCCAAGCAACCCACTCCCATGACAGATCAAAGCTCAGGGGAAATACTTTGTTTAACTCTACCACTTACTAGCCCTATGATACTGAGCAAGCTTCTTGGGCTCTCCGAGCCTAATTTATTCAAGATTGTAAATTCCATTATCCAGGTTTGTTATGAAACGTAAATAAGATGACATATGCTGATTACCTAACACAGTGTCTGGCACTCGTTTTGGGGTGCCCTGTTTCAGGCTTAGCACTCACACAGAGTATGAGGCTCTCTCTGTGGCTGAATCAAAGTCTTTCTTTTTCCCTGTAACTTTACCTACTTGATGGGAATGTTCCAGCTCTAGACCCTTCCCTCTGGGGATAGGATGGCAGAGGTAGGAGACCTTCCAGGAAAGGAGTTGAAGATGTGTATAGCTCATGGGAGGGGCTGTGGAGGGAGCCCTGTTGAAAGAGAATCCAAGTTTGCTGAGTCCTGCTTCTGGGACCCTCTGCTGGGCAAGGGCTTCCCTGGGAATGGGGAAGAAGAGTGGTCTGTCAGACTGAAACTTTGAAGGAGAGACAGAACGCTAGAAGCCAACAAGGAGATCCAAATGCGTCCTATCCCACACCTCTCCCTTCAGTTCCCTGAGGACTGTGAGGCCCCCAGTACTTGTTTTGGAGAGGATTTTAGTCAATGCTCAGAGGGAAGAGGGGGAAAAAAAAAGAAAAAAGAAAGCCAGTAAATCAATAACAGATTTTTTCTTCCCATCAGTTGGTTTAGAGTATGGAGCCAACGTCAACCAATCTAGAATTTCTAAGTTGTAAATAAAAAATTGAATGGTAAGATTTTTATCTTAGCTGTTCATGAAAGCCACAATTCAGAGGCCTGGTTTACCACACTCCTCACGTAGTCTGAGCTAAGGTATAGGTGCAACACCTCAGGCCAGCCCAGGAAATTCAGTGGGAAAGTTTTCATTTCTACCTCACTCGGGCTACAAAGCTTAGATATGACACTCCTTCTGGACTTTCCTGTTTCTCCTCCAACTTATTTCCCTCAACAGATTTCTTGCACCCTGAAAAAATCATACAGAAACAGTCAGACCAATGAAGGACATTACAGGACACTGAACAGCCTTATCGTTCAGGATGAAATAGTCAATCAACATGCCCAGAACTGTACTAGGTACTGCAGAGAATAATCATAAACAACCATAATAGTAATGACAGTTACTATTGATTGCATCTGCCATGTGCCAGGCACTGAGCTAGCCACTTTTCCTATCTCCTTCCTGATTCTCCCCCAAAATAGACAAAATAGTTGTTCCATTACTTCCATTTTACACCAAGGCTGAGATTTATAGAAGCTAGGTAAGTCGAAAAGAATCATGATAATTTTCGTTCTTCCAGAGAGCCTGAGGAAACACCAGCTTTCATCAATTACCCAAGAACGTTCTCTCACTTCTAGCCATCTGGTGTGATTCATTCAGTCAATAAATATGTATAAAGCACTTACTATATGTACCCACAAATATAATACTGGTAACATGAAAATTATGTAGAACAATTCTTTAATCCATTTTGTGGAACATAGTGGAAGGTCAGAGAAAGAGGACAGCGTGGGCCAGAGAAGACAGGGAACATTTCACAGAGAGAGTGAGTCTTGAGTTGGTTCTTGAAAGGTGAAAAAAATCATTCCAAGGGGATTCCTAATCAGGGGAACAGCATAGGCGAAGGCACTGAAGCATAAGGGAGCAGGAGGAAGCATGTTGGAAGGAAGAGAAAATGAGTCTTAAGTAGGAGAAATAAACTAGTCCCACTCTCTACAGGAATCAGGCAGAAGGATGACATCTGTCCAGGAATTTAATTTAACTATTGCAAATGATAATTCCGATGCTTCAAATTCCTTATTCTCAAAAAGTTTGAGACTACTTTTCAAAGTCAAAGATGAATGAAAAAACAAACTACTCTGTTTTAGTACTTGAATCATGAACTCTGCTATGAGAGAAGCAACCTACCAGATGATGGTGTGGTTTAAAAAGTGTTTCTGTCTTTTTTTGTGGGTTGAAACTGGAATTTTTTTGAAAAGTAATTTGTCTTCAGGAGTCTGCTCCGTGTGTGTGTGCGTGCGTGCATGTGGTGTGTGCTCACAGAAAGGTATGTATTTGTTTCTGCAATACTTCAGAAAACTGGAAAAATAAGAAAGTGTAACCGCCCCTTACTTTGGTGTGGTGAACTCTATAGGGACCAGAGTTATTGTGTCCACATTCCCAGTGGATTAGTCTGAAGGTCTTGGAATGTCAAGGGCTTCCATGGAATGACCTATCATCCTACACTGTAACCTCCCAAGATGGGAGATTATTCCAGATCAAATGACTCCAGTTTAGGGGAAAGCTCCTGTCCAGATAAGGGATGGATCCTATGGTTAGAGAGACTCCTGTGGATAGAAAGGCACTTCCCCAAACAGTAAAATTTACACAATGGAAGTAGAAAGAAGAAGGAGCTCTTGCAAAATGACAGAGACCCAAGGACAGAGATGGGGGTAAATGTCTGGAACAGGGAATACTTTCAAGGGAGCCACTCTAAGGTGGTTGAACTTCTTGTACACTTGCACTAGGGACAATTAATATTTAGCTTTAGTTTTCAATAGTTTTCTTCCATAGCAAGAGTCTGTTAACCGTCTTCCTTGTGCCCCACCGATTCGATTGTACAAATTTTTTTCTAGAAAGTAGTGGCTCCATCTGAGGCCTCACTTTTGAGCTCCCTTTGCATCCAAGTTGGGGTATAGGAGATGTCATGTGAAATTTTCCAGGGCTTGCAACTTGCCCCTGGCATGAGAAGGTCTTATTTCTTCAAATCCTTGCTTGCCTCTTCATAGAAAGTCCATTAGGAAATAAGGTTCAGTAATACACTGGAATTAACAACTTATCGTTTGCGTGGCCACATATGTGATCCCATCTGATACCAACCAGAACACTAGGATGTGGTGATGACACCTACTATTGTCCCCATTTCAGAAACGAGGACACTGAGATTCATGTCTTTTAAAAATCTGATAAGTGGCAGAGCCGTGGCAGATCAGATGTTCTGTAAGAGAGAGTTTGTGGGTCCTTCCCTATGAAATTGCTTTGCCTTGCTCCTTGCCACTACTACTCTCATGGAACCAGTTTCATTACCTTCGGGTTATTCCCTGATGGAATTTTCCATTTTCACCCTCACCTAGGTGAAGGACCAGAGTGTCCTCCCTGGTGCCTGTAGCTTCACTTTGAATCTCAGGTCACAATCATAGTAGGACATATAGAGAACAGTTCAAACCCAAGTCAAAATGTTATGGCAGTTGGCTATGTCTCCAAGTACAGGAGTGTTTGTGCAGGTTCCCTGTCCAGCTCTAGAAAATGGAGCCCTGAAACGCTGTCTCCAGCCATATACTACATTCATTCAGTCAGTCAATAAATATGTTTAGAGCAGTGTCTCTCAATTTTTTTTTTAATTATGACTCGTTGAAGGAGCTTTTTTAGATATTTTTCACCCCATCTCATCTCTCCCACGAAAATTTAATGCCACTGGTATACTGTATATCTGCTTATGGACTGTGGCCCTTTGAAGGGCAGTTAGCCATTTCTCAGGTTTTTCTTGTGCCCCTCCCCCAAGAGCCATTTCCCCCCGGGGCGATAAGGGGGGCACGATCACCTCCATTGAGACTGCATGGTGTAGAGAGCTGACTGTGTGTACAGGACAGCAGAGTGAGGAAAACAGAACTGATCCCTGCCCTCAAAGGCTTACTGTCCAACATGAAGTGGCCTGTGTCTTGCATCATCAACAATCCTAGTGAAAGAGAGAAATCAGAGGCCCTGGGTTAATTTCTGTCTAAACCGCCAAAGTTGATTTTAAGACCCTTCTCAATCCAGGAGTTTAGTAGCATTAGATCAGGTTTCAGTTCTGAGCCATCATCAGTGGGGGCTCTACATACAAAAAAATTGGCAAAGACGTGCAGTCTGTGTGGAAATATGGTTGGGAGGCATTCACCACACATTTATGGCACAAAGAAAAATTTCTACTTAAAAAAAAAACTGTTTATAATGAAACACAAGACAGAATGGAACAAATTCCTCCGAAAAATTAAAAATGTTTTTTTCAATCACTTCTATTGAAAATCCATTCAGCAGGATTTAAATAGCCGCCCCTACTCAAGATAATGTTTCACTTTCTTTAACAAGGGAAAGAATTTGAAGCTGAAAAGCCAACTGCTACTTCATTACTTTAATGGAAATCCCCTTGAATTCTATGATCCACTCAATCACAGGCTCATAGATTGAGTCACAAAAAGGTATGAACCCTAAGAAAGGGACTGAATGTGAAAGGCATTCTATTTCAAGTTAGGGTCTAAGAATGCGTTATTGTAATGTTTCTGGTGGGCGTGGGGGAGAAAATTAAACAGGTGCCATCCATGTTCCTTCTTTCAGCAAATATGTATTAAGTGCTGCTTTGTGCCAGGTACCATGTTAAGTTTTTTGTTGTTGGTGGTTTTTGGTTTTTTTTTCTAAGAAGTCCGTCAGGGAAAGTAGTGACACTTCTTTGGCATCTATAGGTGCCTGGTCTTATAATTCATATGTGAGGCATTTGAAATACAGTGTTGGAAAATTATTAAATGGGGAGCAGGAAGGAGACCTGAGTGCTGGAACCACCTCTGCATCTAGCTAGGTGAACCTCTGTCAGTTTTCTAATGTCTCTGGGACTTGATTTCTCCACTTGTAAAACTTAGAGGTCGATGCTGAATAGTGGTTCTCAATTATGGCTCTCCCCTGGGGGTCTTCAAGGATATATGGGTGCTTGAGTTCTGTCCAATACCAATTATATCAGAATTTTTGGAGGTGGAGCTTGGGGGGTAGGTATATATTTTTTAAAGCTTCCCCCAATGATTCTTCCAGCTCTGTCTGTGCTAAAGGCTAAAGACAAAACCCTAGAGAAGGACTTATCTAAAAACAAGATGGCAGCTCTGATTTCCTTACCATGAGCAATTCTCAATGAAAAGAAGAGGCCACGGTTTGCCTCCATGACTTCTAGTTTCTGTTTTAGCATATTTATGCTTTCCTTCCTCCTTTTCCCATTCCCATCTGTTTCCTTTCTCTCTTGACCCACTTGCTATGGCCTAGTACCTGCTCTACTTTTCTTCTGCTTTTGGTAAAACATACAGTAGCATTAATGCAGCTAAAAGAGAATTCATCTCGAGAGTTTCTGGTCTCAGGAAGAATAACCTCTAACAGTAAAATGAAAGGCCCTCTAACCCTGAGAAAAGAATCATAGGCCTCAGGCAAAGAATTTAGGATACTTTTAAGAGTCAGGAACATGGCTATATCAAACCCTGTAGATTATCCCCTTCCCTGGCTATGTGGAAGAGTTCTATACCCTTGACCCCCAGTAGAGAATTAAATAAAATTTCTGCAGGATTTGACCTAAAAAGATAAGAAATTTGGAATGGATTGAGATGCCTTCTGGTCAAACAGGTCCATCCAATATTCAGGATCCTGGGCTCATCAGGTCATGTCTTTACTTATGGATGTTCCCCTTAAAAAATGGAAATTCCACTTTTTAAAATATTCTTTTAAAGATTTCCCAACACTGGAAACCCCAGGTTCTTCTGCAAAGCAGAAGATTTATCTGCCTGAAGATACTGAGCTATCTAACTTGAACACAATAATGGGAACATGGAAGGTATTCAATGAATATTCCCTTCTCCCTTTTATGAAAGAAGTCTATTTTACATTGTTCAAGTTAACATGACGCATTTTTGCTCCACACCTTTCTTTAGTTCTTTCTCCGAAATAAAAACCCTTCAAGGGACAAGAATTCTTCATCACTTGGCAGAGTATTTAGCACTGGAATTAATGTATGGTTGAACGAACCACTGTCTCAATGGAAGTTTCTCCTATAGTTTTTTTTTCTTATATAAAACATCCTGCCTTGCTTATAGCCCAAACTGCACTATTTACCACCACAAGAAGATCTGGACTATTTCAGGATTAAGTAACCCTTTCACTGTGCCTAAATGCAACCATGCCATTTGTACTGTGACCAGATGACTCCCTCATGACCTATGAAGTTGTTGTCCACAGTGGGTATGACATCCTATGACTTTCTACTCTGGGTGTTCTATCTGGCCCTGTAAAAGTGCCCTGATTTCTCAGTTGAGAGAAGGTCAGTTATCCTCTCAGACCACATTCAGTAAAGTATTTAACAAATTTTTTTGAAATAATTATATGTTCACAAGAAATTGCAAAAATGTACAGAAGAGATCCCATGTACTCTTCACCATATTCATCCAATTCACCAAACTACTATGCAATCTGGCAGAAAAACTTTCATCAATCTGTTCATGTGAAGGAATGGGAACTAGAGTGACCAACATACTTGGTTTGCCCGTAACTGAGGGGGTTCCCAAAGCATGGGACTTTCAGTGTTAAAACCAGTCCCAGGCAAATTGGGACGAGTTAGTCACCCGAAAAATATTCATATTAAACTGCTAAGAACTATTTGGAGGGGTATATCCCCACTGCCCCTTTTGTGACTCCTCTAGAATTGGTTTCCCTCATCCCCACCATGCTCTCTGGCTATTTCATTTCTCCTGCTTGAAGACTCTCACCTCCTGCTACTCGTATTTGTCTTTCCTCCCAGAGCTCTGTTTGAGAGTTATCTCCTCATGTTTTCCTGAATCCCCCACTAGCTTTCAAAATTCGTATTTTCTCAAGTCACATTGCTGGTCTCGATGAGATATTGGGAGAAAAGTCTTTCATTCCAGTGTAGTGAAAAGACTCCTGTCCAGTGCTCGTGGACAAGGAGAAGGAGGCAAGATTCACACCCCTCTCCTGCCACCAGTTGGCTGAGTAACTTTGCAAATCATCTCCAAGCCCTAGGCATCTTATTCCAAAAGGAAGGGAATTGGTGAGAAGTAAACTTTCTCACCAGATCTTAACAACTGATATTTGGGGCCAATTATTCTTTGTTTTGGGGTTGGTCCTATGCACTGTAGGATGTTTAACGGCGTCCCTGGGCTCTACTTACTGGATTCCAGGAGCACCCCTAAGCTGTGACCACTAAACATTTCTCCAGACATAACAAACATCTCCTGGGGGTAAAATCCCCCCTGGTTGAGAACAGGTCTAAAATACTTCTAACGTCACTTCCGGTTCCAAAAACATTTGATATAAATTAGTCCCAGTAAATTATGATGGCTTAATAGTTTCCCCTCGCCTTCCTAAGAATATTTGCATTTTCAAAGTATTACCCATTTGGAGAAAAAAGTCCAGAAGCACCTTCACTGAAATAATCAAAGTAGCTCTATCTTGTGGTTGTAGAGATTTACTTCTTCCTCCCTCTCCCCCGCCTTTCTCTCCCACCCTCTCCTGCTCTTATTCTTATTCTTCCTCTTCGTGTTGGGGGGTTTAATATCATGGCCATCTACTATCTGAGTTATTTTTTCTTAAACTGGATGTTTTTCAGTCCAAATGAAATTGGTCAGTAGGTTTTCAAGCCAGAAGGAAGGAGCCTGGGTTTAGACAGGAGAGATTATAGTAGAAACAGGGCCTCACTAACTCACATCATGTTCTTCTTGCTATTAGATCTTTTCAGGTAGTTGTATTTACTTTGACGTTTTTATGCTGTATTTATCCCAGTCAGATTGTCTGGCGAGCACAGCGTGTCTTCAAAATACTTTTCACACTGAGCACATCCCCCCAGTTCAGGGTACCTCAGCTTGAACTAACAAAACCTCATCAACTCTCACCTCCCAGAAGCACAGTCAACCAAAAACCATGATTCTCTGACACAGGGCCCATCTAGCTAGAGGGAATCCTAGAGGAAGGACTTCTTAGAAAAATCTAAAACACTTCCAAAAGCTTATGGATTATCCACTTTATACAAACATGTCAAAATTTGATTGCACCATATGAGATTGTTGGTAGTTAGCCTTTCTGACCTACAAAACCTACAATTTCCTATGGTTTTCCCCTAATTATATTCAGAAACTGTCAAGTAGGAGAAGGATCGCACCATCGGCACTTCCTTGATATGGGATGTGGGTGGAAGGCTTACAGGGAGAAAAGGTAGGAGCTCTGGTCTCTATGGTGGTGGGGGACCACTGGGGATGATGGCGACCCCACCGCTAACCCGATCCATGATGTCACTGAGAGCAAAAGCCTGCAAATTGTGGCTCTGCCCTGTGCCATGTGTAAGCTACGGGAGGGTAGGAACCACCTGCTGTTACGCCACGTCTGTATGCCCCACTCTGTGTCTTACACACTGAACTGCATACAGGAGGGACCCACCAGTCACTGCTGAATGGTTAGGTGAGTGGGAATATCTGTCCATCCTATGGTCAAATGATTCATTCTGGCCTTCATTCATCCATGGATTCCTTCCTCCAAGGTGTCTTTACCACCTAGTATTTGCAAAGAAAAATGTTAGATAATGTGGCTTATTCAATACTTCTGTCCCAGCTCTCAAGATATTTCGAGCCTATGCAAATTGGGCCTAAAGAAGTGGTTTCAACGCTAAAATCCAAGTGCAATGCGGTTCCATGTGAATGACTTTATCATTGAAATAAGTGAACTGGGGGAATTCCCTTGAAGCTACGTTCATGACCCCAGTCTCTCTGCAAATGACAGTACCCAGTTAAAGTGAAGGAAAAAGCCTACTTGGAAGAAAAAATATGTTTACTTCATTAATGACTAAATCTTCTCATGCTCAACAACTCATTTTTGGATTCTCAAAAACCACGAGTTTGCCCCTACTGTCAAAAATACACATTAGCCGGCAAATGCTCCCAAAATATTCCAACATGCCAAAGTCAGACTAAAACAATGAGGGAAGCTAATTCTAAATCTATTGGATTACTTTGGGGGTCCATCCCCTTTTACAGCACTTATGGTTTAGAAGCAGAATTGACTTGGATCAGATCCCCCCACCGGTGGGAAGCCAATTAGATTCATTCCAAATGATTAAAGCTACTGGCTCTGATTAAGGTCGGTAGAATAAATAAATAGCTACTCAAGGGGAGGCTGTTCTTCCATTTTCTACAGGAATTTCAACAAATTTCTTCAAGTCTGAAAACCTCATATTTTGATCATTTTCCTGTTTTGTCCTGACATTTGCATTCCTAATAGCTTATAACATGGCTTTTACCGGTGTTAAATGACTGGCAGCAATTTGGCAAGACCATTCAAGGAGGCCCAGCTACCTATCAGCAGCACGTGACCCTGCTCCCTGGAACTCGCTGACTCTCTTGGCTACCATGATGGAAACCCCCTAACTTTAGCCTAGTTCCACTCTCCTCCCAAGAGAACCTGGTCCCTCATCTTCCTTTTGCAAGCTTATCTTTAGGCAGCCGAGATGTCAGGAGAAAGAGAAGACCCCTGGAGGACAGAAGGAGCTCCAGTAGAAGGCAAGGGTCAACAGGAGTCAGAGGACCTGGGTCCACATCCGACCTTTCCGCCTCCTGTGCTACCTAGAGCCAGCCCGCTCCCACAGCCCTCATCCACAAATCACAGAGCTCACTTAGATGACCCTGAAGTTGCTTTAAGTTTTAGTTCTTCACAATTCTGTGGCCAGTGATGAAAAAAAATATACCTCTTTTCTTCTGCTCTCTCTACTTCCCCGCCTTCCTTCTCCCAATTGCCCTCTCTCTCTCTCTCTCTCTTTCTTCCACAGGGCTCACTAAAAGCTGGCAAATGCTTCCCAGCAGCCAAATAGAAGTCATTACCAGAAGCACTGTAGCTAAACAGAGGGAAATGTTTAGGTAAGCATTATAATGGGCATGGAAATAAAGAGACCACAATTCAAAGCATAAGTCATCATAGATGAGAATGCACATGTTTGGGGCTAGGTTTATGAGAAATGAACGAGATGATGCTGGGCTGGCGAATCCCGGGCCTGGTGTTTTCTTAATGCCAGGAGTGATTTATTTTCTGGTAAACAGTTTTGCTCAAGTAGGGCATCCAATTACTACAAACCTTGTTTGGTATAAAAACTAACTGCATAGAAAAATATTGCCTTTGCAAGGTTTAACTGGTTGTTAATCCAAACATGTGGCGGAGCCCAAATTCCAGGGCTCAAAATATCCTCCCGATTCTCAGCAGCATCTGACCGTCCAGAGGAGATCATAATCATCACTCTCAATGAGGCGTGACTCAGAGGTAGCGTATGGAAAGAGGACATTTCCAGAAAAACCATGGTATGGAAACCAAGCCCGCTGGGGGAGGCAAGCCCTCCCTTAGGTAGACGTTCTGCTCAGCTCCTTTGAAGTATGAGGTTGGGCTGCTCTGGGAAGAAGAAAAAAAAAAAAAAAAACTTTTTAAAATCCCGCTTTCCACACAAATCTCTTCACATACAGCTCTGTTCCTGGGGATGTTTCATCACCTTAAAAAATATATTTAAAACAGACACACGTTAAGAGTATCCTTTCGAAGTGAAGCAAAGCTCTAGGCTTTTATTTTTTTAACAACAACAAAAAATTAAATTGCCTTCTTCACATTCTCTGGGTTTGCCTCAGCATCCATGAGACCTAATTGTCATACTTTAAATATTTTGTTTTTAAGTAAAGAAAGCTTGAAAGATCTCAAGGGAGGAAGAAAAATGGGAGCGAAAGAGAGCGGGGAGAGAGAGAAATCTGGTCGTCAAGAAAATTTAGCTTCTGCATCAAAAAACATTTTAAAAAGAGAAAGAGAGGAGATACGTTTAATATCCGGATCGTCCCCTTTCCCACATCTCTGGTCTGTGGGGCTTCACCCTGGGCGAACAGTTCTCAGTGGCCTCTGTGAGGTGCCCAGTGACAGCATCTCCCCAGGGCTGCATGTGCCCCCCGGGCCCATAGGTCCTGGGGGATTTGTTTCAAATACTTGCCCTATTTCAAGGTGGCAGTTGGCAGTCAGAAGGATCATAAATGACTCTGGAGCCATTGGAGTGGAAAGGAACGTGAAGTGTCAGCTTACCCCAGCACACAGACAAGAAGCTTTGCCACAAGGCCCCAGGCTCCTGGCTCCTTGTACCGGGCTCCTGGCTGCAGGCGGTTCACGCCACTCAGAGTCATGGCGACACCCAGGGGGGAGGCGAGGGGGGGGGTTGACTTGGCCTGCAGACCCCCTCAGCTCAGCCTGGCCTCGCTGTCTCGCTAGCAGGCAGATAACCAACCCATTCCACCGTTCGGGTCCGCACAAATCACCTCCTTTGCAGACTTCCCAAGATGGGGGTTTCATAATATTCCTTGGGTTGTTCACTCCAACGTTTTCTAACCCTTCCACCAGGCCCTGCCTCTTCAGCTCTAACCCTGATGTCTCCCCCTGATGCATCCCCAGCCCCTGGGGTTTTTTCTGTCTTCACTAGAAATAAAAAACAGCTGGACACCCTCTTAATACTAACCTTCCAGAAACTGGGATACCATGATTAAATCAACCAGGTCCTTGTCTTTTCCAGGTTAAGTGATGCCCATGCCCTCAGCCTTCCCTCCTACCTGCAGATTTCCAGTCCTTATTTTCATGACTCGTTCTGTCACTCAGATGGTCAAGGCCTGAACTAGACATTGTATGAGGATTTGACTAATACTGTGTATGTGTGTGCGTATCTGTGTGTGTGGAGGAGGGAAGTTTGGCTTCCAACTTCAGTTTTTACTTTTTGTTGTTGTTGTTGTTGTGAAAGACATCAAAAACAGTTTGTATAACATATGTGCATAGTTGAAAAAACAGAACGAAATGAGAACTCAGTTATTTTTTTCTGTTAACACTGACGTTGTGTTTGATTTCACTTTATTTGAGAGGAGGCAGAGGATCATTTTGGCACTGATCACATTTTATTTTACTTATTTATTTTTAAAGGTTTTATTTATTTGTTTATTTTATTTATTTATTTATTTATTTGAGAAAGAGTGTGGGAGAGCATGAGCAGATGCAGAAGAGGCAGATAGAGGGGAGAAGCAGGGTGCCTGCTAAGCAGAGAGCCCGATGCGGGGCTGAATCCTAGGACCCTGAGATCATGACCTGAGCCGAAGGAAGAGGCTTAACCGACTGAGCCACCCAGATGTCCCATATTTTAAATTGCATTTACATTTATGTCACACAGACTACGTTTTAAACCAACGATGCTCTTCTCACTCTCATGCACATGCTTGTTATGGAGCCTGGCAATATTTAGCTGAGGCATCAAAAGTTTTATAAGATGGCCCACTCTGAAAAAGCTGAACCGCGATCAAAAAAGTCTTCAAATGGGGAATGTTTTCAATGAGCCAAGTTTACTAACAGTCGAGTTCTCAATTATTGAAATATTCATGTCTGAACTGAAAATACAATGTTTTCATCAGGAAATGTCAGGAAACAGACTATTTAATCATGTTTCTATCAAACGATATTTGATGGTATCATTTCCATCTTCCAAACAAACTGCCAAGAGTCAGATGTGCCTCGCATGAAAGATTCAAGCCACCATAGATTTATTTTTGTGCATTTTCTACTTCCCATCAGTCAAAAAGATGGCACTCTGTGAAAGGGCTTGAGATGAAGCCACGTCAATAGACCACTGTCATCTTGAATATTTTAGGTGAAAAAAATGTGCTAATGAGGTACCGTTTTATTATCGATCCTAGGCCCCTCGTTCATGCTCAACATGAATCTCTGCTTGAGTCAAAGGCCCGGCGTTTTCCTGGACGTGAAGCCACAACTTTCAGTTGGGCCCACAGGGAGGGAGGCACAGCTGCTTGTTCTCAGGAGGCAGCCGTCTGCGCCTCTCCCCTGCACAGGTGGCCTGTCTCCTTGACACAGAAGGAGCCTCAGTTTATCAGCTCACTTCTACTTCTCCCAGAGCTCTCTGTTGCCAACTTTCCATGTCCCAGAAAAGAATCCGAAGTAAAAGCTATGTTCTCACCACCCTAGTATCTTTTTCTCTCAAGCAGACTGAGGCACTTTTTGCTTGTTGTTTTGTTTTGTTTCCCGCTCCTGCCAGCAGATTGTTTAGTGTGGCTGAGACTGCATCTAACTTGTTTTCTCTTTCCAGGTCCTTCTCTCAGGACTTGACCAAGGCTTGTGACTTGGTAACAAACTTATTTTTGTTTCTTTTAAGACTCAAGACTTGAAGTTGCTTTTTTTTTTCTCCTGAGATTTTATTTATTTGACAGGGAGGGAGAAAGAACAGAAGCAGGGGGAGGGGCAGAGGAAGAGGCTGAGAGAGCAGAGCAGAGAGCCCGGACGAGGGGCTTGATCCCAGGACCCCGGGGACAATGACCTGAGTTGAAGGCAGACACTTAACCGAAGTTGAAGTTGATTTTGAACACAGACCTCAGTTGGCTTCGTCACATGAGCCCAAGAAGGTGTGGAGAGGCTGGATTCCTGCATCTGGCCTCTGTATTCAATACCAACTCTTTCCCTTGGCTTCGGGTACAATATTTTTAAACCCTCTCCACCCATGCCTCCTGAGAATTTATAAAGACTGTTCCCTTGCATATTTTCCCCCTAGCTAATGCCCACATTTTATTCTAGCTCCCCTTGTTAAAACTGAGAAACATGCAGGATCTTTATGTTTCTCTTTGGTAATGACTTCACTGTGGACACTTCTTACAGGGGTTTCTCTCCACCTGTCAGAACCAAGGCCAGACTATTTCTTCTCTGTACAGCTGGTTCCAGGCTCCAAAACAAGGCTGGAACCAGCCAGCAGGCTCTGTATAGGATCTAAGGCAGAGGTGGGCTACCTGTCTTGGGAAAGGGAAGCTTGGCCATCAGACTCACTCATCTGATACCATCCTGGAGCTTCGAATTGGCCTTTTTAACATGGAAAGGGGTTAGTAGGGTGGGGGGAATGGAGAGAAAAAATAACACAGCAAAATTGATCTCAGCACTACCCGTGGAGTCATTAATGTGGTTTCTAGCAAACTGCTCATAAAATTCATGGCAGCAGCTAATTGCTACCATGTTCTTCCTCATATACTCTCTTATTAAATTTGAAAGAAAGAAAGAAAAGCCCTTTCAAAGCCATATTAATCCATGCACAGCCGTGGAATGCATGATCTAAAGTGAGCCTTTCCCATCACCACAGCTATGTGGGCTGGCTGTCAAACGGTGGATTTCATGTCACTCACGATACAATGAACAATGCCTTTGCCAGCCACGGGCTCTGCCTGGGCCCAACTCCCTCGGACCCCTCCAGCACGAGCAGGCACGGAACGCCATGTGAGCTCACACATGCGAGCGTCGGCACGTGTGCGTGAGTGTGCATACCAGCCTCCGAATCCTCTCGAGGGAATTCAGGCTAAATCTTGGCATGCATCTTTTTGCCTCCACCCCCCCCACACACGTTTGCTTTCAAGTTCTCAGCAGAAGAGGGGTGGCCTGGGGCCAAGCTCTGGCTGCCGCCTTACCCTCATGAAGACGTTTCCCTGCAATATGCCCTGTGCTAAGGAGACCCGCTTTGCCTCGAGGCAGCTCTTGCAAGGATTTAAAGAACCACAAACTCAACAAGCCCATCATACTTTCTGAAATTCTCACTAGTAGAAGGCTCCTATTGGAATTAATTACTGCAAGCACTCATCGGAGCGGAGCTGCCCCTCAGCCGGTGGGCACCCTCGCGGGTCTCAGTTGCTATGGTCAGCTTGCGTTTTGATTGGCCATGGTGTCCGTCCTGATTGGGTGTGGCATCCATTCAATTGATCTTGATGTTCCTCTTGATTGTTAGACTCAGCATCAAGCAGATCGTTACATATTGTAAACGTGTTAGACGCAATACATGGAGACAAGTAACTAACATGTTCAGATAATATATCAGAATAACTGAATGACAGCTAGCCAAAGGTGTGGCTGGGTCTGCAATGAGCAGTTCATCTGAGAATTTCCTGCTGTTGTCTAGGACCCTCTCCCAGGTGTGTCAGAGATGTCATCGCAAAATAGCTCAAGGTTTATTTTCCCAATCCTGCCTGAGCAAGAAAGCTAAAGAGGGCTAACGTCAGTCTCCCTGGTGGAGAAAGATGGGGTCCACAGCATCTTACAGGTGACGACTTTATCTCTCCTTCCTGCTCTAGCCTCACGTTCTGTAAGACCCGAACATTTTCCATTACCACCCGGGACCCATTCTGGCCCCATCTCAGCCCTAATCAAGCCAGGAGGTAAATTAGAAGCCCTGTGCCAATTAATGGGCATGTTTGGAATTTGTTTGGAATTAGTCATGTAAACTGATTGGCTTGTAGGAATGAGGTGAGAATTCCGTGTGCCCCCCACTCCAAGCCTTTGACATTAGCCTCATTCTCTCAGTCATTAATCCTCCATATCCCATTAATTCCATGGTCACGAATGCCCAGCTCTGAACCACAGCCCTCTCACACGAGTCTCCACCCTCACATAACATTAGTGACACCCTATGACCCCTATAAGTAGCTCAAAGTTTCCCCTCTTCTCCAGGTGACTTTGCCAATTTCCTCACCTCTCTCCCATTGCCAACAGAAAGAGTTCTGAAATCATGGGGTCTCAGGACAATGTTATATCTCAGTCCCAGGCAATGAAGTTATGGCTGGGAGGAGATTCCAAGGCTGTGAACGTGGCCAGTGTTCTCTTTCTCCTGGGTTCTTTTTTTTTTTTTTTTTTTTTGGTATGCATCCTCACTACCAGATTGGTGAGAGTAAAACCATATACAGGCCCATGGGTAAGAGGCCCAAGAGATCTGACTTTAGGTCTTGGATTGGAGGAGAAAAATGGGGTTATTACTCTTTACATCCTTGGGGATGATACCAGATAAGAGATGGGGCCAAAGCCCCATAGAAATTAGACTTAGAAATAAAGCATGTTCCCTTGGCACCTATACCTCAGGAACTTTTGGCAACAGTAAACAGCAGGTCAAGTACAAGAATTTCATGATCTTGGACAAATTCATTTCAACAGACACATAGCTCCAGCCAGGCCTCTTTCCCTAGATTCGGGGGGGATTATTCACCATCTTCTTCCCTGCTGGCTGGGGCTCTGCTTCTGAGGGACAGAAGTTCTTGGATGCACGAGGCACCTGCCCTCCAGACAGAGCCTTACCTCTTCCAAGTACTCTCGCTGCTGAGCCGCACCCACCCTCGAACGTTTTCATCAACAGGCATTCGACTCAAGTTCAGGCATGGACACTGTAAGACACTCAGCCGTTCTCCTTGGGGGCCAGTCCTAGAACTGGCTTTACACCTCCCGACATGCTCCCCTCTTCTGCCGCCCTATCTTAGAAGGCTGAGATTGCCTCACAGCCGTGACAGTAGACGTGATTGATGTATGTTCACAAGTGGGATTGTTGTCCACGAATCGTGAACAGGACTGTGTATCTGTGATTATGTCAGGGGAAAGTAGCAAAACATGAGAAAGTTATTATACAAATTAAATTTTCAGTGGATTGGAATTCAGGCAATAGCGCTTATTAAAGTCTGTTGAGAGATTTGCTGTCCTCCCTGAAGATTTTAGATTGTCTGCTTTTAAGAAAGAACTATTCTCATAAATAATACAACCCAAGTGACCCAAGGTCTACAACCTTCTACAAACTTGTCTAATATTCAAGTAAAATAACTCAGGCCTCTATCCTCTGTAACTGTGGGGAATTCAGTGACTCTCAAGTATTTCTAAGGATTTCTATAAGGTATTTACAATTTTCTGGAGTTTGCTTATACCCAAGAGCCCTAACCTGTTGTATCTGGTTTCTCCCCAAATCATCTCTGATTTCAGTCTGTGTTCTTATCTTCACCACTGTTCCCAAGTGCAGAGCAGCCTCCTTTTATTCCCCAAAGCAAACCCAATATTGCCTTGTGTGGAAGACACTTTGACCGTTTGGAGCTAACGTAGGGGGATTACAACAGAGGACAGGATACAGTGAAAACTGGATATTGTTGAATATAATTGGATATTAGATACTGATGTTAATGAAGTTGATTTTCTAAGACCTTCATGAGGGCTTGAATGGCCACCACATGGCCTCAGGTCTTTCACAAATCAGAGTTCCTCTCTTACCACATTTCTCCACCAAACTTCTGCCTGCCACCACTTCCCTTTCCCCAATGGTGAGCCTTTGGGCTAGCCCAAAGGACACTAAAATTTTTATAAAAAATACGCAAAGCTATTTATGCCTCCTTTTAATTCAAATGCATCCATGTAAATAAATCATGATATATACTCAAACCCTCATTAAATTGTTTTCTTTTTAAAAAAAAGTACAACTCTATTCTTAATAGCAGTTCTGTCTACCTTCTAGGAAGTGGCATGACTATAACTTTGAAAAGCAGCACCTTTCTTTCTTTGGTTCCACCCTGATAGGTTAATCCGAGGATTTATTCCAATCACTCTGGAGGGTTTTTAGTGTTTTTAGTTTTCTTAAACATTTCCAGGTGGAGTTTAAAGATGTCCTTGGCTGGAAGAGAAAGGGCAGACCATACTTGCAAACTAAGATGGCCTTTGTTGGCTGCATGAATGAACAGAAGTTAAGGTGATACAGACTATGCTGTCCCAGGTGTCCCCAAGTCTCAGTTGAGTGAGTCTTCAAACTGGAATGTGGAAAGAGAGGCTGAGTAATGCAAGTCAGGAGATAGCTTTCTTAGAATTCGGAAGCCTGCTGCTGACAGACTGCTGGCAAAAATGTGTGCGATGGCATCAGGCCAGGAGGAAGGGTGAGGAGGCTGTGGTCAGCTGAACGTGTGGAGGGTGCCACCCAGATGTTAGTGATGGTACATGCCAGGAGCAGAGCGTCTGGCCAATGCTAGAATTTGAAGGCATTATTTCATGGCCTTGAGGGTTGGGCAGGAAACCTATCTCATGGGGGTGGGAAGATATCAAAAAGGACTGGAGAAGCAGTGATTGTTGTGATGGAAAATTTTCTATTGCTCTCTAGTGAGGGAAAAGAGGGCAATGCTTCAATTCGGCTAAACAGTTTATTCAGGGGTGTTATTTATTTTTAAATATAAACTAAAATGAATAAACCTGTAGAGGGTACTGATTCCTTTACCCCTTTTTAATAGTGGGAGGCCTAGTGTAACTAAAGAAAACTAACATTTGGTCTGGCCTGAAGTAATGTTTGAGAACTTTATTATCCATTTGAAGACAAGGAATCACAGAGGAGACCGTGTATTGTCTTAAGGCTGTCACAAGTGTGTGCAATCTGACTATGACTAATTCAGATCTCAAGAAATCCCCTCTCTTCACTCCAGACAACACAGTGTCCTTGTGGTTTCAGCCCTTTCCCAAAAGAACGTTAGCACCACCCATATCAGAGTGCGAAGGTAAGTGGTACAAGGTGGGGGATAGTGGCAGAAGGCATGGGATCACCTTAGAGATATTTGGGTATCCTTGGGAGCACTTGGTGACTTGTTAAAGTCCTCTTTAATTCCTAGTTGGCTTGAAACTTGGGTTCTTATTTTCAGGTGAATCCTAAACCAAACAGATCTTACCTTTGACAAAAAGGATGACACAAAAGACCTAAGACACCGAGAGGATGACCCTACTTTAGTAGATAAGGAAAGCAAGCCAGCCGATGCATCACTCCATGCAAAAAGGCAGGAGGCCAAAGCACAGCCAGTTCCTGGAGCAGCTCTGAGTTCACGCTCGGGGGCAGGGGGGTTACATGGAAGCGCCAAGCCTCCTTTCATTGGGCAGAAGTCAAGTGACATTACCACCTGGTTAAAAAAAAAGAAAAGAAAAGAAAAGCAATGCATTGAAATAAATCAGTATTCTTGCAGAGGAAGCTCTCAGAAGTGTATTTAAGAAATAGGGACAAAGATGAACATGAAATCAAGCATGTACATAGCTTGGATATATAAGTTAGGCTGAACTGGAAGAAGAGAGTCAGGGAGGTCAGAGTCCTGAAGGCATGACTAGCTGTTCTGGTTTCCCAGGACATGGAACTTTGAATGCTAAGTCGGGGAGACTTCGAATAAATCAGAATAGTCACCCTGATCCATGGTGAGGGCCGCAAGGGACGACACTCATGTCCCCAGTGTCAGAAGAGATTTTTTTGTAGTAGGCGCAGACTAACTACCCAGAGAGAGGTCTAGGGACTGGTTTCAGTGCTGTGTATTTGAAGGATTGTATAATGAAAGCAGAGCTCTCTGACTCCTGCTTTGCTTTTGTTCTGTCTGGGAAGAAGAATGATCTTTAGGGGAAGAAGAATGATCTTTAGGCCAAGAAGAATAAACTCAAAATTGGTTTCGGGTCCACCAAGCCTGAAGACGAATGTAGAGCTAATAAGCCCTTGTCCAGCTGCTCTAAATGAAATCAGGAGTGCTCGTCCAGGAACTTCCAACCCGAGGGAAATGGCAAAAAGCTACTAAACCCATATGGACAATATTTCGAGAAGAATTTTCAAACTTGAGTGTGCTTGATGTCTTCCAGGGAAGCCTGTTGAAGATGCAGATTCCTGGGTCCCCCCACCTTTAGGTAGTCTTATTTGTTATGTTTCAAAGATGGGAATTGACATTTTTTATTAAGGCCCCAAGTCATTCTCCTAAAGGTGAACTTTCCATGGTCCTGCTCTTTGCAAAACATTTTTTTTCTTTTTAAGAGAGCATTGATGAACCATCAATGGGTGAGCAAACAACTGGTCAACACCAGTTGGTGAACAAACAAACAAACAAAGAGAATAGATTAGAGATTGAAGAGGAACAATAGATAAATGGACGCTTATATGTATGGAGGCACATAGACATTTTTTAAAAATTTTTATGTATTTTTTAAAATTTCTTTTCAATGTTCCAGAATTCATTGTTTATGCACCACACCCAGTGCTCCATGCAATACGTGCCCTCCATAATACCCACTACCGGGCTCACCCAACCCCCCACCCCCTCCAAACCCCTCCAAAACCCTCAGTTTGTTCCTCAGAGTCCACAGTCTCTCATGGTTCATCACCCCCTCTGATTCCCCCAACTCCCTTCTCCTCTCCATCATAGACATAGACATGCTTTAATTTTCAAATAAGATGTATCTTACATGGATTTCATGAAATACAAAATACAGCCCAATGACCCGCTTGCTAGGTCCTATCAGATCCCCACAGGATGGACAATGCAGCTGGTGGTGGCAGGGGCCACGTGTGGTCCTCTGGCATCTAGACTCTCTACAGATCTTTGGGCTGAGCGCTATTCTGAATCATCTCTCTCGAGTCAGTGCCTCCACCCAGAAGAATGAGCTTCAAGGTAAAAATTGAAGATGTCCCAGCAAACCGCAGCATGATATATGTCACTTGGGTATATTTTTGTCATCAGTGGGCTAGACAGTGGCAGGTATGCAAATCAGAGTCCTGGAACCCACACCACTGAAAAATGCCTCAGTTAAACCTCGCTGCCACCCAGACAGCCTATATTCTAATAATGGCATTTCCTTCCTATCTGGTTGCTAATTCTCTGAGATGCAAACAGAGAAGAAATGAGAAAGAGAAGACCTGCCAACTAGCTCTGTAGAAAAATTCCTGTCCGATTAAGATTTTTATCTCTCCTTAACTTTGGTTCCCAAAATAATAACTAACATGTGCATAGCACTCTATTCCTTAACGAAGTCCTTTCATGTATATTACTATCTCATTTCATCCTCCCACCAGCCCTTGAGAAGTAGGTAGAACAAATGATTTCATGACATCTGGGCCCTCCAGGCTAAAAAGGGGCAGGGTGCAAATAATCTGAGCTGGGGCTCGAACTCGGCTCCTGATTGCAAACCTGAAACCGTTATTGCTCTGAACTGGACAATCGTCTCCTTAAATCCTTTGTGGAAAAAGAGGCGGTGCAAATTACTTAACAAGCTAATGCCTCCACTGAAGGAAAAAAATGGCTCAGACAGTTGTGGCTGCTCTCCTGATCACTATTATATTTGCGTTTGCTTTTTCTTAAAATTAGCTTATGTTCCTGAGTGGCTGATGCCAACACCTATCTACAGAGAATTACAGTTTGCGCTGGAAGGAAGCTCCCTCTTGGACGTCTTACAAGACCCAGCAAGGAACCTGATGGAAATTGAGCCTGTCATTAATGAGACAGGGCAATTTGGCTCAGAGAAAACCATCTCCTAAAATGACTGTGTCAGCAACCTCATTGTGCTCCCCGCTGAAACAGAGGAGGGACAAGGTCCTAGAGGGCGGGGGCTGTGTGATGAAATATTGGTCTACTCCATGGTGCCCAGCGTGGTGTCATGAGCAAAGTGGGTGCCCAGGAATGTCTGTGGAACAGACAGTTCGGGATGGCTACACACTTTGTCGGATAGAAAGGGGTGCAGAGAACAGAGCCAAAAAATAATTCAAATCTAGGGTTTCGATCCCAGCTCCAGCCCGGCTGTTTTTTTCTCATGGGTGAAGCTGTGTAATGAAGAAGAGGACAAGCCAAGCATCTTATTTCTCAATAATTTATACAAAATCCACCCGAGGAGGGTGGGCAAGTGAAGCAATGAGACCAGCATAGGTGTGTTAACAATGGAGGGGAAGCAGTCCAAGTTCAAAACTGAGAATACTAGCTGGGAGAAAAAGCAGTTTAGATCACTTCCCTTTGTAAAATGATCCCCCTGGCTAACATGAGGTTGGCTGTTTGCGGAAGGGTTAAATGCATTACCAGCTGGCAAATGACCTTCTTGAGAGAGAAAGGGGAAGCAAGAGGCCAACGCTTTCAGAAGTAACTTGTTTAATAAAAATAATCTCCCCCTCGCATTTCTGACACCACCAGGCAGTCACACCATCCTGCCTCGGGTCACTAGATGTGGCTCTGTGAAGTTAGAGGAAATTATAGAAATCCATCATAGCTGAGTTTTCCAAACTGGTTATTATTCGCCGCGTTTTATCTTCCAAACAGTCCCTAGATTTAATTGCTTGGTTGTAATGAATTAACCTCTGAGGTCCACAGTAGCATTTATATTGTGTTCAAAGGGAAAGATGCAGGTTCTTAGCCCTGTTCCTGGAATATACTCTATCAGACCAAAGTGTCTTGCTCAGTCCTGGGGAACTCTGGTAGACACTTGTCGCAGGAGAGCCCCTGGATGTCCAGGCAAGGGGACACACAAAGAGACTCCCCTGACTAGAAGGAATCAATGCACACCCTCCAAGCTGATCTTAAGAAGGAAGAGGAGTAGGCAATGACCATGAGGACTGTCACTCTGCAAACGGATGTTAAAAGCACTGGTTTTAGAGGAGCTCAAACCTGGGTCTTACTGTCCTGCCTTGTTTATCTCTCTGTCTCCTCTGGACCATTCCCATCAACAAGTAGACAAGCTCTACCATCACTTGTCTGCAAAAAGGGCTTCTCTTGGCCCCCATATCTTGGCTATTCCTTAAAAACAAATTTTTAAAAAACTTTTATTGATTTATTTGACAGACAGCACAAGCAGGGGGAGCTACAGAGGGAAAGGGAGAAGCAGGCTTCCGCACTAAGCAGGGAGTCTGATGTGGGACTTGATCCCAGGACTCTGAGATCATGACCTGAGCCGAAGGCAGATGCTTAACCCGCTGAGCCACCCAGGTGCCCCAAGAACAAATTTCTTAAAAACATTTAAAAAGTTCCCCTCTTCTACTCAAACTTTTCTTATCAGTTACCATCAACCTTCCCCAATGAGCCAGATTTAACAGACAATTTTGTGGTTTCATTCTCATCACCTTTGTAGCAGCATCTGATGCTGGGGATTGCTCCCACCTTCCTGAGACAGTTTCCTCCTAGATTCTGGGAAGACCACACTCCCCTGGTGTTCCTCCCACCCTCATGGCCGCTCCTTCTCACCCCCCTTTGCCGGTTCCTCTTCTCTATGTACTTATCAGTAATAAGCCCTCTTCTCATTTCTCTTGGTCTATCTTCTCTAGAAATTCTCATGTATCCTTGTGACCTTAAATGCTGTCTGTACACCAATGACTCTAAAATACAATTCTGATTTCTTTTCTGAACTTCAGATTAACATATTCATAGCTTCCCTGGCTCCAGTACATATCCTTGGGTATTCACCATCGCAGAAAAGGAGTCCTGCCTTTCTCTTGCTTTCAACCCACTGGCTAGTCTTGTTGGTTCTACTTCCATGGCACATCTCAAATAAATACACTTCTCTTCTGCTCCATTAGCATAATTTAGCTCAAGCCACCAACTTAGCACAGAGGCTCCCAACACTTGTTGAGGCTTCCACAGGAGCTCCCTTTCCATCCACTTATCACACAGTAGCCCTTGACCTCAAGGCAAGCTCACCCTCTTTCTCTCCAATTACTCCAACCTTCCTGGCCTGCTTTCTGTTCCTCAAATACACCATGCTCATTCCCACCCCATGGCCTTTGCACTTGCTCTTTTTGTTGCCTAGGATGCTCTTTCTTCTGATCTCCTGATCAGTGATAAGTTTGAGATGCCTGAGAGATGCCTAAGCAAAGAGTCCTGTATGCCCTTAGATGTGTGGTTGGAGTATAGAAGAGAAGTTGGGGTATTCTAGGTCTGCAGGAGATGCCTTGAGACTGGGGGTTGTCAACATAAATGACATTTAAAATCATGAAAATGGAGCAAGTTGTCTAGGGAAAGAATATACAGGGTGGGAAGAGGACTGGGGCGCTCCAGCATTTGGAGATAGTATGAAAGATCTAAGAGAGTGAGTAGGAATGGCCAGAGAGAATATAGGGAATGTGGGCATCTAGGAAAAGGCCAAGAAAAGAGAGTCTTGGGATGCACGGAGTGACCAGTTTTGTCAAGCACTGTAGAGATGATCAGGAAAGATTGCCCTTTGGCTTCTACACCATGGAGGCCCTATGCAGCTTTAGCAAGAGCAAATTTGGGCTAGTGGTAGGAGAAGACAGATTGGGGTTGGCTGATGGGGAAGTGCAGGCAGACCCTATAGACAACACTTCCAAGATGCTTGACTATGATGGTAAAATGGGACAGGGTGGGAACTAGTGAGGGTGATAGTATCAGAGGAGGGTTTTAGTATCAAAGGAGAGCCAAGTGGGAAGCTAACAGAATGATCCAGACAAGGGGGGAAAGTTAGAGATATAGAAGAAAAATGAGATTATTAGAAGAATAACGTCCCTGAGTCCCTAGGGACTGTTAGGTCTAGAGCATAATACAAGCTTCATGTATAATTTTAAATTTCCTCGTAACCACATTAGAAATTATAAAAGGGAAAGAAGTAAAATTAATTTCATTAATATATTTTGTTTCATGCAGCATATTCAAAATATTATCATTTCAAATATTATCATTTCAATTGCATAATTCAACATGCAATTATTAAAAAGATATTTTATATTCCTTTTTCATACTAAGTATTTTAAACTTAGAGTACACTTCAATTCAGACTAGATTCATTTCAAACACTCAATAGCACCTTGTGGCTGGTGGCTACCATATTGGATAGAGCAGGTCTAGAGCACCAGTAGAGGGATTGTTTGGCCTTTGCTGGAGTGAAAAAGTTTCCCCATTGAAAGACAGAAAGGACTCAGGGCATAGGTGAAGGAGGGTTTGGAGATTTGGTGGTGAATGAAGGGTTTGGAGATTTGGTGGAGATTTGAGAGAGAATGGAACAAATATCAAAGACCATTTCGTATAACCATTTCTACATTACTTAATCTTTCCATCAATATACCTCTTCTCCCTAGAAATTTCCTTTTACTTCCATACTACTTTGGGAAGCCAGTAGGTTTCTTGAGTCATGGAAGGTAAGTAGTTTTCACATTGAAAAGCCACCCATAATAGCTAAACAAACCCCTTTTTAAACAATGTAGGGACTTTCTTTTTGTACATTCTCTTCTTATATGTTTGGAGAGACAAAGCAACACTCAGTGGTAAAGCAAGGGTAAGTTCTGTGTCCTAAGCCCAGTCTAGCCATTGACCCCTTCTGCCTCTGGCCAGTTCACTTCAAAGACAGGGTCTGAGCAACAAGCATAAAAAAGAAAAAGAAACACTATAAAATAAATGCCCACATACACAATCAATAATAATAATAACAACAATGACAATAATACATATGGGACCAACCACAACCTCCTAGTGTTGGCAGTTGATGACCCCTCAAACCTATTTTTCATTCACATAAGCTTCAGCAAAACACCAAGTGTGATTCTGCCTAAGCCTTTTCCTCCTTTCCCTGCAAACCCACATGGACTTTGAGGTAAATCTAATCCACATGTTTCTGATTCATTTACACTTAACTCATCAAAATGTTGTTTTCTAACAGCTATTTGATGGCCAAGAAGTCTTTCTTAAATCTCCTTTCTTAGAAAAAGGATGTTGTGGTTTGCCAAGAGAAAAAAAGCTGAGCCCCATAAGATTTGAATTCAGCTTGAAACTCAGAAATCGTCAAGTTTGGACCAAATCTATCCCAACCCTTTCTCATTATCCCCAACAACCTTTCTCCCCTGGGTGATTTTTCAACTCTCCCTTCACTGATGGACAGAGAGGGAAAAGTTTAGGCTGGGCAGTTGCTGGTCCAGGATCGAATTTTAGACCAGTCAAACTAGAAAATAGGATGCACTTGGAAAAGACAGTTTTCTGGCAACTCTTTCCCCCTCCCTTGGAATTCCGTTTACCTCCATGCTTTACAGTTATCCTCTTGTCAGCTAAATGGCAGCTCCTTGACTCACCCAGGGCACTTCCCCAGTTCACAAGCTTCTCCCCCTAGGGTGGGGCTATTCAAGGCACCGTTTCTTTCTTCATGTCCCCTTTCTCAGTGAAAGCTCTATGTCAAAGGGTACAGGAAAACAAAACTCCCAGAGCATGAAGAATTTCATGGCCCTGCAAAGAAACAGAAGATACATTAGGTCAGATGTTAGGCTGATAAACTCACCAACTCCCTTTAACTTAAGACTTTAATTAAAATGACCCTTGTGAGGGGGATTAAAAATAAACATTCATTCATGGGTTCAGTCTGGAATCCCATAAAATCTACATGAGTATGCTACTTCTGGTTTACTGTAGCTTCCTAAGACACCCTGCCCAGATGGATTTTATTCCTGTCACTTGGAATAAAGACAAATCTCACAGGCGTAGAGACTCTGATCTTCCTCCACGTTTGTTTCCCTCTGGGTGGCTCCAGACACGGGCCATTGAATGCATGGTACAATGGCGTATGAATTCTCTCTGCTGAAGGAGCAAACTGTGTAGTCTGGCAGCATTAACTAGGGCACAATAAATGTCCAAAAATATATGTGTTGAATTAGTCTATATCAACAAGACTCAATGGCTTTGTGGACCTAGTCAAATAGAGAAGAGGAACGATATTCATCGTTTGCAAAGCAGAAGAAGAAAATGAAGGGATACAAAGGGGAATGGAATGAGGAGGAATGCAGAGGGATGGTACCTAGTAAAGTCATTTTGCAGGCAACTTCAGCCATTCAGTGAGTAATGCATGACCATTTCTAGAATGTTTTACCGAGGTGACAATGGATAAGACAAGACAACCCAGACTTCGTGAAGTACACCAATATAGTACTATTCTGTTATTATCCATTTTAGTGTGTATAAGTGGAATTTTCCCAAGAAGACCTGCCACTCTAGCTGGAAAGAAGTTAGAATAATGGAAGAAATGAGGGACACACTTTGGACTGGAAGGTAGGTTTTCTTGTTTCTTTTGGAGACTAGAGTTCACTGGACCCAGACTCCAAAACATAGATAGACTGGGTCCATTCTATTGGTGAAAATCAGCTGTCCCTGAGACAATGGAAGGAGCTAGTCACAATGACAGTGTAGAGAAGTGGCCCATTTTTAGGCAGCCAGGAGGCAGGGCAGTAGTTATGAAGCCCTACAGGTTCAAGAGGGTATGTCTGGACTTTCAGTAGTGCTAGTAAAGACTGAGAACAAGTTTCCATGTTCCAGTGAACTCGAGGCGAGCGGCACCCAACCTGCTGGTGCTGCTGGGTCATCAACAGCAGATACCCCAGAGGAGAGAGAGGAAAGGCAATGTCAGAGTGCTCTGCACTGAGCCAGAAGCAAGATGAGAAGATAACACTGGAGGGTTTGCTCAGAGCACAGCCTCCTGCCAGACTGTCAGAAGCATCTAGGGACATTTGGAGATGGTTTGTGTCCTGAAAGTATATAGGCATGGACTCATGCTCAAACAATTTGGACATTCAGAAAGCAGAACTTGGTTCTTTAAAAAGCCTGAGAACATATATAAGTGACACGAAGAGCGCCTTCCTGGGAGTCCCAGCCAGCTCCTTAGTTCCCTTGTTGGTGTCTTGGGCTTTAGAGGGATTCCTCCACCTTTAAAACCACCTTCTCTGCTGCCTTCTGCCATCTTAGAATCGTTTCCTAAAGTAAAAGAGTTAACACTGAAGGTCAACTCGTGTTAAGAAATGTAAAGAAGGCAAAGCTTGTTTAACTCAACTGATGCTCCTGGATATCCACAGAACCTCCAGCCTGGTGAGGGCGGCCATTACCTGAATTAAACAATCATTGGAGCTCTTATTCCATATCTAAGAGGAATCCAGCTACATGGCTTGGTCTTCCCTCTGCGATGCTCCTCAGATGTTCCGTCCCACTCTGACCAGCCCCTGACCCCTTACTCCCTATTTACTCATCATGGAGGTAGGTACAGATCTCTATCCCCTTACTCTTCTGGGACAGAGAACCTCTCCACGTCCCCTTCAATAACAACTTAAAAAATTCAGTTGCTGCTCATTAACTGATGGGCTCATTTACATATGTGACAGGAAAATATTATTTGTTATCTGTCATTTCTGCCTCCCCCTCCACCTCTCCTATAGAGAGTGAATCCTAGAAACTAGAGGATGTTTGGTAAACTGAGCCCCGCACTATCATTCTCAGAATAATAGGCTTTCACGTATCAATGGCGATACGATCAAGGACAACATTTTCTGATCTTTTCTCACTATGACTCATAATAAGAAATGCATTTTATGCTGCAACTCCCTTGAGCACACACACTTTTTATTTCACTTTTTAAAATTTTTATTTCATTTTTTAAAAATAATTGGTTTCACCTACTAAATTGATTTCACAACCCACTCTTGGTTTATAACTAACCCACAGTTTGAAAAATATTGAGAAAGTGGATTGGGGCAGGTGTGTGTTTGTGTGTGTGTGTGAGACTGAGACTGAGAGACAGAGAAAGAGAAAGAAGAGCTGAAAGAAAGGGAAGAAGAAGTAGATCTGGGAGATTCAGGAGAAGAAGAAGGGGAGAATGCATAGCCAAGAGTAACTTTGGGGCAGATCATAGAGGTCAAATACAGATTTTTATTGCCTGCCCTTTTTATTGGGGCAGGTGTGTGTTTGTGTGTGTGTGTGAGACTGAGACTGAGAGACAGAGAAAGAGAAAGAAGAGCTGAAAGAAAGGGAAGAAGATGTAGATCTGGGAGATTCAGGAGAAGAAGAAGGGGAGAATGCATAGCCAAGAGTAACTTTGGGGCAGATCATAGAGGTCAAATACAGATTTTTATTGCCTGCCCTCTAACTTCCAGTAAAATCTGCATTCTTCAGGGATGCTCTGTGGATCGGCTTGGTAGGGTTACATACAAACCACCATAACCTGGTTCGAGACTGGCAGAGAACAAAGCCAGAGGAAGGCAGGAGCATATGGCCTGGGTGTCTTCAAAGGCCAACTATCCACATTTCATGGGATCCAATGCACTGGATACTTGACAGAACTTAGAGAGGAATGTCAACTGTGTGGGATGGAAAGAAGGAAAGTTAGGGATCCAGAAGGCTTGGGCCCTCATCTAGGATGGCTTCTACTTGGCACAGACCCACAGATGCCAATTTATCATTCTGGGCCTCATCACCACCTGGAAAATGGAAGAATAAAGATTTGTAAGGTCCTGTCCCCCCCTACCTTTTGAAGAGTCCTACATTGTATTCCTTACCTATAAGACATTTATAATCTTTGAGATCTTTATGGATCCAGTGGGGTTTCCCTTGTTTACCTCCTTTGAATGTTGTGCCAAACTAAGTCTCGGTCTTGGAAGATCACCTCTGATACATGTGTAACTGGGCATGGCTCCTCCCCACATATACACATCCCCTTGTACACACACACACAAGCACGCACACAAACTGTGAATGTGCTTCTGTCCCTCCATGTCCATCCTACCTTGCTCTCTGACCCCAGAGACTTAATGCCTGTATAAACCCAACCAATGGACTCCTGGACCTTCTACTTCCCATGGGGTCAGTGGGGAACCCTGACAGGGACCAAGACAGGATGAGGAGAGTGGGCTCTGGACACTTATTCTGTTTAGTCTAGTTATCCTAGGAAGTTTATTTGCTCAGTTCCTCCCTGTGAGGTTACCCTAGGCTGCCACGCCCATCATTCTCTCTTTCTCCCAGAAATCCCCTCCTTTCTGGTTCTGATAACTTTTCCTCACTTCTCTCCTCCCCCACTCAGCCTAGGGGTAGCAGCGGCTCTGCTGCTTCTGCTGTGTGTGTGCCTCTGTCTCTAGATGTATTACAATGTATTAGGGGAAATACCAGTGCTTAAGATGGGACCAAAGCTTGAATCATAGAATCTGCCAATAAATCCTCAAGAAGTTTTATAAATCCATGTATTCCTTATGGTTATATGATTCACCTAATCGTGCGTTACATTAAGCTTCTTCTCTGTTAAAAAAAAAAAAAAAATATATATATATATATATATATATATGTATGTACTTAAGCACTTGCACTCACTTATACAGACACACACACAAAAGCCTAACCACAATGAAGACATATAATAATTTATGCTATACATATGTTTACATGTTATAAAGAGTTTTATTTAGGCTAATGGTGTTAAACAAGGGACAAGTAACTGAAAATTTAATTAATTAGGGTCATGCCTACATTTCTACTGATAATTAGAATCATATATTTGGAATAGTGATGATTCCTTAGTTTAAATCAAATTATACACTTACTTCTCAAACGTGTGTAAATATCTCGAATATCTCATTAAGACAAAGAATCTTTTTCAGGCTAAGAAGTTCATCATAAAAATATAAACATAACTCTGAATAATGAATGAGCTACAAGATTATGAAAAACATACGGCCTGGGGCCTCTGTCTCCCTTTTCTCTTTCTTAGAAATTAGTCACAGCACTTAGCTCAGAGCTGAGCACCTAACAGGTAATTGAAGAATAGGCCTGACTGTTGACCAAGCCAAATGAAGCCAAGTTAACTATAGGTCGTTCATGTACACACACACACACACACACACACATTCAAATGCACACACACACACACACATCTGTAGTCAGATTAATGCTTCATTTATCTGACATTATTGTTAGTACATTTCCCAAATAAATAGAGCTCACCCCTTTAAAGTTATACATTTTAACTGAGATCACAAAATTTTCTTAAAGAAAATACACACTATTCCAACTTCTTAAACAAAAAATTCTCAACATAATATAAACTGTAAGCAATGAATCATGATGGTTCTAATTATAAGCATCAGTCATTTCACTAGGCCCTCAGATTCTGTTGAGGAACTTTTAGTCATCATCAGGGTATTTATTATTTTTAAACTGTATTCTAAACCCTTGAGGCGGTGAGGCCTCACCCCCTCCTACAACACCTTACATCTGGTGACAAATTTTGCCCCCAGAATAAAACCTGAGCATTGATCCCTGAAGACAATAGGTGTTCTGCCTGGGAAGGATCCAGGTGTGGGTTTGAGTCTGAGACCATATTAAAATAAATCATCTGGTAACTCTAGCCACCATCCCCATTAGATTCCTACAGAAACAAAAAGGCAGCTCCATCCAGGAGTAAAATACACTGAAAGGCAATATCCCCCAACTGAAGCCCACTTTATTTTGCCCCTCTGGGTTCCCCCAGCCTGCTCCACGCTCAGGCACCCTAGGGGAAAGCCCACGCTCAGTCCAGTCAACACAGCAGGCAGCCTGTCCTTTTCGTGGGAGAGGCCTCGTTAGACAGATGGCTCTGAACAGCAAGGAACCCTACAAACAAGGAGCATCCAACCCTGAAGAAAAGCCTATTCCATAAAAAAGAAAAATCGGGTGAATAAAGAGATCAGCCTTAATTCAGAAAATAGGAGGCAAATCTTTAAGAAGCATAATTGTATCTGCAGAGTTTGAAGAAGATAAAGCATTCAGAAATCAAGAACAAGCTAGTGCAAGAAAGAAGCCTTTAGGGGCGCCTGGGTGGCTCAGTAGGTTAGGCGTCAGACTCTTGGTTTCTGCTCAGGTCATGATCTCAAGGTCCTGGGATTGAGCCCCAGGCTGAGTTCTGCACTCAGTGTGAAGTCTGCTTCAGACTCTCTCTCCCTCTTCTTCTGATTCTCTCTCCCTCTCCTTCCTGCTTGCCCTCTCTTTTTCTCTCAAATAAATAAATACAATTTGTTTAAAAAAGAAGCATTTATTTATTTATTTAAAAAGATTTTATTTATGTATTTGACAGATAGAGATCACAAGTAGGCAGAGAGGCAGGCAGAGGGAGAGAGAGGAGGAAAGAGGCTCCCTGCTGAGCAGAAAGCCCAATGTGGGGCTCCATCCCAGGACCCTGGGATCATGACCTGAGCTGAAGGCAGAGGCTTTAACACACTGAGCCACCCAGGCACCCCTAAAAAAGAAGCATTTAAAAAACAAGAAAGAATTTCAGGAAATAAAAAAAATAATTATTTTCAAAATAAAACCATCGTATCAACTACAGAATAATGTAGGCTAAAGACCAAGGTGGGTGTCTGGAATTTATTACCAATCTATGAGCATCTATAAATTGATCTATAAGCAACCTATAAACAACTCATAATGTAAAACAACAAGTCAAAGAGATGGAAAATGTGATAGGTGAGTTAGGAGACATAGAAGAAAAACCTGCTAGATCCAGTATATGTCTAGTAAGAATTTTAGGTGAGAACAAGGACAAAGGAGAGGAGAAAATTTAAATTAAAAAATTAATTAACAAAAAAAAGGATGAACTTCCCCTGGACTGAAGAATGATAGAAATCTCCAGATTGGAAGAGGCCCATGCATTTTCAGCAGAATGTCTGAAAGGATCCCAATTAAGGATAGGGGAAATTTCAAATTTTTTAAAAATAAAGAGAAAAACTTTAAATCTTCTGGAAGAAAAAATAGTTTTTATTTTGTTTTTTAAAAAGATTTGATTTATTTATTTGACAGAGAAAGAGCACAAGCAGGGGAGCAGCAGGCAGAGCGAGAGGGAGAAGCAGGCTCCCGCTGAGCAAGGAGTCCAATGTAGGGCTTGGGGCTCAATCCCAGGACCTCCCTCCCCTCACACTGGGATCATGACCTGCGCTGAAAGCAGATATTTAGCCGACTTAGCCACCCAGGTATCCGGAAAGATAGTTTTTATAAAGGAAGTTGAAGCAGACTAACATCAGACTATGTGTTGGTCGCAGTAGGTGATAAAAGTCAGTTAAGCAAGGCAAACACACACGTGGGAGACAAGGAGGGAGCCAGGAAGTACACCTGTGGGTCATGCAATGAGGCTAGGGGCAGCACTGTCTGCTTCATGCCTAATATTGCTATTACCTTCTTCTGTTCTAATAGAACCCCAACTCTTGGAGAGGGGGAATATCCAGGTACCCAGCTAAAATTATTCTCTCACCAGACTCCCGGGAAGCTGGGAGTGGCCATCTGACTCAGTTCTGGCCAATGGGCATAAGCAGAAATCGATCAGGAACTTCCTGGAAAGCTTTTTCCAAGGGACAGACTGAACAGCGTGACAGTTTTCATTCATTTGTTTCTTTTCTCTTACACATTCTGAGGATTTGCTGTGCCTGGAAGCTCACAACCATCCCATGACCCAAAAGATCAATGCCCACAAAATAAGGGTGCTTCTAGAGGAGGGCAGGACAAGACCAGGTCCCTGAGGAAAAACAAACCCACAAAACTATTAAAAGAAATGTGGAAAATTTACCAAATAATTTTAGAGAAGGAAGGGCCATTCTGGATGACATAAAATGTGGAAGCCACAAAAAAAAAAGATTAATATAGTTGACAGATTAAAATTTAAAAATTTCTGCAGAGGAAAAATAACCCCACAAAAAGTCAAATAATTAAAGATAAACTATGCAAAAAACCATAATTGCCACTCATATCATAAAAAGTTAATTCCCTCAATACATAATGAAATCCCAGAAGTTCCTAATGGGGGGAAACAAAAAGACTGACTCAAAGAGAAAAATAAACTAAAGGTAAGAACAGTTCACAGGAAAAAGTATAATCACCCTTACATGAAAGTATATTCAACTCATAATAAAGATAAAAACTAAAGTGAAATATTACATATGTTATGTATTAATATTACATATTATATTAAATATGATAAATATATTCTCACCTGAGCTTGTATATTCACAGAATTTTCTAAACAGATAAACAGGAAAATCGCCCTTGTAAAGAGTGTGAATGATGCCCAGGAGACAATGGTAGATGGAACATGTCCTTTTCACCATATAACTCCTCCTTATTTTCTGACAGTGCTTGCAAGTGGGAGTGGGGGAGGGGAGGAGGAAGAGGGAGAGAGAGAATCTTTAAGCAGACTCTGAGCACAGAGCCTGCTGTGAGGCTCAATCTCATGACCCTGAGATCATGACCTGAGCCAAAATCAAGAATCCGACGCTTAAAAGACTGAGCCACCCAGGTACTTCATAAATCCACTTTTTATTTATTAATTTTTAATTTTTTAAATAAGACTATGTTTTTTTTAATTTAATTTTATTTTTTCAGTGTTCCAAGATTCACTGTTTATGCACCACCTTAACTCCACCTTTTAATTAAACATCGTATTTTCAGGTATTATAGGTTCATACGCAGTTGTAAGAATAAAGAGAGAGTCCTTATACCCTTCACCCAGTTTCCCCCTGTGGTAACAATTTGCAAAACTATAGTACAATATCACAACTAGGATATTGATATTGATTTATTTCCATCACCACTGGATGAAAATACTCCCTTTTACAACTTCATCCATTTCCTTCTTACCAGCAACCCCTCCTTAACCCCCAGCAACCACTGATGGACATTTCAAGAATGTTGCATAAATGGAATCACATAATATGTAATCTTTTCAAATTCGTGTTTTCACTAGACCCAATTCTCTAGAGATTCATCCAGATTGTTGCATGTTTCAACAGTTTGGTGCTTTTTATTCCTGAATAAGTTCCATGGTACCAGTATAAGCTACAATTTAACTATTCACTCATTGAAGGATATAGAGGTCATTTCCAGTTGGGTGCTCTTTTGAATAAGTTCCTATAAACATTCATGGATGGGTTTTTCTGTGAACATAAGTTTTTCTTCCTCTGGGGTAAATGCTCAAGATTTTAATTCATGGATGGTATAGTACTTACATGTTTAGTTTTTAAAGAAATGGCCAAACTTGTGATTCTACCATTTTCCCACCAGCAATGGAAGAGTAATCTAGTTTCCCCATATCCTGTCCAGCAATTGGTGTTGTCACTGTTTTTTCTTTAGCTATTCTGATATATGTTTGGTAGTATCACACTGTGGTTTTAATATGCATTTTCCTCATGGCTAATGATTGTTGGACAACTCTTCATGTGCTTATCTCCCATTTGTATAATTTCATTGGTGAAATGTCTCTTCATGTCTTTTGTACGTGTTTTAATTGGATTTTTTTTTTTTTACTGTTGAGTTTTGAGAGTTCACTGTATATTCCAGATACTAAGCCTTTGTCACGTATGTAGTTTGCAAATATTTTTCCTTTCCTGTAATTTTTCTTTTTATCCTTTTAATAGGGTCTTTTTCTGAATGGAAGTTTTGAAGTATAATGAAATCCAATTTATCATTTTTTCCTTTTATGAGTCATACTTTTTGTGTCACATCTAAAAACTCTTTACTTAGTCCTAGATCCCGAACGTTTATTTCTATGGTTTTTTTTCCTAAAAGTTTTATAATTCTATGTTTTATATTCAAGTCCATTATCTATTTCAGATTTTTTTTTTCATAAGGTATGAGGTTTAGGTGAAATTTCTTTTTTTGGTGCAGCTATGGATATCCAATTACTCCAGCACCAATTGTTAAAAAAAACTACCCTTCTTCCATTGAAGTGCTTTTACACTTTTGTCAAAAGTCAGTTGGACATATTTGTGTGGATCTATTTATAGGTTTCCTGTTATCTACCACTGATGTATGTACCCATCCATCCACCAGTACTACATAGTCTGGATTATTATAGCAATAAGATAAGTTTTATATCAGAAAGACTGATTCTTCCTTGTTTATTTTTCAAAATTGTTTTCATTATTCTAGTTCCTTTGCCTCTCTTAATAAATTTTACACTTGATTTTAACCTGAAGGACAGGAAGTAATTCCATATAAATTGTAGACTAATCTTATCTATACCTCTAAAAAACTTTATCCTAGGATTTAATAGGGACTAAGTTAAACTTGCATACCACTTTGGGAAGAATTATGGTTAATAGGTTGTCTTTCAATACATGAACATATGTTTCTCCATTTATTTAGATCAACTTTGATTTCTTAAATGAGCATTTTGTAGTTTTTAGCCATTAAGTCCCAAGCATGTTTTGTTAGTTTACATTTAAATATTTCATTTAATTTGAGTGATTATATATTGTATTGTATTTTTTGTTTTGGTGTCCATGTGCTCATTGCTGGATAATAGAAATGCAATTGGTCTTTGAAAGTTAATGTTGTATCCTGCAATCTTATTGAAATCAATTATTAATTCTAGAAGGATTTATTTTTTAGATTCCTTAGGATTGCTCAAATGAACAATCATGTCATCTGCAGGTAAGGACATTTTATTATTTCCTTTCTAATCTACATGACTTTAATTTCATTTTCCTGCCTTATTGCAGTGGTTATCACTACCAGCACTATATTGAATAAGAATGGTAAGAATAGACATTCTTGCCTTGTTCCTGCTGTTGACGGGAAAGCAGTCAGTCTTTCATTATTAAGTATAATATCAACTGCAGGGTTTTTGAAGATCTTTATTAATTTGAGGAAGTTCCTTCTATTCTTATTTTTCTGAGTATTTTTATCATGAATAAGTGTTGAATTTTGTTAAATACTTTTTAAAAAATCAACTTATATGATCCTGTGATCTTTTCTTCTATAGTCTTGATAATATGGTGAATTACAGTGATTAATTTCAGACTATCACAACAGCTTTGTATCCCTGGAAGGTACAAATGATAAGGAATGTTAATGCAAATTGGTTGTAGTATCTTTGAGTCTCACCCAAACCATTCTTTCTCTGAGCTCCACTGTACTTCCTCACCTGTTAGATTAACAAGGTTGGCTTTAGAGGACACTGATCCAGGCAGAGATCACCAGGCCATAATGCTGGCAACATAATGCTGACAATCAGTATACCAAGGAAGAGCGTACTGTGGATACATCAGACTGAATGAGGAGATGTATGTATTGTACCAAGCTTGCTGCCTTGGGGCCCAGTGATGTACTAGCCTTCAGTTGGCCAGTAATTTCTTTTTTTTTTTTTTTTAAGATTTTATTTATTTATTTGAGAGAGAGAAAAAAAAAAGTGTGTGTGTGTGTGTGTGTGTGTGTGTGTGTGTGAGAGAGAGAGAGAGAGAGAGAGGAGGGAGAGAGGCAGAGGGACAAGCAGACTCCCCACTGACCAGGGAGCCTGATGCAGAGCTCCATCCCAGGACCCTGAGACCATGACCCAAGCCTAAGTAAGATGTTTAACCGACTGAGGAACCCAGGTGCCTCTGGCCAGAAATTTCTATTGGAGAACAATGTGGCTGATTAATTCTGCTTAACTTTGCCCATAAGCATACAAGGCATGAGGGAAAAACACAACTAGCTATTGTTGGAATGCAGTCCTCACGCACATAAACTCACATCCGCTTACTTTGCCTTGTTATATCCTAGGAATTGATTCTACATTTTTGGTGGTGTGAAATAAATTGTCCTCAACAAATTCCAGACTTTGGTGCACAGTTATAAAAATATCCATAGACCTCTAACATTGCTCAGAGGCTGAGAAAATGTATCTGACAGAGATGAAGCCTGGAAAGAATTCTTTCTAGCCCAGAGTCTGTATAACATTCAAACTGCTTAGAAGAAACAGGCATGATTTGGTGTGTGGAGGCTCTCTCTCTGTGCCTAGGAGCCCCAGGGATGCCAGAAATCCAAGGCAAATGTTTGTTTAGAAGCAAAAGCCATCTTAAATTTAATTCTCTCAAGTGAATCATCAGTGAGGAATTTATATATGTCTACTGAAAGTGGAAAAATGTTGCCCTGCATTTTTGATGGAAAGGGCTCCATATTCTATTTTTCTTCCCTAGCTCAGTGTTTCTTAAATTTTTTTCATTCTATCTACCCCAGGGAGATTTTTTTATACCTTTCTTTCCTAATTGTCTCCCTGTCCGCATGAAATCTGGGCACTACAGATATATTGCGTATCTGTTTATGTTGATGGGTAAGGTTGAAATTTGGAGGGTCATAAATCATTGTAATATCTAATTCCCCCCCTCCAAACAATTTTTGCTCCCTTGGCAGTAATAATTCCCCTGTTAAGAATACACATCCTAGATAAATGACTGTCTAAATTCTTCACAAAAGCAGGAGAAAGAAATATCCTAATACGACCATTAAGTTGCTCCCATGTCCTATCCCGAGAATTGCAGTGACAATTATTCTCTACTCTGGGTGCAACTATTTGTAGAATTTAGTCCAGTATCAAGTAATGAGAGACTTACTACAATCAAGGAAATGTCAAGGCGTCGGTTTCAGGAAGTCCAGAAAGGCCTGGAAAGTCATAATCAGGCAGCTACCTTCTCATCCTTATTCTCTTCTGGGAACATGAGTTCTCTCCAGGGTAGGTTCTAGGTGAAGGTTCTCACTGGCTCCCACCCAGTACTGGGTGTCTCCTCCACAAATCTAAATGCCTAAATTCCCATCCACACAACCTTCCAGGTCCCCTCACTGTTAAACAAGGAAGAGGAGTAATATAGGGTGAGTTACATGGCACCATTTGTTGCAATATTTGATGGCCTAACTCATATGCCATTCTTAAGTGGACCAGTTTAATTTAAGACATTATATAAAATCTAATGTTCTGTGTTGGGATTTTTGGTACATGACCCATGACATACTTTTCAAGGGCCATGACTGCAATGTATTAAGAAAGGTATGTGTCTGATTTGCCCACATCAGAGGCTTCTTCGGTTCATTTTCATTGGACTTTGGCAGCTGTCATTATGTCAGGTAGCAGGGAAACTGAAGCTGCTTGGTGGCAACTGAGCGTGCTCACATACCTGGGTTTGCCAGGGAAGCCTGCTGCTGAGTTTGAGGGAGCCTCTAATACTCTCTCCAGAAACTGGTTTAATGAGGACTCTCAAGTCATTGGGAGATAAACATGAGATGGTTTCCTTTGTGAGTACTTGCCACCAGCTCTGTCCTACTGCCCTTCCTCCAGGTTGCCATGATCTTGTTTTTTTAAGATTTTATTTATTTATTTGAGAGAGAGAGAGCAAGACTGAGTAACCAAGAGAGAGAGAGAGAGCATGGGCAGTAGGGAGGGGCAGAGAGAGAGAGGGAGAAGCAGGCTGTCCACCGAGCAGGGGGCCTGACGTGAAGCCCAATCCCAGGACCCTGGGATCATGACGTGAGCCAAAGCAGACACCCAAGCAACTGAGCCACCCAGGTGCTCCATGGCTGCCATGATTATAGAAGCTCCATGGCTGCCATGACTCTCTGCGAGAGTCAGTATTGCCAACATCAAGCCTCAACTCCATATCCAAGGGGACATTCTTCTCTCTCCACCTTCCTGACTCTGGAGTAGTTCTACACTGGGACTTTGGCCGGAGGCTGGAAAGTGAGACACAGTCTGCTCCCACATACTCCTCCTTCCTCTTCTCCACTGTTGTGTTGGGGTGGAGAGCAGTGGGATGGAAGGCATGAAATCTTCTTTAGTGTTCCCTCATAGTGAGCCTTCAGGCTTCTCCAGACTTCACCTTCACCATAACTGCTGATTTGGCTCAGTATCTATGAACTCAGAATGATCTGGTGGCAGTACCAACAGCCTTGTGGATGAGGGGCTCAATTTAGAGATGCTCCCTGTAATGGCCTGGTTAGCCAGAGGGAGCCATTTCATTGTGGGCTTAGATTGGCCCTGCCCCTCCCGGAGGAACTTGCTTGCAAACCCCGGATATAGGGGTGGGCCAGGCCGGATGGAGACATCCAATCAGTGGGGAGCACATACATTTGCTATGGTGAATTGGAATTCAATTGGCCACCCATATTGCTGACCGAGTATGACTGTACAGTTTTCCCTGTGTGTTACAGTCTCATTGGGCACCTGTGTGTGGGCCGGGCTCAACCACCTCTATAAAGGTTAGTCTGTGAGGCTGGGGTGGAGTAGTAGTAGGAGTAGTCATAGGGGTAGTCGTGGGGGGGTAATGATAGCGTGGGGTCGTCGGGAGCAGCATCGTCGGGAGGATCGGGGTCGCTGGAGCAGAGTCATCTGGGGAGCGGCCTCGTCGGGAAGCAGCGCCGCTGGGAGCGTCATCGTCGGGTAAGGGGAGTCCTTGGTCAGGAGATCGTAGGGTAAGAGGAGTCGTCGGGTAAGAGGAGTCGTAGGGTAAGGGAAATCGTGGGTCAGCGTCCTGGTCATCATCGCCTCTTTGGAAGAGATGGCCCCGACTGGTAGGTTTGATTTTCGATGCTTGGTGTAAAATAAAGCTTTGCTTGACTTTTGCTTTGTGTCGATCTTTTTCCTTTGACCACAGACCCTAACACTCCCCTAGGCATATGTGGTATCTAGAGAGACTAGCCACCCCACCTGTTTCACTTATCCTCCAGCCAATGAATTCACCCACTTGCTCGGATGTTCCAAACTACTTTGGTCTATGTCAAGACCATGGCCCTAAACCCTAATTACCCTTCCTAACCCCAAATCTGAGGTTCATGACATGTACATGATCCATTCTCTGTACTCTTGGGAACTAGAGAGTGGCAGTTCTTGTCTCTGCCTACTGGCACACTGTGCAATCTTCTGCCTCTCTGGTAGCCCTAGTTTGGGTTCTCATGACTCGTGACTCAGTGTCACAACTGGGGAATAAAATGTCCACCTTCCTCTACTTGCTGGACTTACTCTTTTCAAGGGTCTACACAAAAAGTTATAAGTGATTCTCTTGAGGTCTTCATCCTTTGACTTCAGAGAGCAGAGGTCCCCTGGGAAGAAGAATGGGGGATGATGGCTTGGGGGTTTCATGGCTTTCCCTGAACTGGGCAGTTTCATTCACTCCCAGTTGCCCTCTGATACCTACTGAGAGAAAGGATGAAGAGAACTAGAAGCTATATTTTTTGCAAGCCAAGTGGTGGTGTCTGATCCATCAATGATAAGAAAGCAGGATCTCACTCCCCATTACATGGCTTCTTTCCAGACCTCATATTTCCTTTTCCCTCACAAGGATACCTGCAGATATGGCTTGGGTTGTTGTGGTGACAGATCTGGTGGCCATTCTACCTTACCTCAGCTCCATTGCTCAACTCCATCTGGTTCAACTCCTGAGTGTTGTGCAAATTTTCAAGGGAGGGAATCTGATTGACTTTGCTTCAGGCAGATGTTCACTACTAACTTAACCAGAGGTGGATGAAGAGCAGGTCACCAGATAAAAACATGTCTTCTTAGGCCTATTCATTCATCAGTGCTCATGGTTAGGATTAGTATCTCATCATATCAACAAACTGAGGCTTTTTGGAGAGCAAAGAGTAGAGTTACCAATAATTTCTCAGGGACAATAGGCATAAATCAGGACTGTCCTGAAAAATATAGGATGTATACTCACCCTACCTGAAGAAAATTCCAAAGAAGGAAGAGTGGCCAGATAAGGGTACCAGGTGCATTTATGAGGTAGTGGAATGCAAATTAGTCATGAGGTTCCTTGAGAGAAGGAAATGTATCTTGTACATCTTTATATTTTGAAGTCTAACATGGTGTCTGTCATATTTGGAGACACCTAATGAATACCTGTGTGGTGTGAATGAAAACTTTTTCTTACTTAGGAAAATCTTTATTGAAGTAACCCAAATAATTCAATCATTTTTGTTTTGTTTATTTATTTTTACTTATTTTTAAATTATGTTATGTTAGTCCCCATACAGTACATCATCAGTTTTTGATGTAGTGTTCCATGATTTATTGTGTCTAACACCCAGCGCTCCATGCAAAATGTGCCCTCCTTAATACCCACCACCAGACTCACCCAACCCCGCATCCCCCCCTCTTCTAAAGCCCTCAGTTTGTTTCCCGGAGTCCATAGTATCTCATGGTTCCTCTCCCCCTCTGAGTCCTCCCCCTTCATTTTCCCCTTCCTTGTCCTAATGTCCTCCATGCTATTCCTTATGTTCTACAAATAAGTGAAACCATATGATAATTGACTTTCTCTGCTTGACTTATTTCACTCAGATTAATCTCCTCCAGTCCCATCCATGTTGAGGCAAAAGTTGAGTATTCATCCTTTCCAATGGCTGAGTAATATTCCATTGTATATATTGACCACATCTTCTTTATCCACTCATCTGTTGAAGGGCATCTTGGGTCTTTCCACACATGTACCCCAATGTTCATAGCAGCAATGTCCACAATAGCCAAACTGTGGAATGAATGAAAACTTAACAAGTTCCAATATCTTGTTGAAAAATGTAGCTAAGTTTTACATGTCAACTTAGAAATGATTAAAAAAAAAAAAAGGTAAAATGCTCAAATCATTCTCTGGGAGACATTTTATAGTCTTGTTAATCAAATTGCCTACATAACACACTGAGAATATAGAAGCTTGGGATTGTTCCCTTTTTATAATTTGGCTGAAAATGTACCTGCACCAAAGTAGCGTGTGTATTTTGAAAGAGTCTTTCATTTGGAACGTTGGTGATTCTCAAGTTTCTACCCAGAACTTCAGCCTTGATCCCCGGGCTTATGTTGGCAATTCTTTGTCAGGAACATAGGCAGAAATGGCAATCTCTCTTCTTTGTCGTTGGTTACTCTTGGCTGCAGGGTAAAATAGAGCAGGGAAATGGAGTATGGCGGGGGTGGGGATTGGTTACAGAAGAGAGGAAATAAGAGAGCAAAGGACAGGAACATACCCAAAAACAGGAGCAAGGCTATAGTCAGGAAAGAATCTAGAACAGTTGCTGAACAGCATCTCCGAGGGGTGCCTGGTATGTGGCACTTCATGGTGCCTATAAATGCCTACTGACTCCCAGCTACCCCTCCTCCAGGGGACTTCCAGCTTCTTTCCCAATCTAGGCCTTCCTTAGGCATGTGCAGCCTTATCCATACGCCTTTCTGAAGCCATCTCTAAGAACATCATCTTTGGGACCAGCAGAGGCACCTGTATGAAGCTGGGCTGAACACCTTGGCCCTCCTCCTTCTGATATCAGAGTACCACTCTCCACAAGCTCTGCTAATCTGGCCATGGGCCTCTAGCTCTGTTCCAGAAGGCATCTGACTCCAGAGACAAGGACAAAAATAATATTGAAAGTCACTATGAAAGGAAAATTGCCTTCTTTATTACTGAAGATGAACGATTATTTTATTTATTATTTATCATTTTGTCTTCAATGGCTTTATATTTGATGCTTTCCTCCAAAAATAAAATGGGATTTGTTTAACAAGAGAAATAGAAAAGACATATAAGAAAAAACTGTATTACCTCTCTCCCAACCCTCCTTCCACATTTTGAAGCTACATTTTTTGGTATTGCTTTCAGTTGCCACAGATCCTGTATTTTGTTGTCGATTCTTATACTTATGAATGTTCAAGTTGCTTTAACTATTTTTCCTCTTAAGGCTCTATTATTTTAATTAAAATATTGGCTGCTTTATGTCGATTTCTCTGGGAAGAAAGTGTCCGTACACCCGCCCCAGATCTTGTTCTGTGGGAGAAGCTCTAATGCCAGGTATTTCCCTTCTCTTGGGTGGCATCTGCCTGAATCACAGACATAAAGCCTCAGAGTATTTAACTTGGCTTTGGAGAGTCTCCTTGCAAACTCAAACGTAACGAGGACAGGAAAATTATTACAGAGGTGTTCTTGACAGCATACAGAACGAAGACACATTTGCAGTGGTCAGCGACAAGAGAGTCTACCCCACTATGTGTCTCTGCCAACCTCAGGCTCTCAGAATTTCCCTGAGGCCTCGTTGCCTCAAAAACCCAATAAACAGTCCAGGTTGTTTATTGGAAAGGGGCTCTGCCTCTCACCTTGCATTCACCATTGCCCCGGGTGGCCTGACCACCCTTGCTTTTGGGTTGGGAAAATGGCAAATTCAGGGCCATGTTTGTGCTGTGTACTGAACTATCACCTAGAAGAAAGAGAGAGAGAATGAGGCTCAAGAAATCGGTTAGTCTGCACATGAAAACATAAATGCATTTAAGTCCTAAGGAAAACAGATGTATTACATGTTTTCTTTTCTTTTTGAGATTTCAGAATATTTCGTGATGGTGTAAGTCCATACAATACTATTTTTTAGACCACAGGTTGGCAAACTGCAGTCTTTGGGCCAAATCTGGGAAGCCATCTGTTTTTATAAATAAAGTTTTATTGGAACACAGCCACACCCACTTGTTTACATAATGTCTATGGCCGCTTTTGTGCCACAAAACAGAGTTGGATAGTTGCAACAGAGACCATACATGACCCACAAAGCCTAAAATATTTACTATCTGGCCCTTTACAGAAAGAGTTTGCCAATTCCTGTTTTAGGCCAACTTTGACACACTGTCTCATCTCCCTCACTAATTAACAGCAGGCTATTCATATATCAATGCAAAAGGAGAATGCGTTGCTTATGATCATGTCACTGTTTTTTCTGCACCCACAAGCATTTTCTAGAAGGGCTGTAAAGAACACAGCCTTGGAGTCCTGCCTCCATGCTCGTCAGGTGTATATCTCTGGGTCAGTCCCTTAACCTCTCATGTCTCAGTTTTCTCATCTGTATGTGGGGATACCACTTACCCCTAACTTATCAGGTTGTAATGAGTATTAAATAAATGGATAGAGTCAAGGACAGTGCCTGGCCATAGATGGCCTCAACAAATACTGGTTGTTCATCGTGTAGCCAATTTCTCTACACCCAACATTGCATGAAACACACCTTCATCAGAAAAGGGGAAAAAAGGAGAACCTGCAAAAGGGGCAGAAACTCATTTGTCATTTAGCAAGATCCAAGGACCTACCCCTTATTTATTTTTCCTAAAAATCATTCATAACAATTCATGAACTAGATGTACTAGAACATGACCCCTATAAAAATTTCAACCAACAGTTCATGAGAATGATAATACTGAGTTGCGCTGGAATCTGCTCAATTCCCCCAGCTCCTCGGAATCTGGTTATTACAACTCACTCTCATGCTTCAGTGGGTTAATTGTTGCTTGGATAGAATCAGCCGCCGAGGCTCAGCACCTAGCTCTCTTCAAAGCACTTAATAAATGAGTGGCTCTCCACAGGTACTTACCTGTGCGCCGCAAAGTCAGACACACAGGGTCTGGGCTGACCTGGGTTTGAAAACAGGAAAGCTAATCAGGTCATTGCTCAAAGAGTCCAAAGAGCACAGGAGTAATTTGCCCCAAGCACCCAGTGCTGTGTCGCCCCTCGACAGAACTGCTGAATCAATTAGCCTAATTAAATGAGGTGGAAAATTACTCCCACAAATAAGTTGCCATGAAAGGCAAGTCTTAATTTGGCCTAAGGGAAAGCAAACAGCTCTCCCCTGTGTCTTGCCAGAGTCTATGAATGGGGAATAATTGGCAATTTATGTGCGTGTGTTTTTAAAGCCATGGTACAAATATGTTTTCATTGACAAGCAGCTGAGGCTTTCTCTGGTAGAAAGAGAGGGTTCTAATTAAGGGACAGGATAATTGTGTGTGTTGGCTGAAATGCCACATGGGTACTGTGGCTGCAAACATGGAGGACTAGGACCTGCCCCACTGTGAGGAGCAGGGGCTCAGGCCGAGATGGACCCCTGGGAGGGGACCTGACAGAAGCCCATGTTTCCCCCAGCTCACTAACCCATGCAAGGAGGGTCAGAGGACTCTATGGCAAGTGACCCAGAAAGACAAATGGCGAAGTTAAAAATTAAAAAGGGTACCTTTGTTCCATGAAATCCACTACAGGCCTTGAGAATGATGATGGAGAAATAAATTTTTGAGTGTAGGAAGGTGATCAAAATTAGTTGATGAGACAAAAACAGTTGCATGATGGTCTATGTCAGAGTGAAAATCAGCCACCTTGCTCTTCTGCAACCCAGCCCCTAAACTCTGGGACTGTCCTACCCTCTGCCTGTCCCAGGCCCAGCCCCATCTACAGGGAGAACTTTAAGACCTCTGCATGGCCTCGGAAGCCTCAGACAGGGCCATCTGCAAACCCAGCAAAATGCTTGCCCACGTTGGCCAATGGCAATGTAACTCTCATAAGGTTGTTCACCAAAAGTCACTTTTGGATATCTGTCTTAAAGATCTCTCCCCCAAAAGGGATGAGATCTTGAAAAAAGAGTAGGCTATAGGAAGGAAAAAAAAATCCCTGATATACTTGGGTAATTTGAAATTAAAATATTGAAATAATTGTAGCATGTGAACTTCTCCCACGGGCCTGTTACTAGGTGCTAGGTGGGACCCAAAGCAGCGTGGTTCTGAGCCCAAGGAGTAGTTCAGATGTACAAAGCTGACATGGGTTCTCGATCGGCTGAGCTGCTCCCGCCCTTGTTTCCCCGGCCCATCCTGTAACATGTGACCCTTAATTAAGCCCCTATAGTACATTAGCTTTTCCTCATGAGCCCGGTTCCTCTCCATTAGGGCTCCTAGACCCCTGGACCGTGTCTTACACCCTCTTTCCACCTAGCTAGGGACAAATGAATGATTCATTAGTGACCCTCAAAGGGGGAGAGTCAATATAAAGGGTTCTTGGAAGAGTGTGTGAAGGTGATGGAGAGGTTCAATCTTTTAACTGACTGAGTAGAATGGCCACATGTCCTCTGGATGCCATGAAAATTAATGCCCATTTCTCTGTACCAGGATGGGGCTGTTTATGAGATATTAAGTTCAAGAGGCAGTATAACTTGGAGTCAAGACCATGGGCTCTGACACCAGCCAGAGGGAGAGAGGGAAGGAGGGAGGAAGGTGGAAAAAGGGAGAGGAGGGCTCACACAAATGCCACACCCACTATGTGCCATGTTCTTTACAGACATTATTTCATTTAAGCCTCCCCCAAACCTATGGAATTCATCCCCAAGGAAGGGCATTTTAAAGGGAGCCCTTTTGAGAAAGCTCAGAAGTCATATAATTAAACGTTCCATTTGATATGTTACCCTCAGCCTATCTCTGAAAGGAGATAGGAGCTCCTATCAAATAGGAGTCCCTATTTGATAATTTTTTAAAGGTAGCATTTTGAGGAGCACCTGGGTGGCTCAGTGGGTTAAAGCTTCTGCCTTCGGCTTAGGTCATGATCTCGGGGTCCTGGGATCGAGCCCCACATCGGGCTCTCTGCTCAACCGGGAGCCTGCTTTCCCCCGCCGCCCCTGCCCCGCCTCTCTGCCTACTTGTGATCTCTTCTGTCAAATAAATAAATAAAATCTTAAAAAAAAAAAAAAAGGTAGCATTTTGATGTTTTTCTTTTACTCTCATAAAATTTGGTACAAATGCCAAAATCTCTGCCATGGATACCAAAATGCCAAGTCAAATTGCCATATTACCCACTATTATTCCCATCTTACAGATGGGGTCCAGAGATGAAATGACTGGCCCACATTTACAAAGCAAGACAGTGGTGGAACCAGGACCCCAAAGCCATGCTTGTTGGTTGGCTTGAGTGCTTGCTTTTCCATTCCACATGCTCCCCCACATTTCCTACAGGACTTGAGGAGGTTTAGCTGCCCACCCCCGAGGTCATCCACTCACGGGTCTCCCTACCCCATGCCTAGGTCAGGACTCCGCTCTCCTCTGAGTGTCCAGGTGCGTCAGCTTGAACAAGTCCCTTAACATGCCATGCCTTAATTTTCTTCTTCATGTCTCAGTAGCTTATTGTGTAGAACTAGTCTGAAAAGTGTCTGGGGGATAAAACGGTTCCATGAAGAAAAGATGAAGTATGAAAAGATGCTACAAGGAAAATCTTCTTTTCTGACAGGTGCTGTTTTTCTCAAACTCACATGGATTCATGGATTTCAAGGAGGCCAGGTAATGGATCCATGGTACCCATTTCTATTTTCCATTTCCTTTTAGATTATTTAAAGAATGCAAACCTGGTCAGCTGTTGAGAGGGTGGGAGAAACTCTTGAGATTGGGCAGCAAGAAGATCTAGAGAGGAGAGTCTCTGGAGGAGAGTGCACTGGCCTTCGAGGGTGTTCTCTGGCTGCAAAGTTCTCGCTAGGGCTTATGGGACTCTGAGATTGCCACCAAAGCCCTATTTATCCCCACTGCTCTTTACTGATGAACTTTTCATGTGGAACTTGAGCCCATGAAGCAATGATCTGTCATCTAAACTCAAGAAGAGGGCCAAGGTGAGCCAGAAGAGACTCTCTCTATTTAACTCTTTTGTAATGGAGAAGCAGCAAGGGATGACAAGGAATTTATTTTATTTTTATTGAAGGACAACAAGCTTTCACAGTTTGTCCTTACCCCACTTGAAGAATTTACAGGAGACTGACTGGACAGGATGGTAGGTGTCTCTTTTCCTAATCCTCAGGTTACTCATGGGCCAAATGATTCTAGTGTTTTCTCTGCCCCTTCAGGTCTGGCAAGCATTTGGTTATACCTCATTTCTTAGTGCCTGTCAAGGTTAGTTTTTTAATTTGAAACATGCACTGTAATTTGAAAGTGAATGAGTTTTCTTTAAATAAATAATATTTGCCACTTTTTAAAAGAGGTCTCTTGGATCCCAGGTGAGGGCACAGTAGTCAGAGGTTGGCATGGAGACGGGGGAAGACCCCTCTTTGAACTCAAAGCACCTTTGGGTCCACTGTGGCCTGTGATTACCAAGGATCCAGAGCTGTATCTGCCAAAGATCAGGAAGAAGACGAGGGGCTTATCCAGTCTGCTACTCAGCAAGACAGAACTGGGGTGGGGGAGGAGTAAGACCCAAAAAAATATTTTGGAGCCAGAAGACTGTCCATTCTTAAGTAAAAGCAGCAAGGACACCACAGCCACATCCACACCTTCCCCACACTGTAGAACAAGCCAACCTCCCACCCCCAAATTGTGCCCTAACATGACAATGCTGCTCCAAGTAGCATCCTCCCCAGCACCCCATCTAAAAAGCTGAGGCAGTGATGTCCCCTCATTCCAGGAAACCAGTAAGGACCCTCCAAAGGGAGGGCCTTTCCCAAATAACATCCTGGGGTCCTTTTTAAACCTCTGTATCTCCGCTAAATCTGCAAGGCTCTATGGGTTTGGGTGGGAGCCAAGGGGGGATTAAGTGCAATTGTAGAAGTTTTGCAAATAAGCAGTTTCCTACCATTAGCAACTTCGCACCTACAGCTAAGGCTCAACTTCTCCCACTCCTTTTTTACCCAAGAAGGATCTGTAATAATTCTGTTGTATGAGATAGTGTGTGTTTATCTGTGTGTGCACACGCTCATACCAGTGCACACACTCACAGTGGGCCACGTGTGTCTCTGCACACCTACGCACAAGAACTGCACAGCCAGATCCTTACCTGCACTGCCTACAGAGTTGCTCAGGTCCCAGAGCAAACACACACAGTGGTTGCCTGTACAAGCATTTTCAGCATGCATGCGTGTATGTGTGTATGTGTGTGTGTAAACATGCATATCTATATCTATATCGATATATCAATATAGATAGATATAGATATAGATATAGATATAGATATAGATATATCTATAGATATAGATATCTTTTCTCTTCTTACAGATCCTGTTCCAAAGATTTCATCAAATCTGGTAACCATTCTTTTCCGTTTCTATCCTAACCAGGTTTTCTGCTATGTCTGCCTCAAACATCGCAAAACAAAGGCTAATTTTTTTTTTTAAACAGCCCCAGTCTTAGGACCTAGAGCTGCTATTTCCAGCTTTCCTTGCTGGCCTTGACCTTTCTGGGATATCTCCTACCAGAATTCCCCAGAAACACACCAGTAACAGAAAGCATGGCCAGGCATCTCAAGGGCTCCTTCTGGGTTATGTTATAAATTTTGGCTAAGACATCAACACATGTCAACATGTTACTTTCAGTGACATGTTTGTCTTTTCTTTGTTAGCTTTGGTTCAAGGCCGTGAATCCATTTGGAGAAGTAATGTTTTCAAGCCTTAGCGAAACTGGTCTAACATGCTTCATGGACTTTGGGATTTCTCTCTGCCTGTCTCTTCCTTCCATCACTCTCCCTCTCCCATTATTTTTCTTATAAGCCCAAATGAAAAGGATAGTTGGTGATCAAAGTGAATTCAACTGGCTGAGTATGAATGAACACAAACCCATGAGCTCCCAGTGACTTCTGTCTTTGGTTGGATTTTGATGAGATCCATCCCCTATACCCATGCTTGCAGCCTCTGGGGGGATCAGCCATCTCTCCTCTTTCTATCTGATCTCTGCAATTCTCTTTTATCTTCGCAATGATAACGGTGGTCTATGCTTAGGCTTTAACCCTGCTTTCTGAAGTCTCTCCTCTCTGTCCTCATTATTCAAAATGTCTTTGATCTGTTTGAAGTAGGGTTCTGGGGTACCGGTAGCCTTCCTTCCAGGGTTACTGAGAGCTCCAAAGCCATCTCCTCTTGCCCCAAGAAGGGCTGCTTCTTTGCTCACTTCCTTTTGTCTTGGAGCACGCAATTTCCTTTGGCTGTGCTTTCATTACCTGTCATGGGATAGAAGGTGCTACTGCAACTCAGCTCAAACCTGTCCTATGAAGTCACCTAAAAGTGAAGGTGTGTTATGCATTCCTTAGGGATAGCAGAAGATGGCCAGCAGGAAGCCAGTTCACAGGGAGCAAAAGAACATGATTTTACTGCCTCTTTCTTAAAAAAAAAAAAAAAGCTTCAGGTTTAAATGAAAATATTAATATAGAGCTTGAACAAACATTTTCACTTATACTCTTAAATCTAATCGGTTTTGGCTCTCCCAGAAACCCATATACAAAGGATGAAGATTTACCACCATTAGGATATCCTGAAGAATTAGTCACAAACTATGAAGAAGTCTAGAGCAGGAGACAGCATGAGGCAGTGAACGGTGCAATAAAGCAACAGTCAGGTAGCTGGGATTCTAAGCCTGGAACGGCTTCTGTGTGACTGCGGGCAAGTTACATCACAGCGTTAAGGTTCTGTTTCCTCATCTATTAAAGGGAAGGCAGGTGAAATCAAACCTCAAAATTCCTATGGGTTCCAAAGTCTGAGCAAGCAAGCAATATTAGAATAAGCACTTATTCTCCCAAGGCAACTACTTTGAAGGAAAAAATATATTTATTTGGATGTACAAGTTCTGGTGTTTGTTAAAAAAAAAAAAAAAAAGATTTTCACTGCTTTATAGTCACACCTCGTATATTCCAGCTTCTGTTAGAAGCCTTTTATGACTCTGTCATTCATAAATTTGCCCAAACTCTTTTTTAATCCATTTACATTTCCTGTCTGTACTGCCTCTCAGGGTAATGAGTTCCATAACTTTATTATGTGCTAGGAGAAGTATTATTTCCTTGTTTGCCCTAAACTTACCTCAAGCTTCGAAACTGCCTATTTGCCCTAGTGTTTCAGAATTTGATGAAAAAGCCCATCTACAGTCTTTACTTTATAAACTGGAGTTACAATCATTTTAGGCTGCTTCATAAAGCAGCAGCCCACCCCACACCGTTCCCTTCATCTTTACAGTTATTTAGACAATAAGTGTGGGAGCGGATGGTGTAAGGAAGTCCTGGCTCCAAATGACTGAGAGTTGGTCTCAAGAGCCTGGAGGTCTAAAGCTTAGACTTTAGAGTCAGACAAACCTAGACTCGAAGTTCAGCTCTGCTGCTTGCTGTGCGGTCTCTCTGAGCCTTACTTCCTCATCTGGAAAACAGAAAACAGGACCTACCTCAGAAGTCGTTGTAAGTGTCGACTGATATAATTTTTGTAATGTGCGTAACACAGGCCCAGGGCTGTTGTAAATATCTCCCTAAATCTAGTGATAGATAGATGATAATTAATGAAAACCATGACACTAGATAGACTTAATGCCTGAGGTGTTCTAGAACCATTGTTCACATCGTGAGCAGGGCCCAGGTATGTTAGCAAGTGGGTAGAGTTTAAGGGGAGATCAATAGAAGTGTAATCTCAGCTTGAACTAAAGAGGTACCAGATCATGAGCAATTAATATTCACAAAGTGGTAAAGAAGATTTTTAAACCAAAAGTAGGAAGGAAAAGACAATATGCTCTTTCTAGAGCAATGTCTTGAGTCTCAGGGGGAAGAAATTTGATTTCTTGCTCATACTAACCAGTTGTGTGACCTTGAGGAAGTCAACACTATCTCTAATTCCAAGTTTTCTTGCATATGAAATAGAATTAGTCTAGTTCATCGACTTAAAAAACCATATTCCTTGAACCTGTATTAGGGAAGAAAGGAAAGAGACAGGAATGAAAACAGGATGAGTCCTTGTCCCTAATTCAGTCCAAGCATCTATACTTATAAGATCTTAAGATTGGCTCATAAAAGGAAATGTATTGAGCCAAAGTTACTCTTTAAAAAATCTTTAAATCACCCGAATGCATACTGTGAGAAGCCCAAAAGAACCAAAACCAGGGGAAGAAAAGCAGAGTCATCTCTTCCTCTCTCATAATTACTCTGGGGGATGCCACTATTGAGCCAAGCATCAGGCTGAGTCTGTCTCTCTCTCATTCTCTCTTTCTCTCTCTCTCTCTCTCTCTCTCTCACACACACACACACACACATATACAGGTACATGAATACATAAACTAATGCTGCTGCAATGGTCTTTCATTTAAGATTTAAAATTTGATTTGTAGGGGCGCCTGGGTGGCTCAGTCAATTAAGCGTCCAACTCTTAATTTCGGCTCAGGTCATGATTTAAGGATCATGGGATCAAGACCCATGTCGGACTCTACCCTCAGCAGGGAGTCTGTTGAAAATTCTCTCTCTCCCTCTCCTTCTGTCCCCCTCCCTGCTTACACAGACACAAACATACTCTCTCTCTCTCAAATAAATCTTTTCAAAATTAAAAATAAAATATAATTTGTTTTGTAAAAAGGCTTTCCCAACTACAAAGAAAAATAACTGATACTACTAGATGAAATGCTGAAGTGCCTTCCACTCTAACAGAATGAGCTTCCAACAAGAAGGACGTAAGCCTTGGATTCAGGAGTCTTATTAGAGGGATCTGGAGAGAATCCATATGCATAGGAAACATTGGGGGCAATTTCTTTGCACACCTAATCAGGCAACCAACAGGTGTGGGAAGTGGATGGAAAGCAAGCCAAAAAATATCAGCATTTCTGCATGAATGCTGGAATCCCAACAACAACAAAAAGAAACACTTGGCATCCACTAGGTCCAAAACCCAACTGGCATCCTCACAGGTAACTGGTTATAAGAAAGGAATGCAGAAACTCTATAGGCTATTCCCTGAAGACATCATCCCAATGTGTACCCAGGGCCAAAAAGACCAATAAAATTCCAGGCACATCATCAGCATGATTGCTTCTTTTGAAAAAAATACAGATACTTTATCCAACTCCTGAAAGCGTGGCGCAACTCAAATAGGATAATTCGCATTGTTCTCATTCTCCTACCTTAGAAAGATGTAATGAGCTGGACAAGGCAACTCAGAACAAGAGAGAACATAAAGCAAAAGAAACAAGAGGAAGAGGGTAAGGGAGTGAGAAATGAAGGACAGACTAAAGTATTTCAAAGATGGGGATTGAGAGAACTAAAGTAATGGAATGTTCTTCAGTCAGGAACATTGAGAAGGGATGTTACCAATATCTACAAAATAATGAAGGAGAAACAAAATGGCATTGGTCTTTCTCTAATGGCTCCCTTACTTTTTTCCATTCATAGGAGCTTAGAAGAAGTTGGATGGAGATTAACAAAAAGCATATTCTGCCCAATAAAGTAATATCTTTAAAGGCTCTCTCACAGGTAAATTGTTCACATTTACCCAAAGGAAATGCTTGGAACTTGTTATTCCATTTACAACAGATGTTGTAAATCCTTTCAAGAATGGTTAGGAAAAAAAATAAATATGAGAACTTGATTTAAGAAGAATAAAGCTCTATATATCTTTGACCAAAAAAGAATCAGTTTCTTAAGGAAAAAAATTGTTCTCTTCAACCAGGAGCATGATTCTAGAGAATATTTCTCAAATGTCTTCACATTTCTCCATTTGTTTGTTAGTGTCTGGAGGCAAAGACCAGGTCTTATTCTCCCTTATATCCATCTAAAGATCCTGTCTAGCACACTGCCTTGTCCAAAAAATTTTTTTTTCCTGCTTGCTGAAACAAACTTAATTACATTGATTCATTGCAAGACCTGGTAAATCAGGTCTCCCTACAAGCCTTCTTGGTACTTTTAGTGTTCCCTTTGGATCCATAAGATCAGCCCCTAATAATGATTACATTTTGTGTCATCTGGAAAACATTCTTTCTGTGTGTGTGTTTTTAACTTTTCTGAAAGATCCAACCTATTTGGTTTCCCAAGCTTTCCATCTAATAAGCCTCTTAGAAAAGTATGCAATTTGAATAACAAGAGAATAAACTCAGCCTTAGCTTATTGTGATACTAAGAAGCAGTCAGTGCCAATCAATTTCAAAACAAATCCCAGAGTGAGTGCATCCAAATAAAACAGCAGTCAACCTACCCTTTTCTTCAGAGCATGACCATTGTTGTTGAGCCTATGAAGGAAAAGGAATATCTGTGAGCTATCAAGATTTGTCTTCCTCCTCTTTGAGGAGCAACCAACCATGAAACAAGAGATGGAAAATCTAAGTCCACTTCTATCACAAAAGCACCTATGACCTCAGGTGAATGATTTAGGCTCTCTGGGCCTCAGATTCCTCATCTGTAAAATGCAAAGATTACCAACTAATATCATAAACACCCAAATCCAAGAATTCTCTCCTCTCTTATCTATTGGGTAAGAAAAAGCCTATGTTTCCAGAAAATGAGAGTTTGAATTCTATATTTGAGAACATAGACTTTTCTAACTAATTCTAACTTAATTACAGCTCCTAAGATATCTGATAGCCCAAATAAAAATACTGTGTGTGTGCATGCATATGTATGTGTGTGAGAGAGAGAGAGATGTGGGGAAGGTAAGGAAGGTTCTATAAGGCAAAAGTTTAATAACAAACTCCTCTTAAACTCCCCTGATTCTAGAAGAAAGCTGATTTTCTCTGTGATGTGACCACATTTCATACCACATTTCCATGTTCATGTTTATTAATGAGACAGCCTTCCAAGAAGAAATATTCTTTCTGAGAATGTTCTTAAGGCCCATCCTCCACTCCACTGTTGGATGAAAAACTCCTGGAGAGTAGAGCCCACAGTCCACAGTCCTGAAATGGTTCAAGAAGTAGAAAAGCAGAGCCCTATGTGAAAACAGTGGGGCACAGAGAGTGGTAAAAAGAAGTAGGCTGCGGAGAAATACTAGAAGTCTTGCTAGAAGAGTCAGAGGGGTATGCTCATTCCAGACAGTTGCAAACCCACAAGAAGACAGACACAGAAGAGTCTATAGTCCTTCCCAAATTCCAGTTCTTTACCAATACATTGAGCTGAAGTCAGTGAACAACATGCGATGACCACACAATGCCACGCTAAGTGGTCAAGACAAGGAAAATGAAAACAAAAATGGGTATGCTTTTTAAAGGCTTGTGAACCAGGGTAGCTAGTGCCTAACTCATGATAAATGCTATAAGAGCATTTGTAAGTAAATAAGATAAAAACAAAAACACCTATTTTCCAAAACCCAGGTGAAATATGTCTTCCACAGACAACTTAAAAATGTTTTCAGTATTGTCATCTACAAGCCTTTCTCCATTCATATAAATAATAGGCCTGAGCTGTGACTGTGTTGTAACAAGAATGGATGATGAAAGCTCTTACTCACCTGCAGTCAACTTTGTATGAATTGAAGGCATGTTTTGCCCTGTGGCAAAAGAGCATAGAACAAAGTAGAATGAATGGCCTCTGCCTACATGATTGTTATCCAACTGGTGAGGTAAATTATACGTGTGCTCAAAGTTAAAATCTACCCAAGAGATGTCATCAGACAATGTAAATACCAAATGACTGATAGAGACAGGGTGTGCAGGTGTGCAGTGAGCAAGAAGAGTGTGGAGTAAGCAGGTCATGGAAGGTTTTGTGGAGGAGGGCTTTGAGTTGTGGGCATGAGAGGCACAGTGAAGAGGAGAGGAGAGACTGCCAAAAAGCTGAAAGAATGAGTGTAGGCACCAACACTGGAGGAGAATGAGCAGAGAGATATGACATTGCAATGACTGGGTAGATCAGTTGGCCAGGCTAAGCAACTCAGATTTATCCTATCAGAAGTAGGGGACACCTGAAGATAAACAATGTAAGGTAGGTTCTTTGTCATCCAAAATTCCCTAAGCGAATCTGAAATATTGATCACTTCTCTCAGTGGTAGTCCTTGCTCCTAGCAGCCATGGAAAAACTATCCAGGAGTGCCCTCATCACATATGGTTTTAGCAGATAATTCTTACTAAGTTTTACACACTTAACAACCTTGAAGAATATCCTAGAATTGGAAAGAATCTAAGAAGTTACCAAACTCTATTTCTCAATCAATGCAGAATTTTTTTTCTATAAGACCCTTAAAGTCAATGTATTCCTTGGCTGACACAGTATACTTACTGCACATAGAAGGAACTCAGTAAATGTGGGTGACTGACCAAATGGATCTAATCATTGCTTAAAATTGGTCCTTTGGATTTCACTTGCAGAGTTGGGCATTTACTCCCTAGAAAGTTCTTTCTTACTTTGACTTAAATTCTGTCTCCCTATTTCTACCACCCGTTGGTACTAGTTTTATCAGCCAAAGAAATGTAACAAATTTACTCATTTTTCCATGTCGCTGTTTTTTTGTTTGTTTGTTTGTTTGTTTGTTTTTTAATATTTGGAGATATTTGTTGGGTCTTAGTTTTTTCCTTTCCAAATCACATCTCCATCTCCTGTTTCTTCATAGAACTCAAAAGAACCAATCTGCTATTGTGAATAATGCTGTATTCCCTTGTCTCTCCTTTAATTCACTGAACAAGATGGATTGAATAAGGGTTTACATTATAGATTGGGGGAGGGGGGTTGGATAATCCTCCCAGAAGCTAGATTCATGAGTCCCTGAACTTGTGCATATGTGCCATGCTTCCCTGGGGGTGTGTACTGGGTCCCTGCTGCAGCTGAGGCACATGGCCACTTTCCAATGAGGCTGGTTCCTAAACTCCCATGTTGTAGGATCTATGGGACCTGCCATTCTCCCACTGCATGCATTTCCATCAGATGGCATTTTCCCAGAAGATGCTCCTGCTGGCAGCCCCTGTCTACTCTAAATCACAGCCATTACCACTTAAGCCCACTTCCTCCAGCTTGGTCCCCAGTGCCTCAAGCAAGCAAAAGCATCTGGTTCCTCATCCTCTACACCATAATCCTTCAAATCCTCGAAAGCCTTCATTAAATCACAATTCTACCAATGTCACCACACCCCTAAGCTTCAGGGAATGCTCAACTACGAACCAATCCTTCACCTTCTAATGCAGAGGGTCATAGCCAACATTTCTAAAAAAAAAACAAACCAGAAAATATCACAGCTCATCATCCTTAATAAACATAAATATTATTTCTGGAACTTTTTTTTATATACAGTAACACTTTTTTAAGCTATGTACAAGGATATCCTGTATGTATAAACATAAACATTCTTCACGCACTAAAATGAAGTATTAAGTGTCTGCTATTGTGGGTGTTGGTCAAACGCATTTGATAAACCCAGTTTTCCTGCAGCTCAAAGCTGTGGCTCTCGCTAGCTAATGCCTAGGACTACAGGGCTATGAAATTGAAAGAGGATTTCTGAAGATAGACACCATGTCTGTCTTATTCACCACTGCATCCCCATGCCTCACTCAATATCTTCATAAAGTAGGTGTCCGATAAATAGTTACATGAATGAAAGCCACTCACTGGCTTGGTGACCTCTGGGACTCACTCCTCTCATTTATAAAATGAGCCTTCGGCCCTTGTTGATGAACTTTGAGTCCCTTCAAAGGCTACCCTAATAACCCATGCCTGTCTCTGGGTCCTGGGAAATCCTTTTGCAACAGCAAAGGTTGGCTTTGGTAACTCTTCTCTTCCCCCACATTCACACTCTACAAATAACCACCTCTGGGTAAGAAGTGTGAGGATAAGCTGGTGCTGAAAATGAGCTAAGAAAAAAATCAAGTACACCCTGCCCAGTGTGTGTCAGGCTGTGGTTTGTACTAGATTAATGAAAGCCCCACATGGCATAATTGTGTTTACAGTGAGCTTATAGGAGTTTTCCCTCAAGGTAGGAAAGGAGGTTCGGGTTAAACAAATTATTTAGCTTTTCCTGACCTGAACTGGCAGCAGTGATGGGGAGCGGTGGCTGAGGAATGGCCTTCCCAATTTCAGCTCAGATTATGCTCACCTTGAGCGTCTTTGCAACCGGACGCTGGTCTTCCATCAGGGAAGCAAAAGGCAATTCCTACACTCTGGAAAGGTCTAAAGCCCCAGATTGCTTCCTGTGGGCGAATTTTACCTTGTCTAATTGTGTAAAAGTGACTTCTAGCTATGAGGCAGCCAACGGCTGGTTTTACAGAAATTAAAAGTCCTGTTTCTTGGCTCGAGTCAGTGAAACAAATAAGCAAATTTGATTGCCCAGAACGCGACCCCTGCTATCTTTATTGCGGTCACCAACCTCTTCTTCCTGAAACAGAAACACTGCATGGAGTCCTGCAACCCACATCTAGGAGAGGGTAGGATCCTGCAGTTCTGTTAAGAAGAAAACACAGATCCTACCCTCTGAGTCTACGCAACACCAAAAATCTAGTTCAACTGAACTTTTCACAGAATAGATGCAGTGCCTGAAGTGTTGCACTGGCATATCTGACTTTGGTAGAAAAGCACATTAATTTTAACTACAGCTTGGGGAGTGTGGATATAATTTTGCTTAGTTTTTATGGTTAATTTTTTTTTTCAGTCAATCCATAGCCATTGCCAATTTCTCTTTAGTCTCTGAAGATATTTTTAGGTATGAGACTGTACTAACAGGATGTATGTAATTTATTGGCAGGACTTTCCTGTCAACCCGTCAGTCATTTTTGATTCCAAATTACATGGGCCCAACCCAGGTCTGGGATGCATTCACATTAAATGATTGTGGATCATTTATTTCAGAAATGATAGGTTGGAGAAAATGTGCTTTGCACATGAGAAATGAAAACCCACAGCATGTCAAGTTTCCTGTTTCCTTGCGATCCTCATTTTTCCATTTAGCCCCTATTTTAACTTTTCCTCCTTCTGACTTAAAGGTCTTGAGAGGATCCAAAAACAGACTGGGAAAGGCCTAGCCACTTTCTCCCTGGCCCCGGGTTGAGTAAGACCACCTCCTGGAGGGTGGGAAGGAAATAATCACAATCATCTCTGACATTCTCTATCACCCTTGGGCATTCAGCAAGGTAATGAGAGGAGGTGATAACCCACATTTTGTAGGTTCACCTGGGTTAAGTGTCTTGGCTAAGGTCACACAGAAAGAAAAAGAGGTACCAGAAGTCAAATACATGCACTCACAATCCCTGATTTTTTTCCCTAGAAGTGATTTCCACTCTTTGTGAGTCTCCCCATGGCTCATGGTGACATAAGAATGGGATACGTACTACAGGAGGGTCTTATAGCCAGGGAGGTGGGTTATGTGGCTTCTGAGTCTGTCCGCCATCAGGATGGGCAATCAGGAGGGGAGGAAGGGAGTGAAGTGGAAGAGGTCAAAACAAAGAGGAACTGTGTGCAGCTCTCACCAGCTCCAACCTTAACGATGTGGGGCTCTGCTGCACGAAGCTGCACTCATACCCGGCTGAGGAGTTGGAGAAGATGAAGAGGTGACCTACAGGCCCGGATGTTGCCCTGGGCCAGCACAGCCAGCAGGCAGATCAGCCCCAAGAGCACCTGCCTACACTTTTGTAAACAAAGCTTGCACAAAAACAATTACACAGACTTGGTCTTGTGCCAGTTCTCAGGCAATTTTTGTAATTATTTAGATTTTTATTTATTTAAGCTTTTAATAGAGGAATAATTTACATATTATCAATCTTAGATGTAACTGTGATTGATTCTGATAGAGGCATATGTTAATGTAACACACCCCATCAGGATATAGTGTACTTCCATGATTCTGAAAGTTCTTGCCCAGTCAATACCCCTTCCGTCCCCAGCCAGGAGTAACTACTGTTCTAATTTCTTTGGCAACAGATTTACTTTGCCCATACCCCATAGAAATGGAATCATATGGCATTTACCCTTCTGTGATATAGATTCTTTTACTTAATATAATATTTGTAAGATTGTCTGTGTTGTCACATGTATCAATAGGTCATTCCTTTTTATTGCTGAGTGGTACTCTACTATATGGATATAGTGCAATTTACCCATTTACCAGCTAATGGATGTTTAGGTTTGAGACTATTATTAATGCAGCTACTATGAATATTTTTATATAAGGCACTTAGTAGCCGCAGGGGCAATGTGATTTCACTTGGGTAAATACTTGAGTGGAATTACTGAGTCATAGGATAGGGGTATGTTTAACTTTATTAGAAACTGCCAAACTGTTTTTCAGAGTGAGGTGTTATGAACTGAATTGTGTCCTTCCAAAATTCATACATTGGAGTCTCAATCCCCAGTACCTCAGAATGTGACTATTTTTGGAGATAGTGTCCCTAAAGAGGTAATTGAGTTAAAATGAGGTCACCAGAATGGGCCCTATAGCTGTATGACTGTTGCCCTTGTGGAATCAGGAGACAGAGTCATGCAGAAGGAAGACCCTTTGAAGACATCGGGAGAAGATGGCCATCTATAAGCCAGCGAGAAAGGCCTCAGAAGAAACCAATCCTGACCAAGCCTTGACCTCAGACGTCTAGCCTGCAGAATTGTGAGAAAATAAATATCTGTTTTTTAAGCTATTCAGTCTGTGGAACCTGGTTATGGTATCCCTAGCTGACAAAGGTCTGTTAACCCCATCTTTACACTCCCAGCGGCAATGTACGTGGGTTCTGGTTTCTCCACATCCTCGCCAACACTTGATATCAACAGCGTTTTTATCTTTAGCCATTCTGGTCGGTGAATAGTGTATATCCTTGTGGTTTCCATTTGCATTTCTCTGATGATTAATGTTGTTGGGCACTCTTTTGTGTGCTTAATGGCCATTCATTTATATTCTTTTGAGAAGTGCCTGTTCAAGTTTCATCTTCATCAACCTTCAATCATCCTGCTCCCGCCACCCTGGGCATTTTGCCGTCTCTTCACCACACCAAACCCACTCCTAACTCAGGCTGAAATTCACTTCCCCATTTTGCTGTCCCTCCTCAGTAGGCCTCAACTCCAATGTCACCTCCTCAGAGAAGCCTTCCCTGACCGTCCTAACTAAAATAGTCCCTCTCCTACCCCCATCCTTTTCCATTATCTGATAACTTATTTTTACTTCAGAGGAAATTTGACTTTCTAACATATTATATCTGTCTAGTCTTACCGTCCAAGAAAGACTGTAAGCCCACAAAGCAGACACAGAATTTTTCAATACTCTACATTTGGAGTTCAGAAAAATAGTATAAAAATAGTATCTTATAATTATTTGTTGACTAGATCTTCAAAAATAAGAGAGAGAGAGAGAAAATGAGCATCTGTGTACTGCCCAGTACCTAGTAATTGTTCAACAAATAATGTTATTATATCTCTAAAGATATGTAATCATTCAAACCATAATAACATGATCTTCAGGTGATTACAATTCTCAAATTAAGACACACAAAAACAGAGTAGAAAGAATAAGTAGAAATTCTAAGCACATTAAAAACATTCTTATATTCATATATTAATTAAGTTTCTCACTTTAAGCTCTAGCTCTCTTTTCCATTCTTTATTAAAGTTTTTAAACTGATTTTTATTGAAATATACACCCTGACACCCTGAAACTTTTCTGCAAAACAAAACGAAGTGGTCGAAGGACTTAGAATGAAATAACTTAAAATAACACCCAAGAGTTTTGTGTTTCCACTGTCCCCAGGGTCTGATAGCTTCCACATGCCTGTTCCCAGGGTTTCCTGGGGGAACATCTATTCCTGGATTTCCATGAGTATTCCCTTGGAGCCAAAATAATCACCTTATTTAATCGAACTAAAATGATCCTTTTATTTAATAGAACTCCTTCACACCTTGTAATCAATTGTAAAAGCCTGAAAGGAACAGGCCTTCCATTTTGTAATCTTTTTTTCATTTAGCTGCATAATGTGAAAATCTTTTCATGTCAATAAACAAATATCTGGATAATTTTAAGTGGCTACCAACTATCCCATTGAGTAGCTAAAATATGGAATCTATCCAGTCTTCCATAATTTGAGTTTTAAGTTTTGGGGCCATTGCTATTCATTCTCCTCACCTTACTGTTTGTTTTTTCTCCTTCTCCATTTTTTTTTTAAGATTTTATTTATTTATTTGACAGACAGAGATCACAAGTAGGCAGAGAGGCAGGCAGAGAGAGAGAGGAGGAAGCAGGATCTCTGCTGAGCAGAGAGCCCGATATGGGGCTCGATCCCAGGACCCTGGGATCATGACCTGAGCCGAAGGCAGAGGCTTTAACCCACTGAGCCACCCAGGAGCCCCTCTCCTTCTCCATTTTTAATTGAAATCTCAAACTGGCTTTGATTAGGGGACAAAACTTATAATTTTCTTATGGAAAACAAAAAACCTGAAAAGGGAAAACACTTAGATTGGAATGATGCAAAATAGTATCTGGACATTTTATACGTCTGTGGTTACTATAATATATCTGAACAGGGAATGGTCTTCAGAACTAAATGAAAGAGAGCTGATGTCACAAGCAGCTGATGTCACACTGTGTCCTACCAGTGTAGGAACAGAGCTGGATGGTGCCTATCCTTTTTGTTGGATTTGACAGAAGACTGTGCTTCTAAGAGCCAGATCTTAAAACTTGGATACAAGTTATCCCTAACAAGGATAATTAGATCCCTGTTTTTCACATCATAGGCTTGAGATTTTTTTTTACTAAAGCATATTTTTCCCTAAAATTAATTTATTTTAACTTTCTTCTGTTGCTTATAGTCATGAAGATCTGGCTACTGATCTGTGTGCTTAGGAATTGAACTGCCCATGTCTCCCTCTTAGCTTGCTTTTCCCCAGTTGTTACTAAGACTTTGAATGGAATGGATTTTAAAGGGTCAGAGCATTTGATTAGTCACATTAATTACCCAGAGAAATTAAATTTCCAGGAGTTTAAATTTATTTAGGAAAAAAGGCAACAGGCAAAGACCAGTGGAGAAAGACAGAAAGGAGGACCAAGAGGTTGCTAGGGGTGTTAATACAGGCTACTGCACCACTCCGAGCGTAATAAAAGGATCGAGCTAAATGTTCTCTTGTATCTTCCTAAATTCTCAGATTTTGTCACCCAGTTGCCTTTGGGAGAATTCCAACTTCTTTTCCAAAAAACTCAATCACTTATTTGGAGATTTTTACTTTTGTTGGACATAACATTTTGAAAAAGTCACTTCCTTAGGACTCCTTTTAAACTGCTATACGAGGAAGTTAATTCTTCTCATAGTCGGGTTTGAGAGCTCATAAAGAGAACGTTCTCAGCAGGGAGGTTCTGTGCTTCCATAGCCTTGCTGTCATTTTAAATAATTCCATTGAGTTTGATAGTAAATGTTTTAATTTAGCATTGACTGAGATTTGCCAGTCTGAGGCCTTGTAGATTGAAGACACTGTGGGAGATAATGAAAATTAATGAGTTTCTGTCTTATTTCATTCAGATAACTCGCTGAGTTTCTCTCCCTTGCCTGAGTTAAAGAACTCCCTAGCGCTTGTCTCTTCTCATTCCTGGTAGCCTTGGGCATATTTGTGCATTTGTGATGTGTGCAGAGACCTGTGGGAAAGCTCAGCAGATTAAAGATCTCGTGGGACATTACACCAGGAAGTGAAGGTCAGACTACAGAGAATTAGTTTTAAGATCTTTTCAAAAATGTCATTCACCATTTCTATAGCAAGAGCAGTTTTAATGCAGGAAAAATAAGATGGAAGCTCTATTACATCTCTTGCATCATAGAAATTAGAGAGAGGAATCTTCAAAGATGGGAAAGACCTGTGTGACTGAAGTGATGAGGTTTGCATTCTATGGAAGGGAAGCTTATTGGAAGACAAATCCTGGAACCAAGGGCAAGATGGATTGCTAGAATCTTCCCTAGATGTCAGTCAAACTTTGGAGCCTGCAGGGACCAGCTGGGTGGGTATCAAAGGAGGCATAATGTGATAATATTGTACTGAGTTTGCAATTTACCTTGCTTGATTCATTTTAACCTGATTTCACACTTATAATGACAATTTCACTCATATTTATGATAAAATGTTGAATAGGAAAGTGGGAAAGAGGCAGAGAGTTCTAATTTAGGGTTGATGTCCCTTAGCAAAATTGGTCCTAGCCTTTTACTTTTAGTGGACAACCCCAAAGGAATAGTAATAAATGAATATGGGGGGGAACCTCAAATTTTTGTCTGTGTCTTAAGCATTGTGAAAAAATATATTGAAAGCAATAGCATCTGCACTCAATCCATGCAACTCAACTTGGGAAAATGTCATCCTAGGAGAATCCAATCTGTTTGTTAAACCTTCATTTCTCATGTGGTCCTAGAGAATAATCATCTGTCCCCGGTGTCAAAGTCAAGTCCCGCAATCTCCTGTTGCAATCCAGGTTTATGAAGAATGTAGCTTCTGTGTGGAACTTTATTGTCTCTGTCAATGTTTTGTGAAAAACACAAACAAGAGAATATAAACTGGGATTACTGTGCATGAATATCATATAATCCATATTTTGTTTTGCTAGTAGAATTTTTTAAGATTTAATTATTTAGTGTTTAATTTCTATTATTTATATACATTTCAATGAATTTTCAATGTGGATAATACCTTTTATGCTTCTTTTCTCTTGATGGTTGATGTTCTTTATATACTTACATATGTAATTACGTACTTTAGAACATTGGGCACTGAGTTTGCAACACTGTAATGTAATAAAATGACTCCAAAAATAAAAGAGAGGTTGTAAAAAATTTAATGAGAAGGAATTTTTGATAATAACTCTTCTAAAAGGTGTGAGGTGATATCTCATTGTAGTTTTGGGTTGTGTTTCCTTAGTGATATATATGTATGGGTTTATTTCTAGGGTCTCCATTCTGTTGCATTGATCGATGTATCTATTCTTATGTCACTACCATGCTGTTTTGTTTACTATAGCTTTGTAATATAGTTTGAATAATGTAGTTGTTTGGCTATTCAGGGTCTTTTGTGTTCCATGTTATTTTAGTATTGTTTTTCTATTTCTGTAAAAAAGATGGCACTGAACATTTGCATCAAATATAGAAGGCTTTGGGTAATAAGGGTAATTCTTCTAATCTGCAAATATGAGATATCTTTCCATCCATTTGTGTCTTTTCAATTTCTTTCATCAATGTCTGATAGTTTTCAGTTTACAGGTGTTTTACTCTCTTGGTTAAATTTTTTCCTAAATATTTATTGTCTTTGATGTCATTGTAAATGGAATCATTTTCTTTCTTTTCCAGACATCTCATTTTTAGTATATAGAAACAATAATTTTTATGTACTGATTTTGTATCCTTCAATTTTATTGAATTCATTGATTACTAACAGTGTCTTGGTGGAGTCTTTAGAGTTTTCTGTATAGAATACCATGTCACCTGCAAATAGAGACAGTTTTAATTCTTCCATTCTGATCTGGATGCCTTTTTACTTTTTTCTCTTTTCTACTTGCTCTAGCTAGGACTTCCAGGACTATGTTGAATAAAAGTGGCTAAAGATCCTTGTTTGTTCTTCAACTCAAAGGAAAAAAGGTTTTCACCATTGAGTATGATGTTAGCTTGCTGTATATGGCCTTTATTATGTTGAGGTATATTTTCTTTATCTTATACTTTGTTTAAAGTCTTTATCTTAAACTGATATTGAGGTTTGTCAAATGCTTTCTCTGCATCTATTAAGATGACTTATTTTTATCCTGAAGTTTGTAATATGTCGTATCACACTGATTGTTTTGTGGATATTGAATCATCTTTGCATCTCAGAAGTGAATCCCACTTGCTCACGGTAAATAATCCCTTTAATATATTGTTGAATTTGGTTTGCTAATTTTGTTGAGGATTTTTGCATCTATGTTCATCAGGGATAGTGGCCTGTAATTTTCTTTTCTTATAGTGTCCTTATCTGGTTCTGGTATCAGAGTAAAGCTGACCTTGTAAGGTGAGTTTGGAAGTATTCCCTCTTCTATTTTTTTTTTAATAGTTTGAGAAGGATTGGTATTAATTCTTCTTTAATTGCTTGGTAAAATACACCAGTGAAACCATCTGGTCCTAGACTTTTGTTTGTTGGAAGGTCTTTGATTCCCGATTCAATCTCTTCCTAGTAAATGGTCGGTTCAGATTTTCTGTTTTTTGTGATTCAGTCTTGACAAGCTCTAAGTTTCCAGGATTTTATGCATTTCTTCTAGGTTTTCAATTTGTTGACATATATATCATAATCTTTTGTATATATACTATAGCTTTTGACTTTGTGGTTATCATGAGGCTTACATAAAATATCTTATTTTAAGCTGATAACAATTTAACTTCAAAATCACAAGGATAGTTATTTTTATTGCTTCCCTCTCACATTTTAGGATTTTAATGTTACAATATTGTGCATCTGATAACAAATTATTATAGTTACAGTTATTTTTAATATGTTTGTCTTCTAACTTTAAACTAGAGTTGTGATTTACATACTACATTACAATATTAGAGAATCAGACTCTGACTACATATTTCACTTTGCTGATAAGTTTTACACATGCATATGTTTTTAACAGTGGTAACTGGCAACTTTTAATTTTAGCTTATAGAATGTTCTTATTGTTTCTTATAAGGCAGGTCTAGTGGTGATCAATTCCTCCAGTTTTGGTTTTGGTTTTTTTTTTTTTTTTTTACTATTGGCAAAGTCTTTACATCTCCTTCATTTCAGAAGGACAAATTTGCTGGGTATAGTAACTTCCTGAGGACTCTGAAAACAGTAGCAGAGTGCTCAAGCTGGCAACATGGGACATTCTGACCTCAGTCCCCTTCATAAGACCAACTAGCAACTATCCATGGATAATACACTGTTGTGAAAATTTCACTTTACAAGAACATCCCTGACCTCATGGATCTCCCAGCCCAACCAACACCATTCTTTCTTTCCCCTGCCTCCACTAGGTTTTATGAACTGAGAAGGAATTTGACCAAGGCTTACACAGACTTGATGGCAAAAACCTGTCCAATATGGGGACAAGGCTTTCTTCAGATAGTTAGTTCTTCCTTCCCCCAAAACTGAAGCTTTTTAGCATACAAAAATTAGCAAGTTATCAACTTTTCCTACTGTTTTGGTGAAAAAGAAATGTCTCTCTAGTTCAGGAGTGTTGTGAAACACCGGTTTTCATGGTACAGATCACATTTTTATTTACTTACAGTCTAGAACATCCAAGTGAAGATAAACAGCATAAAATAACTCTAAATAAATGAAAAAAAATAAACTCACATTCTGTCTTCCGGTATCACCACCACCATCATTCCCAACAACTGTGACATGTTAGATGGTAAATCTTTTTAAAAATCATATCTCCCTTCTAGAATCTCACAATCTTACTCGAGTAAATATGAAAATCCTGTGGTAACTTAATCTTCATAAATTATTTTCAGGAGTCAATTCTCTATTTTTAAGCTCCTGCCTCTATGTTTTCAAGCTGCTTGAAAACATTAAAATTTTAATTATCTTAAAACGAATTTAGGACATTTAAGTTTGCATTTTGTGAAGATGAGGACACCATATTATTTTGGCCAATTTCATTGACTAAAATAAAAAGTAAAACACTAAAATTTAAAAAAAAAAAGTTCATCTAATAAAAAAGGAAAGCAGTCAAACCACTGATTTAGAGTAGTCTAGACAATTCCAAAATTGTAAATTAATCAGGGACTGGGGAGGAGGCCTTCATTTGTATCTCTCTCCTTCATTGTACCAGAGCACCGGTTAGGATCTCAGATGAGTAGAGAAATAACTTTAAAAATTGAATTCCTGTCTACACAATGCCAAAACATCTAGTAAGTCTGGTTAAAAAAATGTCAACCCAGATGTTTGGCACTGCATAGACAAAACATCCAGATGACAGGCTGAACTTGCGAATAAACTGCTGAAATGGACCAGATGTTCTGGCTTCTTCGGGCTTCAGGGCCTAGGGGTCCCCGGGGACGTCAGGAGAAAGCAAATGTCCCCGCCGGACCTTCAGCACCTGCGTGACTTCCCTGGAAACTGAAGTGGGCGTGTAACAGCGGGGTTTACATTAAAAATGTCAATGACTACCTTAGAAAAATCAAGTGAAAAGTATAGGAAAGACAAAAGGTGATATTTATCTGAAATCCATGTTTTGGGAAGTCACTGAGTCACATCTATCTTAAGGCATTGTGGTTGCATTTCTAAATATTCTCCCCACTCCCACCCCGGGGACTTTCTCTTTCAACCCAAGTTCTGGGCTACCCTTTTCCAGTCCAGGGTGCAGTGGCTTTTTTACAGGCCGCAGTTACCGGCTGAAATCTAGAACTTTCTCTCTCCCCTTCACTTGGCCCTTCCTTTCTCGCTTCTTAATACTTCCTTTTAGATCTTGCCGTCCGTAGGGTGTGCAAAATGGGAAAGGGAGCATAAGGATCGTGCCAGGGATTTTTCCGGCACAGCCCAGGCAACGGGCAGCCCTGGCAAAAAGGCGCCAAGTCCAGGAATGGCCGCGCCAGCAGGAAGGATGGCGCGCGCAGGGAGGGGCGCTGCCCTCCTGGAGGAGGAGTCCCCGTCGGGCTGCAGGCCAGCGGGGGTGCGGAGGGCGCCGGGTGCGCAGGAGGATATTAACTGGCAGGGTGGGACCCCGCCGCAGAGCCTGGAGTCCCCTCCAGCGAGGTTGTCTAAAACGGTGCCTCGCAGGAAACTGAGGGCAGCGGGGAAAGGAAGAGGCTCTGAAAACACCATGTGATTTACTAAGCTCCCAACTGTATTTAGAAAACAGCTTTGGCTTCCGTCAGAAATTTCCGATGTGCATTTAATCCGTTATATAATTTCTGTTTTCAGAGAGGGGGTTTGTTTTGCTTCTTTTTAAAAACGTCATTAAAAGATTTCCTTCGTGTCAGTATTTTCTGGAGCCTTCCCTGGGACACTCTCTGCTGCGCTGTGAAAAGAAAAACTGGGATGGCTTTCTTGCCTCCCTCCGGAGAGACTTATTAAAACAATCTTCCAATTGCCACTGGAGGAAGAGTTACTGCATCTCTCATCAGGATACAATTAATAGAACAAGTGAAGTGTGATGTGGGAAAGAAAATTAAAAAAAAAAAAAAGGAATGGTTCCGAGAGCATCTCCTGAAGCAGGACCCTGTGCTTCGCTGGCCTGAAGGAAATCAGGACAGCAACCTTGAAGGTGGAAAGAACATCATCTGTGTTCCCACCCTCACCCCAATAGATGCAGGACACACCCCGATTTCACCAATACCCAGAGATGGCAGACACACATGGCAAAATTTAAGTACAAAAATAAAGAGTATGATTTTCCTTGCTTTGAATTTAAAAAAGAAAGAAAGAAGGAAAAAAAAAAAGCAACCCTTTCCCATTCTCCCATTTCTTACCTCCCCCACCCCTGCCTTGCTTTCCCCTCCACTCACCCCCTCCTCTCTCAGGGATTGGCTTTATTTAAAAAACTATATTTCTGCCCAGGCATTCAAAAATGCTGAGTGCCTCAAGCAAACTAGTAGAATAAGCATGTTTCTTACTGCTTCTTGGCAACTCTGCGGCCCAAGACCTGCTTCCAATTAGAGATCATGTGGCTTCAGTTTAGTATTATCATGAAAATGAAATTACCACTTTAGAAAAGTCAAGTTATTTTGGAAGTGAAAACTGCAGGTCAGAGCCCACCAAAATTCCAAAAAATTTGCTCAAGAAACATCTTGTTGAAGGGTCAAAATGGCCCGGCCAATAAACATCCTGGGGTTGCGATAGACACTGCTGTCTCCTCCGGCTCTGTCTTGTTGAGAAGGTCAAGCTCATTGTCCCTCAAGAAAAGGTATCCCTCTGCTGACTGATCGGAGTTCGATCTGCTCACAGAGAAACAGCGCTGGTCTCTCGGACCCTCTGATGTGATTGCAGCCACCGACCTCCACCGCTCACCTGGCTGGGACTAACTGCTTAGACAACTCTTCCTCCGTTCAAGGTTTATATCTTCCCTCCCCCAACAAGACTGTAAATTCCTGAGAGCAAGGGCCGTGTCTTTACTTTTTTGTAGCTTCGTAAATTCTTAGAACAGGAAGGGACCTAGTCCAATCGCTTCAAGATAAGGCCTGTTAACTAGTTTCTGGCAGACACGCTATGAGCACTGAGGCCTGTGGCCACATGAAGGTCAGCTCTGAACACAGAGTGCCTTACAACCAGGACTCCCATCAAGAAAGAGGGCAGTAAACCTGACCTGGGAAACCATGTGTACCAGCCTGGTGGCTAAGACCCTGGAGATTCAGGACTGGGTTCAAATCCTGGGACCACTGCTCACTGGCTCTGTGACTTCCCACAAACTGCTTTACTTCTTGGAGCCTTTGTTTATTCTTCTATAAAGCTGGGAAAAATAGAAGTATCTACCCTTTGGTTTGCTGAGGATTAAATAAGATCATGTATGTAAAGTATTTAGTCCATGGGCATACAGTCGGTAAGCCCTTAATAAATGGACTTTGTTTCATTATCGTTATTATCTGGCATGTGTTTGATGGGACATAAACAGAGGGTTCCTTTTATAGAAAGCTCCACAGCTTGTCATATGAAAACATGGGTTTATTTGGAGGAAATGGCCTGTATCAGCTTTCTGGAACCATCTCTGTTATTATGAAATTCCGGGAACTGGAATAAAATAACAAGGGGGTGAGAGAGAGGGTGCGTGGATTCTTCACAAAGCAACTTGAACCAACCAGCCAGTAGATCAACAATCTATTGAGCACAATTTTGTATGTCAGGCGCTGTGTCTGGTGCTGTAGGAAATCCAGGAAATGTTACCGTGGCCTCCGTCTTCAAATGCGCATAATCTAGTTGGAGATCGAGAATTCCTGGGAAGAAAACTGAAATTCTAACTGTGTGCAGTGTGTCTCAAGGGGCCTATTGACAACACGTACTCTGGAAGCCCAGAAGCAATGGCAATGGCTTCCAGGTGTTGTGGGCAGAGAAGGTGAAACTTAACGTAGGTTTTAAAGGACTGGGAAGATGCAGCTGAGTGGAAATGAGGAACCTGTGCCCCTCATCCTCAGGGAAGAGTTTGTTATAAAGCCAAGATGTAGGAACTCCGGTATGTTTAAAGACAGTGAGACCAGACTGGCTAAAATTAAAGGTATACCTATAGGCTTAGAGAAGCTAAAATTAGATGAGTTGCTTGAAAATGTGCCGTGAAGAGCTTTGAAAACTTTGCTTATTGCTGGGCCTTAGTATGGTTGAGAAGAACATGGTGTACCTCGGTATTGTGCAGTATACAACCTATGCGAATGTACTTAGCAGCTTGGTTAACTCTTTGGACTTTATCCTACAGATAGCCATGAGGCCCTGGAGGCTTTTGAGGAAGATACCAGGATCTGATTTTTAGATCTGTTTTGTTAAAAATGAATGTTATTTTTATATATGCTTTTATATATCCAGACTTGGAAGAGTTTTAGAAATGGGCATAAATTCACCAAAATAACTGACCGCCAATTTGGGTAAGGAAAGGAGAGAAGCTATGGTGCTCTTTACATTCACAGACTTAGCTTCTTTGGAGGTTGAGGAGTCCTCATTCATGGGAAAGTTTTCTAAGGGGTGGGATGATGTCAAAATAAAACCTAGCACAGTTGTCCAACCTTTATCGTGGGCTATTCTAAAACTCTCCTAGCTAATAACACAACGTCTGAAAGAGTTTAGGGGAGGAGAGGCAAGCTACACAGCTGAGGGGAAGAAGGAAGAAGCCATGGTCTTACCTAAACCTCTCAGAGGGGTGGGAAATGAAAGAGCAGGTAGAAGAGAGGATTTGGTTATGATTACCCCATTTTCCTTTTACTGTCTTTGCAAACCTTTGTTCTGTGGCTTACGTCAAAAAATGGAGACAAATCCATGATTGTGCCAAGAAAAACTCCCTCAGATATAGCACAACATTGACTCTAACATGAGGTGGGAGGCAAGGAGGGAGTGTATTACAAAAGAAAACAGTGGTGTGTGGTCTTCCTCACATACATTGGCAGTTGGTGGGTGAGTTTTGGTACCATGGGCTCCTTCAAATGCCATTCAGCCTTGAACCCCCTGCCCCAGGCAGACGACCCCCAGCACCCTGAGTCTCCCGGCTACCCCCAGCTCTGGGCTCCTTGTGTCAGAGCTCCTACTGAATGCCGGAGAAGACACACTCAAAGGAGAACAGAAAGTTTCTGCAAGCCCAGAAGGTGTGGAGCAGATGCTGGGGATGGGGGAACAAAAGGGATGGAAGCAGATGCCTGGAAGTTTCTGCCATCAACACCTACTTGTAGATTCAAGTTTGAGCCGTCATTTGCAAATGCCTGTGTAAAATAATCCATCTCCCATGACCTCAACGGAACATGACTTGGCTGGCGGGAGAAAGCAACCTGAGGAGAAAAGCAGCTTCCCAGATAGTCACAGAAAACTTGAAAGATCCCAATATGGGCCCCGTTGCTCTAAGGCAGGAGGACTGTGTAGTGGTCAGGGATCCCACAGCCACACCAGAAGAGCTTCTCCAAATCCTGCCACTGACCAAAGAAGAGCCGGGAGCTGGGAATGAGATCTTGGGGAGGGCGGATGGCTCTTGCACGCTCTTTCCAGGCCCTAGCGAGCGCCAGGGACCAGGTTCCCCCGTGTCCTCCTCCCCATCTGCCAAACTCAGACACACACCAGAAGCGTCATCTGTTCCCTCAGGAGAGAACAGGCCCAGGCAAAGGCCAGCTGACCCTGCGGCTTAGCATCCCCCAGACCCCTGAGGGCAGCCCCTAATGGATGTATCCGGGGGGCCTGGGGAGGCCCAGCCCTGAAACCAGAATGGAAAAGAAAATGACCAGGAGTTGCTGACAGGCAGACCCATGTCTGTGGACTGCACATGGTGGGGGGAAACATGCAAACACAACCTGTGTCAGCTGGCAGGGTGGGTTTCTGGGCG